>NC_089250.1:34990267-35308392 GCF_963930625.1 Muntiacus reevesi
TGTCATCACCATCTGATGTCTCCTGATGTAGTCTCAGTCACAAATACTCAGCTGTGACATTTACAAGTGGGCTCAAGGAGGGAAGGATGATGAAGCAAGAGGTAGGAACTAACATTTGTTTTCCCCAAGGTTGTGCCTGGCTCTGTGTGTAGCCCTGACACATGTGAGATCTTTCTGCTCTGTTTCTAAAGAACACAAGGGAGATAGGAAATGACACTTCCACTGCCTGATAACCAAGAGAACTTAGCCATTCCCTAAAATGACTGATTTTCAATCTAAGAATGGATGAATATCCATAATGAAATGAGAAAAACAAGAGCTATGAAATGTATTTTCCATAGACTGAAATATTCTATGTAAAGGATTATCCTTTGTTCCTGAGACCATAGTGGAATCATATCTTATGACATATAGTTAATTCATAATATTGTGCTAATTTCTGCTATACAGCAAAGTGATTCATTTATACATACATACATATATATATATACTTTCTTTTGAAGATTATTTTTATTTTTAAATACTAACAACAAACAGTTGAAAAATAAATGTTTAAAATATCATTTATTCCTCAAAAAATTAAACACAGAAGTACCATACGATCCAGAAATTCCACCTCTGGTATATAAACAAAAGCATTGGAAACAGGGATTCAAACATATATTTGTACATCAATCTTCAAAGCAGCATTAGTCATAATAGACCAAAGCTGAAAAGAATCTGAATGTCCATCGACAGAGGATTGGATAAATAATATGTGGTACTATATACCACAAAATATGATTCAGCCTGAAAAGGGAATGACATTATGACACATGCCAGAATATGGATGGACGTTAAAGACACCGCGCTAAGTGAAATAAGACTCAAAAGGACAAATACTGTATGATTCCACATATAAGAGTTGCTTGGAATAGTCAAATTCACCCAGACAGGAGGCAGAGATGCATCTGCCAGGAGCTGGGGGAGGCGATGGAGTGCTATTATTTGGTGGATACAGAGCTTCCAAGTATGATGGTGAAAAGTTCTGAAGTTGAATAGCAGTGATGGTTGCACAATGGTGTGGATGGATTTAATGCCACTGAACTGGACATTCAGAAATGGTTAAAATGGTGCATTTCCTATTATGTATATTGGATCACAATAAAATATATATATATATATAATTTACAGAATCATCAACTGAGCTTCCCTGGCGGCTCAGTTGGTAAAGAGTCTGCCCACAATGCAGGAGACCTGGTTTCAACCCCTGGGTGGGGAAGATCCCCTGGAGAAGGAAATGGCAACCCACTCCAGTATTCTTGCCTGGAGAATTCCATGGACAGAGGAGCCTGGTGGGCTGTCCAATCCATGGGGTTGCAAAGAGTCAGACACGACTGAGTGACTAACATACACATGCGCACATGCACACACACACACAAAATCATCAAATACCTAGGAATAAAATTAATGAAAGATGGGGACTTCCCCAGGGGTCCAGTGGCTAAGAATTCACCTTGCAATGCAGGTCACACAAGTTCAATCCCAAGGGGCAACTAAGCCCTCATACAGCAGCTACTGAGCCCCTGTGCCGCAACTAAAGATGCAATGAAAGATTCCGTACCACACAGCGACAACCCTGAGTACCACAACGAAGACCCAAGGTAGCTAGAGAAATATCTTTTTAAAAATTAATGAAAGATGTGCAAATCTTCCACCATGGATACTACAAGCATTCCTGAGTGAATTGTACAAAGACATGAAGAAATGGAAAGAAGTACCATGTTTATGAATAGAAAGACAATGTTGTTAAAATGTCAAATCTGCCCATGTTGAGCTATTGATTCAATGCTAATCCTTGTCAAAACCCCTTGGTTTTTGTCTTTGATTTTCACATTTGCTTGGAGCTATTTTTTGTAACAACCTGATTATAAAATTTATACAAAATGCAAAAGATCCAAACAGCCAAAGCAATCTTGAAGAAGGAAGGAAGAAGAGGAGGAAAAGGAGTAAGAAGATGAATTAAAAAAGAGAAGGATTTACACTGCCATATTTCAAAACATACTGCAAAGATATAGAAATTAAGTGTGTGATTGGCATAAGAATAGACACGTAGGTCAATGGAACAGAATAAAAAATCCAAAACCCACTCAATATAATCCTTTGATTTTTAACAAAGATACCAATAAAATTCAGCAAGAGAAAAAAAAACCCGTTTCAATTATAGTATGAGAATAATTGGATATTTTTATTACCCCACATTGACACACAGCCTACTCTCAAAATTAGTTCTCAATAGACATGGACCTAATACTTAAAGGTGAGGGCTAAAACTATAAAACGTTTTGGAGGAAATCACAGAATGATGTGTCTGGGAACTGTGGCAAAGATTTCTTAACTAAGATGCAAAAAGCACTAATTATAGAGCGAAAAAAACATGATAAAATAGACTACATCAAAATGTAAAACTTTTGCTCATCAAAATCATCAAGAGAGTGAAAAGGCAATCCACAGACTTGGAGGAAACATTCACAGTACACATATTTAACAAAGGATTTGTATGAACAATACATAAAGAATTCCTACAAATCAACAATGAAAAGATGGTCATAGGGAATTCCCTAGTGGTCCAGTTGTTAGGACTCTGCAATTCCACTGTAGGGGCTTCCATCACTGGTCAGGGAACTAAAATTGCACACTCCTCATGGCGCAGCCAAAAATTTTTTAAAAAAAATTTTTTTTTAAAGATAGTCATTAAAAATGTAAGGATGGTTAATAAGTACATGAAAAATATTCAACATCATTCATCATCAGGGAAAGAAAGCTAAATCACAGTGAGATATTAGAAAATTCCCACCAGAATAACAAAATTTTAAAAGACTGGTGACACCATGTGTTGGAGAGGGCATAGAGAAGCTGGAACTTTTATACACTGTTAGTGAGAGTGTAAAATGGTATAATGAGTTTTGAAAACTATTTTGCAGTTGCTAATAAAGTTGACGACAGAGGATGAGATGGCTGGATGGCATCACCAACTCGATGGGCATGAGTTTGAGTAAACTCTGGGAGTTTGTGATGGACAGGGATGCCTGGCGTGCTGTGAATCATGGTGTCTCAAAGAGTCGGACATGACTGACTGAACTGAACTGAATAAAGTTGAACTTAGACTCAAGTTATAATTTAGCAATTCCATTCCTATGTGGCAAAGAGAAATTAGTCTATATGTCCACACACAAAAAAAATACAGAAATGTTTGCAGCAGCTTTATTCATAAACAAAAAATGGTAAGCTCACAAACTATCAACAGCAGAACAAATAATTATGATACAAGGGAACACACAGGAAGAAACCATTAGAACACATGGAAGAATCTCAAATGCTTTCTAGTGAGTGACAGAAGTCAGTGACAGAGGTTACATATGTGTGATTTGCAGGACATTTGGGGAAAAACAGCTCTCTAGGGACAGAGGACAGATTGCTGGTCTCCAGGGATTAGGAAGGGGGCGTTTGAGTCTGATGGGAGGTATGAGAGCTGCATTCTGACACTGGTGGTGGTCATGGGAACCCATGTATGTTAAAACCCATAGGGGAAAAAAATGATTTCAACTGTATGTACGTAGATTTAAAACCATTTACATCTAGAAAAAGAAGTCAGACACACTTCTGCAGGAAAGCATAGTGTACAATTCCTTTTATCGAAAGATGAAAACCAGACTACACATCACTGGTATAAAAACTCAAAATAGTGGTTAAACAAAATGAGAAAGGGAACTTTTCAGAGAGACAGAAGAGGTATACGTCTACGTATATATGATGTCATTGAGTTCCATACTTAGACTTGTCCACTTTATCTCAGTAAGTGAAAGTGTGTTAATCACTCAGTCGTGTTCGACTCTGTGACTCCATGGACTGTAGCCTGCCAGGGTTCCCTGTCCTTGGGATTCTCCAGGCAAAAATTCTAGAGGTGTTGCCATGCCCTTCTCCAGGGGATCTTCCCAACCCAGGGGTCAAACTCAGGTCTTTCACATTGCGGGCAGATTCTTTAGCTCAGTAAAGAACTATAAAAAAGAAAATGTTTCTCAGGGTGGGCACATATTATGAAGAGAAGCCTTAAACATTCCTCCTTGTTTTCCCACAACTGAACTTTAATCAATACATTTAAATCCCCAAATTTCTGAGCTTTAAGCTTTCTCCTTGGCAGGAAATTAGGTACCTAAAGGAACTTCTTAATTCTGTCAAATATTAAGTACAGAAGACAAAACTGGCTACAGATTTCTAACCTCTGATTACTAAAAACAGCCTTAGGGGCCCGGGAACCTGGGCTTCCCTGCACTTTTATGAGGCTTTCCTTCATCTTAGCTGAAATAACTCAAAATCAGTATGTGACTCATTCAAAGTGTTACTAATCCAAGAGGCAGACGTTTGCTTTCTGGGTTAAAGGCTCAAGAAAAATCCTATAATAGTTAAGGTTGAAAAAAAACAAACCTTAAATCTCCCATGAAAGGTGTACAAATTCCTCTTTCAGTTTTACAAAGCAGAAAATGTCTTAAACCTTGATTTTAAAAGAATTCAAAACAACACTTCACTGTTGGTGTGCAAAACCTAGAAAACAATATGGTAGGAAAGCATTAGCCATCAAATTAGCTATTAAATAGACGACTTCCTTTCACCCTCTCAATTCACAGCCCCCATGGGAGAGTTTATTAACTTCAGGGACTGAGTTCACATTAATTAAGCTTAACTACCCTTGACCACTTAAACAGCTAATCTGGGGGAGGGGGGACAGGGAGCAGGGGAAAGCAGCTGCTTTTGGAGGTATAGAAATATGTATCTATCTGAGATCCATCTATTTATAGATATATATGTATGGATACAAGTGTATACATAGATATGTAATGATCGACAATTTTTAAATTTCCGTTGCTTCAACCAGACTGGATTACAAGCATGTATCATTTGTGGATAAACTCCTAACGATAAAGCATTATCATTCACAGGCACAGTCTTTCTCATATGGAAGAAAATTGAAAGAAAACTGCTGCATCAGCCCTGTGAGCTTAAAACTCCCCTGAGCAGTGGAATCCCGAGCCTTCAAATGCTAAGTAGGGTCAAGTGGAGTGTCCAGTGCCGATCATGAGTGAGATGGCCGGACACAAAGAAACATCAGTGTCCATCACTGTCTCGTGCCCACCTGGACCTCCCACTTTATTATTTTCCCCGCAGCCACCTCAAGCCCAACACTCCTACAGCATCACTGTGGTAACCTTCCCCCGACTCAATGAGATGACTGCCTCCCCTCTGGGCTTTCTTCTTCCTCTGTTTAACCAACAACAACAGGGCGGCTGGGAGTAAGCCTGGGATGAGCAATGCTACGCGCCCCCTCCAACTCCCACCCCAACCCTCCGCTACGCTGGCCCGCAGGAGCTTCACTCATCTTGCCCCCACCCATTTCTCTCTCCCCACGGAGCCCATGATGGGAACGGTACGGCCATAAGGGAGCTCTGCACAACAAGCACGCACTCTAAGGAGGCCCCACCAGGCCAGATCCTCCAGGAAAGGGTGTCCCAGCAATCTGAGCCACAGTAAGGACAGGCCTCCTTCTTTTAATAACCTCGGAGCGCTCCGTCTGCCTTCACCTCCCACAGCCCCGTGGTCCCCAAGATGCAAAGGGAAGTCACCTTCAGAACACGTTTCCTTGGTTGGATGTGAGGCTTTTCCACTCTTCATTCACAACAGCTGGCCTTTCAGATCCTTAAACAAGGGATTGAGAGCTGGTGTTTTAAGCCCACGAGAAAGAACTGACATCAGTATCTGTGACCTGAAACAGCCACAGCCAAGCTGGGCAGGCTGTGGTCCTGGGGGAGGCCAAGGTCGAGCCCCCCAGGCACCCCAACTAGGAGAGAGGGGACTGAGAGGTTTCACAGCATCCCATCCCCACTCTGCTACCTGTAGTCAGTGGTCGAGGGACATTCCTCTCTGTGGTCCCTAACCGGACACAGACGCTGCCACGGACACTGCGGGGAGAGTCATCGTCCCAGGCAGGGGAACACTGGGTCCGAGTCTGCACCCGTTTCACTTCCATCTTCCTCAGAACACAGAGCATTAAAGAAACAGAGGGGCTTTCACACTATTTATCCATACTGATCATATTTTCCTTTTCCTGTAAGTCAGCTGACGCAGAGCATCACTGATCCTTCTCTCCTTCCCGCTAAGGGATGAACCAGTGCTGGACAGAGAAAAAATGTGGGTGCAGTGTCATCACGTCTCCCCAGTCATGTAGAAGCACACAGATTTTCCTGGAGTTGGTGATGGAGGTGCTGAGTCCAGAGGGTTAAGGGGACACCCGGCCCCAAGGTCTGTCCAGTCTCAGCAAGGATGACTGCTTACATGACAGCAACAGACACACAAGTGCCAATCCTCCAGGGCAGGCCATCTCTCCCTCATGTCTGCTCAGCCATGGGACAGGCCTTATTGAGCAGCGTTGGTTTTAACCACAACTTGTCACCCTCCCCAGCCTCAGGACCTTTGTCCTGGCCCCGCCTAAGGCTCACCAGTCACCTCCGCAGGGAGTAGAAAAAAGGACATCTGGGAGCTTGGTCTAGAGAAGCAGACACCACACTCAGAAACAGTTTTTTCAAAATGTCCAGGGGCACATCTGTTCTCAGTTAGAAACATATCTGGAAGACAGATATTTCAATTTCCAACAGATAGCGTGGTACAAAAAGAACTTTTAGCACTGTTACATAATAAGGGATATAAGGTTTTGTTAGAACAAATGACTGTTAAGAATATATATAAAATGTACTAGGTATGAAGTGAAGCGAAAATAGGTCAGTCGTGTCCGACTCTTTGCGACCCCGTGGACTATACAGTTCATGGAATTCTCCAGGCAAGAATACTGGAGTGGGTAGCTCTTCCCTTCTCCAGCGGATCTTCCCAACCCAGGAATCGGGGTCTCCTGCATTGCAGGTGGATTCTTTACCAGATGAGCTATATGGGAAGCCCTATTTATCCTATATAACCTCAAAAAAATACAAGTTTCCATTACACGTTCATTTTCTTAAAAGAGCTTTAAAACCATCACGATAAAATGATAGGAAATTAAAATTTCTGCTGACCCTTAGGAGCAGTGCAGCAAAATCATGCAGGGGCATTTGTAATACCATCTAACAAAAAATGAGGGAGAAGCAATGAGACCACAATTTGGAATGATCCTGGTCTTTCTACAGGTTTTCTCTCAAATTCTTTCAAATTCTCTTCAAGCTTGTACCTCTGGACTGTCTTCTGCTAAATAGTAAATAAGCATTGTTTTGTAACATTTATGAGATATTCACAAGAAATGGGGACTTTGGGATCCATTTTTCCTGTCCATTGAATGTGGGTTTCCATGACAATAGCAGCTGCTCAGTCACATCTTCGCCCCTCCTCCTCCCCAGCTGCTAGGACCCACAAGAAGCCATCGTTCAATTTTTAAATAGAAGACTATTTAAAAAGAAATCTTTGGGGGGATGATTCTGCTGTCTAGATGTGTCTAGCATTTAAATAACTGGAGAATGAGATTTCCTCTACATTTTGTAGTTTAATGGCAGAGGGTGAGGGAAGTCATTCTGAAACTTGGGAGTCATTCCTGGTATCTTGGCATCATTGATTTGGTAGAGTTGGCTTCCTGGGGGTGGTTCCAGCTCATGTGACCTCCCATCCCCCAGCGTCCTCAAGGACACACAGACTTAGACACATTCACCACGGGAGAACATTCTTGAGGCTGTGTGGCAGCTAAAGCTTCATTTATTAAAGGTTAATCCAAGGCTACAGCAAAATACTCTGTAAGAGGGTTATTAAATTTTCTCATGAAATGTCGTCAGGGAGCTTTGTTGTCTGGATGTCAGGTTAAAGCCACGACTGGGAAAAATTCTTCTGAAGACAAGAAAGCACGGTGTTAAGACTGTCATCATACATCAGCCTACTCTGTCACTTGACCTTGAGAGTCCTTTCGCCTTCATGAAAACTATCGAGTGTTGAGAATGCATTTTACAGCTCAGAGTCATCAGCCAAGTGTCTCAGAAATGCCCTTTACAGCAAAGCCATTGATGGGGTGCAGGGGTTTGACAGGAGGGTAATCACGGGCAGTCAAGAATCACACAGATCATCTGTCCAGACCATTTATTTTATGAATTAGGACTTTGACACCCAGGAGAGGGAGACGGATTCTCACAATAAGGCTGAGCCCAAATCAGAAACCACATTCTCAAAGGCCGTTCTGCTGCAGGAAACAGAGGCACCTGGGCAGCAAAGGGGGTGATGCAGCCTTGGGGCAGAGAGGGCCTCCAGCACCCAACACAGGGACTTGAAGGTGAACACTTTGGAGCAGAGCACTGGGAGTGCTTCTGGGGCTGAACACACCCAGCAGGTGACAGAGGCGGCCAGGAAAGCAGACCAGTGGCCTCCACCAAGAGGGAGAGGCCCAGGAGAGGGGGGCAGGGGCCCAACTGGCTCTGAGCCTTAGGAACGAGCCCAGTGATGCCAAGATGCAAACCGGGTGGCTTAAAGAACCAACGTTTATTTCTCACAGTTCTAGAAGTTGGCAAGTCCACAATCAAAGTGCCAGCAGATTCAAGGTTTGGTGAGGGCCCTTTTTCTCACTCATAGATGGCTGTTTTCTCAATGTGTCCTCAAGAGGCAGAAAGAGGTGAGAAAGCTCTCTTGGGCCTCTTTTATCAGGGCACTAATCCCATCATGGGAACACCACCCTCATGGCCTACGTTGTCATTCAGTCCCTAAGTTGTGTCTGACTCTTTGTGAGCCCTTGGACTGCAGCACACCAGACTCCTCTGTCCTTCATGTCCATCTCCTGGAGTTTACTCACATTCTCCTGGAGTTTGCTCAAATTCTCATCCCTTGATGCTATCTGACCTTCTAATCTTCCCCAAAAGGCCCTACCTCCCAATAACATCACCTTGGTGTTAGGATTTCAGCACATATATTGTGAGGAATACAAATATTCATGCCATAACAATTCCAAATGTTGATTAGACTAATTTTCACATAAAGTGAAAGTGAAAGTCACTCAGTCATTTTCTACTCTTTGCGACCCCATGGACTATACAGTCCATGGAATTCTCCAGGCCAGAATACTGGAGTGGGTAGCCTTTCCCTTCTCCAGGAGATCTTCCCAACCCAGGGATTGAACTCAGGTCTCCACATTGCAAGTGAATTCTTTACCAGCTGAGCCACAAGGAATCTCAAGAATACTGGAGTGGGTAGTCTATCCCTTCTCCAGCAGATCTTCCTGACCCAGGAATCGAACCGGGGTCTCCTGCATTACAGGTGGATTCTTTACCAACTGAGCTATCAGGGAGCCCACTAATTTTCACATAAAGTCTCATTCAAATACACACTCCTGCCGGCATATAGATTTATCTTAACATGGTATTGTTAAGGGGTGGGTGTAGAGGTTACATAGCTTTCTGAAAAAGAAAGCTTGGAGAAGGAAATGGCAACCCACTCCAGTACTCTTGCCTGGAAAATCCCATGGACGGAGGAGCCTGGTGGGCTACAGTCCAGGGGGTCGCAAAGAGTCGGACATGACTGAGTGACTTCACTTTCACTTAACATGGTATTGTTAAGGGGTGGGTGTAGAGGTTACAAAGCTTTCTGAAGGGCCATCTTTCAGTACTTCTTGGTATCCGTAGGATGTTTTCAGCTGTGAATCACAGGTAATCACAACTAAAATTAGTTTTAGCAATAACCAAATGTGTTATCACACATAGCAAGAAGTCCCAAGATAAGGCAGGTCCTGGGGTGATGTCAGAGCTCCCGTCCAGGTCTGTGTAGTTCTCTCCACCAGGTCCCCCTCTGTGTCTCAGCATTGACCTCAGCTGCAGACAAGATGACCGAGATGGTGCCAGGGCTCATAGTAATTCCCATAATCCTAAAGTCTTGTTAAATATACAGAGTTCACGCACAAGAAGAAGCATCTAGAAAAGATAAATTATCTATTTCTTAAATGGTTTTATGGGATTTGGACTTTTTCCCTGAAATCTCCCACCTCCTCTCCCTCCTCCAGGCAACAGCTCTTCTTACCTGTTCGCTCGATGCCAGCCCCTGGATGCCAGGTGTTGTACTGTACTAGTGTACTTTTCAAGGTACTGTACTGTAACATTAAAAATATTTTCTTTATTTTTTGTGTTTGTTTCTTATGTATGTATTATTTGTAGGAAAAGTATTATAAACCTACGACAGGACAGTACTATGTAGCCGACTGTGTTTGCTGGGCACCAAGACTAACTTTGTATGTCTTATGAACAAATTGGATTTATGAACACGCTCTCTAAGCAGAACTCATTCGTATGCAGGGGACTTGCTGTGTAAGTAGCTGCACTTCTTCCATAATCTTAATTTCAAGCATTTCACTTGCTAAACACCAGTTCCTATGTTGCCAAATCACCTCCCCTTTTGCCTTCCTCCAAGAACCCTTCTGCCCATGGGGGCCACAAGCCCACGGACCCCCTCTCTTGTATCCTCACGTGCCTCCTTCTACAGCTAAGACTCCAAGCCCGATCATTGTACATATTCCCCTGCAAATGTGCTCAGCGTATCTCCCCCTTCATCACACCCAACTGGAATAAAAACCAAATAAAGACTCACTGCTTAAATTTAACTTTAAGCCTTGTCTACACCTCTGCTCACAGAAGTGGGACGTATGGAGAAAAACCAGTCCACCGTGGTCACTGGTCTCACTTCATTTCAGGACCGCACACTTCAAATGAGCCCTTAAAGCTGCCCATCCATCCCACCCCCGTTCCGGTCTCTCAGGGCAACTGTTTCCAAGGTTCCCTCTTTTCAGACCTCCAGTTGCTCCCACCCTCGGCTCACATCAACCAATGTCCTCTCGGCACAGCACAGCGGGGCCTCCACATCAGCTCAGCTGCTCTGGCTCTCATGTGTGCTGCCTTCCTCCTTGTTTCCACTGGACTCTGAAGCCCCTCCTCTTGGACTCAACATCTCCTTCAACTGTCCTCGGGTTCTTCTTCATTCATCACCCGCCTTGCAACTGTATCATCCCCAATAGCATGCAAATGTGCTGCGATTTTTTTTTTTGCCATCTTGAAAAAACAAAGAAGTCCCTTAACTTCAAACTCTTCCCAAGAACATCCTCATTTCTATTCTCCTTTAAAACAAAACTGCTCTGAAACATTGTCTATATTCTCCTTTCTCAAGCTCTAACCTACTCCATTTCGACTTGCATGCCTCCCGCTCCCCAGGAACTGCCCTCATTGGGATCGGCGGTGGCCTCCACACTGACCTTCTCAGAATGTGTGTTGTATCAGTAGCGTTTGGCACAGTTATTCCACCTGCCTTCCCTGAGCACTTCCTGCATTTGGCTTCCAAGACATCATTCTTCTTCATTTCTCTTTCTGTCTACTCGTCTCCTTTGGGGGTTCCCTTCTTCCGCCTCACTTCTGAAACAGGAGTTCTCAATCCCCACCTGTACATTAGAACCACCTGGGAAGTGCCTCTAACATGCTAATGCCCAGGTTATGTACCAGGTAACTGAGTCGGGAGCCCCAGGGAGGAGGCCCAGATACCACTATGTGTTTGACAGTCTTGAGGGTGATTCTACAGTGCAGCTGGGGAGAGGAACACTGCTCTATATCGGCATGTGGCCCATTGAGGTTCTCAAACTCCTCTGTCTTCTCCATCTGGACTCACCACTACACGGCTGATCCCCTGCTAAAGGTTCCCAAGTTAGCACCTCCACCTTACCTGTCTCCCAAGCCCCATGCTCCCATATACCCCACTGCCTATTAGACAACGCCTCCTTAAATGAAAAAATAATTCCCTCAAAGCTTTTCCAAGTAAGAATTCCCATTATTCTAAATGCTTTTTAAATACATGAAGCTCACACTCAATTCTTTGCCAGCTTTACCTGTTTTCAGTATATGTTCAATAAATGATGAAGTGACTTTTCTCATAGAAGCAACATAGGAATTCCCTCAGCTTGAAACATAAGACAAAAAGAACCAGATAGTTCCACAGACAGAACACGAAATATTGCCTAGACTTTAGAGTTTAAAATGAATGATAGAATAAAATGAAGAATTATATTCCATTCATTCACCAGGAAATGTCAAAAAATAATGATGCGTTGTTTTGTAACCTGGAACTGAGCTAAGAATATTTATAATGCTCTAAGTCTTCTTCAAGAGCAACCTAAATAAAGCACAAGCATTTTTTTCAGTCATCAAAACACAGTGAGCACTGACCCAGGGTTCAGAAGAACTGCTCCTGGGCCCAGCAATTCCCAGATTTAGGCAAGTTAAGAGCTTGAATTTCTTTCATCTTCTGTGAAAAAGGAGTTTTGGTAATAGTCCTCTGAAGATTATTAAAAATGATATTTCATTTTTATCATCATACAATCTAGGGCTATATTTAAGAACTAGTTATTTAAAATAGTCCTATGTTAACAATTCATCACAGAAACCTATAAAAAGAAATCTTACATTTTAAAATGTCTGATACTTGAGGGTTCAATTTTCCCCGTAATAATGGCAACCATTTTATAATAAACCCATGTCCAAAATCATAAGGCTACCAAGAAATTTCTTAAAGTTGGTCAAACTCATTCTCAAGTATTTTCCTTCTGCTAACATGTTATTAGTACATTATCATTATTATTACTATTTATTAGCATTTTTATTCTATGGACTTTTTAAAGTCCAATTAGGCAAAATTTCCTGCCTTACACCCACCAAATCATTACAAAAACTGCCCACTTATCAATTTTTTTAGTTTTTCAACTAATCTTTAAGATACACTTTTAATTCAAGACGTATGAAGACTTCACGACACTCATTTGGGGACCACCTCTCGGTCACACATTACCTGACTCCAGTGAGATTCCATGGTATCAATAGTTCCCACTTTTAGATTATACATCGTATAGTTAACTTTATGCTCTGTTTCTGGGGCACAGCATTTATTCTTAAAATGAATTGCTTGACATTGCTCTGTATTCATCAGTTGTTTCTATGGGAGACACAAATTTGACACTGACCATATTTAAGAACTATCTGAATTTTTCAGCCATTGTATATATTTTAACAAACTTAAAAGGTGAAAAAAGTTTTTCTGTTTACTCAGCTACTATCATTTCTGTTGCTCTTCCTTCTCTTCTGGCATTCCAGGATCTCCTCTTCTATCATTTAAGAAATATCTGAATTTTTTAATAGGGAAAATAAAATATGTTCCTAACAATTTCTTGGAAACTCAATGTCTGTATATTCATACCTCCAAATAATCCCAACATTTTAACCTTGCACATGAGCCAGAATAATGAACCTTTCCTTCAACTATGTCCCTCATCTTCATCAACTCAAGGTCTGGTTTTACAATAGGGACACTGAATACTTCTGTCTGTATCATGGTCCACAGGAGTCCCCACATTTCAAACATGTCTGACTTAGGGAACTTTTATTCTGGCTGCAATCTATTCTGGTGTCAGATTGACTCCAGCTTCAACAGCTTTGCAGTTCTTGCCTCAGACATCAGACCCTTTCAGTTTCTGGAGTGTGAGCCCAGGTTCCAAAATGCCTGAACAGGGCAGATCCATATCACCTCAGTGTCATAATCCAGATTACACTTTAGAAACTACTCCTTTCCCCTTTTCATCCATGAAGCAATGGCAGCCTAATATTTTCAAATATTTTTATTATCTCTAAGTCAACTGGAGAACAGATCTCCCCGGAACTTCCAAGATCCAGGGCGGCCAGGACCTCATTATTTTGTTTTACTGTGGAGATCGTTGCTTGGTGTGATGTTTTCATAATTTATCAAGAAATTCATCAGCGGGGAAAGAGCTTCACCAGGAAAGATCTCAGTGATCTTCTCAGAGTCTGCAAATCTCAATAAGCCTTCAAGGCAACATCATCTATATCATTTTGTCACAAGAAAAGGGTAAAGTGACTTCTAGGTGACAAAAGAGTCACATACAAACAGCAATTTAATTTCTCCGATTCTGGATTTCTACTTTAAAAATCAACAGTCAGCGTTCTGGAGACTAGCAAAGGGTTGAACTGCCGCGCAGCACCTCCTCCTTTGACAGGGGTGCACCTTTTGCACCATGACTAGGATGACTCTATCGGAGTGTGACGTTCATCCTACTGAGGATGCAGAGTTTGAGCTCAGGGTACAGCAAGTCTTCCCTAAAGAGGACAGATGCTCCAGGACCATGTCTTGGCTATTGTAAATACTGCTGCTATGAACACAGGGGTGCATATATCTTTTTGAATTACAGTTTTCTCCAGATACAGGCTTAGGGGTTGGATCTCTGGCTCTATTTTCAGTTTTTTAAGGCACCTCCATACTGTCCTCCACAGTGGCTGTACCAATGTACATTCTCACCAATCACAGTTTCCCTTTTCTCCACACTCTCTCTAACAATTTATTATTTGTAGACTTTTTAATGATAGTCATTCTGAATGGTGTGAGATGAAACCTCATTGTGGTTTTGGTTTGCATTTCTCCAACAACTAACCATGTTGAGCATCTTTTCATGTGCCTATTAGCCATCTGTGTATCTTCTTTGGGAACGTGTCTATTTAGGTCTTCTGCCCAGTTTTTGATTGGGGTGTTCTCTGACATAAATTGAAAGTTGGGGGTTTGCTGTTAGGAACAGGGTACAAAACGCAGTGGACACACAGAGAAAATGTATCTATGTCTGCCAAATTCAGGAAGATTCTCTACACTGAGCCTCATTCTCCATCCCATTATTCTAGGGGCAGAGATTGCTTTCTTTAGCTTAGGCCCAGCATCTGTGGCTATCACACACCCTACTGGTTATCCAGATTTGACTTCTATTAAAAATTAGCTACCTTGAGTACACAGAGTCTTATTGCAAAGAAATGTTTTATCCACACTCCTTTTCTCTACGTCTTTTTTTCCTGCCTCTGCCTTGATGCCCATTATTGTGAGTGGAGCAGGGTCCACCTCATGCACAAAGGAAATTAAAGCTACATATCAAGTGTGTCTCATGCTTGTCTCATTGTTTTTATTCATTTGAACTTTCATTTCCAGTAGGTGACCAACTAGCTTGATTTTCTCAGGACTGAAGGGTTTTCTAAGACTCTAGACTTTCAGTTGTAAAACTGAGACAGTCCCAGGCAAAGGAAGACCAGTGGTGTCCCTAAGTCAGTTGGGCAAGTGTGGGTTCTGACCATCTTGAGGCTTATGCCAGCTTTCTGTAAGGAAGCTCCCCTGAATTCATGATTTTAAAAGCAGTCATTTCAAATCACTACTTTCTGAAGCCAAGCTCTTAACAATAAGAAGACAAAACTGCAATCTTGTCTACTTTTCCTTGACCCCCATGTACTATTTTTAATTACACCCAAAGTGAAGAAAGAAAGAAAAAAAAACCATCCAACTTAATCTTACATCTAGCCAGACCTAATTAAACCCCTCAAAAGATAACAATTAAAACAAAAGAACAGACATACCTTGGGCTGGGGGTGAAGACAAGGGGAGTAAATATTGCCAGTTATCCCCAGGACAATCTTCACCAAAAAGGGGCTTTGGGATAAATACAGCAGATGCCTTAAAACCAGACCAGAGATCACCTCCTTCATGTTTAGTCCCTTGGGATTATCTCCTGTTTAAAATTAAGTATGAAACCATTCCCATGAGTTTTATTGTTTTAGTGCCCTAAAAGTCAACCATTAGAATGAACTGATTGCCTGGTAAGAGGGAAAAGTCCTTTCACAGGAAAAAAAGTACCTCAATGCTCAAGATTGCCAAGTTCTGAGTATGGGATGAGACTCTTTTCAGCTACTGGTTACCCTTGTTGGAGCAGGATTGTATCATCCAATGATCCAGTCCCCGGAAAGAAGTCACAGGTCCCCAGATTTTTTTGAGGTTATTGAGGAGGTCCAAATATAAAGCCTCAGGAAATCTTCAGGTTAGTCCATTATGTCATTTCAGATTGTCTGACTCTGAAGCCCCTACAGGGAGAGTAGACACATGAGCAAAAGGGAGGGGAGGAAGCTCCAAAACCAAGTCCTGAGTGGTTTATCTCATCACAGCATCAGTTCCCTTTCAGCTTCTCACAGCATCATGGTTACCAGAGACTGCAAGTCAGGGCAACTGGAAACACTGGCGCTTGCCATGAGGAGCATGGAAAACTCTGAACTTCAGAAGGGCACTAAATTGGGACCATTTCAGCCTAGAGAAAAAGCAAGAGGAGGAGACCCAAACTTAGTGAATCGTTACAGAAGAGTCGACCAGGGTAGAAAAAGTAGCCGAGTTGGAAAGAGATCAAAGATTGAAAGCCCCCAAACACACACACACACACACACAACAATGGTGCCTGCATTCTGAATGCTCCATTCAGAAACATCTACATACATATTACAGAAAAATACACTTGTATTGTTGAATAAGGGTAAAAGAAGGTCACAGCTTGGTGGTCTTGCTTTTTTTATATTTTCCAAACCTTCTGCTACCCCCCAAAAATGATAGCCACTCTCAAGCATGCAGTACAAACAAATGCTCCCCCCAGGCTATCCGCCACGATGGGAGGGGCATTTGAAAAGAGAGGCCCCTGCCTGGTGCAGGGGCTAATTAGGACACATGGTCCTCAACGCTTCTGTGGTGTGGGTTGGCCTGTGGATGAATTTTCCATTTGATCTTTCTTTTTTTTCTCTTCACATTTTCCACCCTGCACTAAAATTACTCTCCAGAAAAGCATTTATCTTTCCTACTGCTGCTTCACAGCCTGTCCCCATTAGAGGATTTTCAGGAAGGACTAGCTGGTACCTGTAAAAATTACCCATTGGCTTTTACAAGTGGAACATGACAAGAAAATCCTATTTTCTTTTCTTCTCCTATTCCTTGCCGGCTACCTCCTCAACTCATAAACTGAGGAAGAGGATTTCATCTTTCTTTTCATTTTTCTTCTTCTACCTTTTTTTTTTCTTGTTTGGGGAAAATTTATTTCAAGAAGAAGTTTTACTTCCAGTACCTGTAGCCAACTTCCAGAAACAAATGAGAAAACTCATAGCAAGACACCCATCCTGTGTTGTTACGTTGCCCGTTTATCTGTGTGTGTGTCAATGAACTATTTCCCACCAAGTTTTTTTTTAACTTTTACTATAAAAAAAAAAAACACAAATTCATGATGGAATATTTGGAAATATCAAAACAGAAAAAAAAAAATGCTTTTACTAAACCAAAAGCTAGAGATTACCAATATTAATATTTCAGCATATTTTTCCACTGTCTTACATTCTGAAGCTATTGTTTTTATACACTGCTTTAGATTTCTGTAGAGGTCCACCAACTCACTTCAAATACTTCCTTGCTGAGAAACCTTTCCTGAGCTTCTTCTGGCCCCAGAGTTGGCTTCCCCCAGGATCACACCTATCACATCAAATGGTAAATATCCTCTGTGTACATAGGCGTGTCACTCACCAGACTGAGAGCTCCTGTCTGGCAGGGACTTTCTCTGATTCATCTTAGTTCCTCCAGGATCTGGCACACAGCAATAGATATTTAGCAATCAAGGCAAACATTTGTTCTCACGATCTTTGTGTCAGGTGTCAGTAAGCAGAGACTGAGTATTCATCATGGAACCAACAGAGCAGTAAGGAGGGGAGCAGCCACAGGTTGTGTGAGGAGCAAGGGCAGGGACCAGACATTAGAAGGAGGGCTGGAAGAAAGGCCAAAGCTGGACCATGTAGGTCTGTGTGAGCTGTGCAGTGAGGACCACTGAGGGTTTTATGCAGGCGTCGCACTTTTCCTGGATGCTATGTAAGCACAGGTTAGAGCTGCCTTCTGCAAGCGGAAGCAGGGGACCACTCCCAGAGCTGGACTATGGTGAGAGGAGAAAGGGTAGAGCTAAGTGGACTGGCTCAAGATAGGTTTTGGAGATGGTTAGACAGGAAGGTCTGACAAACTGACTCTGAGGTTGAGTGCAAAGAAGAGACAAGTACGTCATTTAGGTTTCTGGATGGAGTAACTGGTGGATGAAGGTGTGATTTATTGAGATGGGTAAGACAAGAGCACCATAGACTGAAGAGGCGGAATGAAGAGTTCATTCTGGGACATACTAAATTTGAGATGCTTGTGAAACAGTTACGTGGGAATGTGGAGCAGGCAGCGGAATACAAGAGTCTGGAGTTCAGAGAACTGGTCTGAGCTCAGAGCTATAAATCCAAGAATCACCCACAAATAAGTGTTATTTAAACCTCTGGGTCAAGTTGAGACCACCCACAGAAAGGGTAGCATGAAAAGCAAGGGCACCAGAATCGGAACCGGCCAGAGATGGGTTGGTAGATGGGGAGGAACCGGAAGGCAGCCCAGATAGGGCGGTGAGTGGTGCAGAGGGAGGGGCCTGACAGGGGCGGGCGGAAACTGAGCCCTGAGTGTGCAAAGCGGAAGGCAGGGCTACTGCAGCCAAACAGCAGAGCGGGAAGCCTGGCAAATGTAGAGAAGAGTGGAGACAGCATGTCCACACAGTTCTGGACTTTAGGCATAGAAAACGGAGATGTGGAATGGCAGCTAGAGAACCCTGAAAGAACCAAGAAGAACATGGGGAATGTTTGCTGGCTGATGGGAGTGACCCAGTAGGAAAGGAGGGCTTGATGTGGTTGAAGATGAAGCGGGGTGATAAAGACAGGAATCCTGGAGGAGGGGTGATGTCCGGAACAGGAGTAGAAGAGACCACCTTGGATGGGGATAGCGACACTTTGGAATGGCATCTGGAGGAAAGCAAGAAGGGCAAGATCATTGGACCACAGATCTGGCCAGAAAGTGCAAGAGTTCCTGGTCCTTGGAGAAGTATGAAGTGAGGCATCAACTAAGAGTGAGCCTGACCCAGGAGCACAAAGAAGCAACCTAACTCAGCCTTGGGGACCCAGAACGTCTGAATACACCAGGGAAGGAAGAGTGAAGTCTGGCAAAGACTAGTAGAGCTGAGAAAGAGGCCTGTGAGAGATGAGCCAGGCATGGAAGGGCTGGGGCTGGGAAGGTCCAAGCTACTCCAACATGGAGGGGGCTGCGGGGTGAGAGAATTAAGTTGGGGCTTTGCAGCACAGGGTAAGACACTTGACTTTATCCAGAAGGTGATGGGGGGATTCTGAAGGATGTTAAGCAGAGAGGTGATATAATCAGAGTGGAGTCCTAGAGAAGGTTCTGGGTGAGCATGGGCAGCAGCTTGCAGGGGATGAAAAATACTGGCGTGAAAGAGACAAAGCCCGAGGGTGACGTGATGATCAAGGAGGGAGGGGTTGCAGGCCTGGCATGAACAGTGGAGACGTTGGACAGAAGTGGATGGATGGATTGAAGAAATACTTCAAAGGAGGCACCAACAGACTTTGAATCAAAAACATACCTACTTAAAATTTCCTTATACAACCAGTATTTTATTTTTAAGACACCACATATTACCAAATATATCAAATGCTGTGTCTTCTCTGAAGCAGGCATCTCTATAAATGGACAGGCTAAGCTGTCTTGGTGCTCCCCACCCCCTTTTCCTCACACTGCTTGGTGTCTAGCTTTGGTTAAGTAATTACTTCCAGCCAAGTTAAACTCCGCAGCAGTAGGAACCTACCGGCTCCATCCCAGTCCTGCAGGAGACACTGACAGGCAGAGTTCACAAACCGTGGTGGCCGTGCAACTGGGTCACACGTAATAGTAAAACCTCAGTGTCCTGTGTGTGTGTATGTGTGTGTGTGTGCAGAGTGCTACAGTGTCATCACTGGCTATCATTCTTGTTCAGTCCCTCAGTCGTGTCAGACTCTCTGCGACACTATGGACTGCAGCATGCCAGGCTTCCCTGTCCTTCACCATCGCCCAGAATTTGCTCCCACTCATGTCCATTGAATCAGTAATGCCATCCAAGCATCTCATCGTCTGTCGTCTCCTTCTCCTCCTGCCCTCAAATCTTTCCCAGCATCAGGGTCTTTTCCAATGCGTACTTGATCCTATTCTGCCCAGAGAGAGAGGCAGAACAGGACTGATTAGTTCATGATGTAAAGACACTGAAAGCTTAGAGACACTAAGGGAACTTCCTAACTTCCCAAAGCAGAGCCCAGAGTGTTTTCTGGGGGCCTCGATGCCGTCCATTACTTTGCCTCAGATGTTACAAGGAGAGAGTCTTTTCAGTTTAGAGCCATAGCCTTTAACATCTTCCCGCACAGTGAAAATGTCTGATTCTGTGGATTCTCAGCACATGTGTTCTCGCTTAAGAGCCCTCCAACCGTACAGCTGGAAGGGCCTCCAGACCTCAGTGGCTCCTGGCCGGCACCCACACCATCAGAAAGCATTTATTCAGTATCTTCCTGTGCCTTTTACTATCTTCCAACGGAAAGAATTTATTTTCGAGGGATGAACTGATCATTTTCCCTGACTTAGCCACTAGGTTGGGTCCATTGGGGGATTATTCTATAATTTTCATAGAATAATTTTCAGCCATGGCCTCCAAATCCAGCGTCACTCATGCACACAGCTCACCCACGAAGAAACGACAAGCGCTCCCTCCAATCTAACAGTAGATTAATGGAATCACGAAAACACCAGGCCTCACAGACCTCTCTCATCTCCAGTCCCTCTTGCTTTCATTGGAAAGCAAGCCTTGGGGCATCTTCCTGTTTTCTTGTTTCTCCTTCCCACTTTCCCTCTGAGAGTTGGTAGGGAAAGGCTAAAGGGAATCAGATTGGTGAAGGCAAAAAGTCAAAAAAGTGAGAAGCAGTCAGGAGGGACCAGAAGACAGAGGCCTGGAATAAGGGGGGGCTCAGCCATGACAGCATTCACAACAAAGGACAGATGACTCCAAAGACAAGAGCTTTTGAACTTAAAATTGCCTTGAGATAGACTGGAGTAGATTGGTTTTTAAAATTTATGATTGTTTTCTGAAACAATGGCTTTAACAAGACGAAAGTGATGGCAGTGGAGTTTCAAGAATGATGGGAGCATCCATTGTCTAGAATCATAAGGGGTAAAACCAGGTAGAACAATAGGGATAAAGGTGGGGGTGGGGGGTTCCCAGCCCAAGGTCATGAATCAGAGTGCATGGAGCCAGCCAGCCTGGAGGGTAGGGCATGAGAGACCACAACGGAGGGACGGAGAGCAGAGGAGGCAGGGAGCAGAGTTCCCCTGAGTATTGTTCACCCTCTCGTTTCCTTTCATTCTTCAAATCATTTTAAATCTATCTCTGTTCATTTTACTTAGGCAGATTCTCCCACACCCACTCCATTTTTTGTTATTGTAGCATGTTCACCTGCTTTGGGCTTCCCAGATGGCACTAGTGGTAGAGAACCCACCTGCCAATGCAGGAGACGTAAAGAGATGCCAGTTCAATTCCTGGGTCAGGAAGATTCCTTGGAGGAGGGCAGGGCAACCCACTCCAGTATTCTTGCCTAGAGAATCCCATGGACAGAAGATCCTGGCGGGCTACAGTCCATGGGTTGCAAAGAGTTGGACATAACTGAGGGACTGAACATGCATGCAGGCAGTAGATATTTTTAGAAGAAAAAAAAAATATATATATATATATAGGTTTGATGATTTTAACTTCTCTGACCTGAAAACTAAGAAGGTTACAGCAAATATTCAAAATATTTTTTAGAAATTTACTGGTCCATGAAGTCTAAACATTTGGAACAGCTTCTATATACTTGTAAAAATAAAAGACTATTTAGTCCCATTAGGATTTGGAGATTGAGGGTTAAAAGAGGCCTGGAGCCTAAAGGCTGCAAAATACAGATCCACTTAATACTCTGGACAGACCTCTATGGAATGTTCCCTGGCACTTTGTCTGCTAGAGTTTTAAGTGGCTCGCAGAGAGGTGATTCCTGGGAAGGTTGAAACATTTCCTCTCTTGCTCTGAAATAGGTCACAACATACAAATCCAATTTAATCCTCACCCAATGCAACGATCATTATAATAGCTGAAAGGCAAAGTGAACAGTTTAGCCCAGAGCTAAAAGCTCTGATAGTGACCTCTTTATTGAAAGAAGAACAAACCCAGAAAGGAAACAGTGTGCAATGTAGTCATCCAGAAACTGCCCTAGAAAGAGTATCACTGAGCCACCTTATGAATGACTGATCCGTCCATCCAGTTGCACTTCATAGAACATTGAAAACTTTTGCCTTCTCTTCCTGAGATGCAGATTTTATGACTATGAGCAAAAATTCTGAGTATGTTACTGTGAAACTTAAAGCTGACTTTTCAGACAATTCTGGTGTGAAGGATGAGAGAAGGTCACAAAGAATGAAAGCCAAATAACTTAGAAACATTTATTGAAATTTGACAATGTGTTTGGGCTGCCATAACAAAAATATCATAGACTGAGGGGCTTGTAAACAACATAAATTTATTTTTCACAGTTCTGAAGTCTGGGAAGTCCAAGATCAAGGTGCCGGCAGATTCAGAGTCTAGTGAGAACCATCTTCCTGGTTCATAGATGATGGATCTTCTTGCTGTGTTGTCACGTGGTGCAAATGAGGAGGGAGTTCTCTGGGGCCTCTTTCATGAGGACACTAATCCCATTCCTGAAAGCTTGCCCTCATGATCTAATTACCTCCCCGGGGTCCCACCTCCACATACCATCACTTTGGGGATTAGAGTTTAACACTAATTTTTTTTTTTTTTTTTTTTGGTGGGGGTGCAAATATTCAGTCCATGGCAGACAATACCAGGAACTAGGAACAAAAAGGCAGAAAAGGATCCTAGAGATGTGGGTTAGTGGGAAGATAAGTAAGCGGGCACATACAACAGCTTGGTATAGATGATGTTTCCTTGTATAAATTCTCATAGCTGTGTTCTAACTACAGGATGAACAGCAGCTAACACTTGAGCACAGGAGGAGTATTAGTTAGACTTTGACTCAACACTCTGACTACTTACAGTATAGTTATTTGTTAACTTAAATAAATCCCTTAGTTCTGACAGCACACAAACGTCTACTGATTACAAAGAAGCCAAATTATTTCCCTCAATCTACAAATGAATGGTGGTGATTTTCAAGCATATTCTTCATCACTCAACACAGGTGGGAAGGTAAGGGCGATGGAGTGGTTTGACTGTTGTGAAATAGTAGAAACTGACCAACTTTCCAGTTGTTTCTCTCAAGTACAAACATAATGCTCCTACCAAGTACAGGTCTCATGACACCTGTACAAACAAGCTCAAGGTAAGGAAGCATTCTGATAATGACCAAAGAAGGAGAAATCATTTGGAGACTGTTAGAATAGACCTTTAGGAGGAAATGAGTCTTACGAAGGAAGCTGAAGATTGAAAAACATGTTGGTAAATTAAGGAGGGCTGGTAAGCCCTTAGCATTAGAGAAGACAGGGCAAGGATGTTGAAGTTGTTGGCTTGGCTGGAATGTAAGGTTTGAGGAAACATGTTAATAAAGGAAAAAGGAGGGGGACTTCCCTGACGGTCCAGTGGTTAAGACTTCTCCTTCCAGTGCAGGGGTTGCAGGTTCAATCCCTAGTTGGTGAGCTAAGATCCCACATGCCTCATGGCCAAAAAGCCAAAACATGAAACAGAATATTGTAACAAGTTCAATAAAGACTTTTAAAATAGTCCATGGATTAAAAAAGAAAGAAAAAAGGAGAAGAGTGACAGACAAAGATGCAATAAATTTCAAAGTCCATGAACTGTGGTCTGAATGTCTGTATCCCCCACAAAAAAATTCACATGTTGAAATCCTAGTGCCCAGTGTGATGGTTTTCAAAGGTGAGGCCTTAGGGAGATGACTGGGTCATGAGGGTGGAGCCCTCATAAATGGGATTAGTGTCCTGATTAAAGAGGCCCCAGAGAGTTCCCTCACCCCTTCCACCATCTGAGGACACAACCAGGAGTCTGCCACCCTGAAGAGGGTCCTCACTCCACCCTGCTGGCACCCTAAGCTCAGACCTCCAGACACCACACTATGAGAAGTAAATTTCTATTATTTATGAGCCACTCAGTCTGTGGCATTTTGTAATAGCAGCCTGAACAGATTAAGACACCATAGCTTAAAGACTTTGAAAAAGAAAAAGAAAATGGGTAACAGGAAGTCAACAAAATGATCTGAGATAAAATATTACATTCTTTGTATAAAAGTAACTTGGGAAAATGATTTCATCTAGTCAATAAGTGTCTGAGTGAAGAAAGAGAAAGAAGGGCTGCCCTCTCCCACCGTTGTCTGGAGCATCGTGAGGAGCCACGTGACATCTTCTGGGAGCTAATGTCAAAGGCCTTGCATATAGAAAAGCATGGCAGCCACTTTCCATGCCATTGTCTGAACCCACTGAATGTTTAAGACCGCAGTGTCACAAATAGTACTAGGTAGTCAGAAAAGCAAGAGAGGGTTGAAATGGAAAGAAAAGAGTTTATCCACTACCATCTTTAATTTGGGGTGACGATCAGTCCTCCGAGAGGAACTAACTCAGCCACAGAAGGTGCTTCATCTAAAGGTGAGACCAGTTTGGTTTTGTTGCCTCTAAATTTAGCTGCTTCAAAAATATATAAAGCAAATTCCATAACAAGCAGGGAAAGTGTGTGTGCAGTGCATGGAACACTGATCTAACTCTGGGTAGAGGAAGTGGGGCAGTGCTTACATTTCAAACAAAAATTTTACATCTATAATTAACTTAGATTTATCTTCAATTTAGTTTTCCTGTTCAACTTCCAGAATATTTTAACTGTAAAAGCCCCTGAATGAAAAAAAAAACAAACACAACTTGGTAATAAGAAAATCTGGTACTACTTTGTGAATCAGCTTTTTTAATGGGCATAAATATTTCCATGTGTATGCATGCTTCTGTCACCACTGACTGCATCGCACTGCCTTCATCTGGCTAAACAGACTACAACTGGCTGAGTAGAGCTTTGTATTGATGGGTCCCCAGGAAAGCAGACAGTGAGGATGAGTGAGAAGTGCAAGAGGTTGGAGGTGGGGGTGATGTTTGTGAAGAAGATCCAAGGAGGAATGAAGACGATCCATGGTTCAGACCATGGTTCATATGTGGCACCTGTAAAAGGTGAGAGAGTAAGAAACAAGGGATGGACTCAGTTCTCAGCAGGGAGGGTGGGGGGTGGCTGATAAATTTTGGCCAACCAGCTGGAACACCCTGGAGCAATACGGAAGATGCTCCATCATTGGCTGGATACTGCCCAGGAAGTGTGGTCTTGGCTCAAAAGCTGAGGCAGATCCTAAAGACACTGTGCTAGAGGCTGTCAGCTGACTTCATCCCTGCAGTGTGTTCTTTCTTGAATGGGTGTCTGAGTAGCATACCCCAATGACTGCCAAAGTGCATCTCTGCATTGCAGGGATTTGCTTTTCCAAACATCTGTTAGGAGTGTCTCCTCCACATGTCCAGTGGGGCTCTCTGTGAGCGAAAACATAGAAGTGGGAGCTTGTGGGTCCAACTGCAGCCCCAGTCACTGCTGGTGGCCTCAGGATGGTCACTGCTGTTCTTCCCTGCCTTTCATCATCCACCCTGAATCCCTTCACTCTCAGCTCTTACCTCCACTGATCCTGGTGGCTTTCCTCAGGCATACTCTCATTTTCTGAGGGATCTTTGGTGAACCCAGGATTCTCAGGCTGGCATCACTGCTCTTGTCCATTCATGGTCATGAGTGGTCTAAGAAGCACCAAGAGGCACCCAAGTCATTCTCCTGAGTTCCACACCTATTTCTTTCTACCACCGGTGGGGATCTGCCTTTTGATCAGACTCAGTTATCTCTGCCAAGATGGCGACTCCTTTTATCATCCAGGGGGCAACCAGAGCTCACAGTTTGTGAGAACACTATCGTGTCCCTAGTAAGAGACCTCTACCTCTGAAAGGCCCAGATTTCTGGGGATAAAAAGCACAAAGGAGCCCAGTGGGTCACTGTGAAAGACAACTAGGGGGACCACTCCATCTACCCATCCCTCAGTTTCAGATCCCACATATCCTTCCTGGGGACACAATGCCAGAGAGAAGCCTCTGGTCCAGTAGGTCTTGACATTCTCAGCGAGGAAGACACCCCTCTTCCCAGAGCGTGGTCTCCAGGCTCCAACTCCAGGCAGCAGCTCTGGACAGAGTGATGCGTACTGAGACCAGTGAATGGTGTGTCATAGGCCACTCCTGACCTCCTTTGCCATGAAGGTGTTCCCTGATGGATGTGGAGTTGTGTGTGTGGGATTCCGTGCCTGCAGGTCAGCCATCTCCGTAACAGTGCTGCCTGAACCTTTATGAACAGGAAAAGCAACTCACACATGAATACGTGACTGTCTTTGTAATAACAAATCATTGGCTCTTCTAAGAAGGAAGGAATTTAAGATAGTCAACTTGTCACCAAGTGGTTGGCAGGTCTTCTCCAGGAATTGTGTCATACTGTGGGCTCAGCAATGGTCTCTGCTGCTAGCAGAGACAGGAGTCACTAGGTCAGGTGTGGTGAGTGGAAGGCCATGGAGGTAGGCCTATGCACCTCTCTGTCTCAGTCACCATACCCACCCCATCCATGTGCCAATTGTGCCATTCTAGGCTGGCTGGTCACAAAGACAGGCTAATGTCAACTGGCGACATCATTTTGTCAGCTTAGTTGTTCCATGTCCCTTCCTGGGTAAATGCTTTCTGGTGGCCGTTAATATGTGGTACACAACTCTTCAGACTTTATGCCCCTCTCCAATGCCCATCTACATGCTTTACCCCCAAGGCTTCCTTGTCTGACTTTCCAGTCTTTGTCTTTCTAGTCCTTTACTCATGAAACAGAATATAGTCTCACCTTAGGACACTTCTGCACAAAGTGGGTAAATAAATACAGTGCTCAAAGCTCTGTCCATGAGCAGAGTAAAGATTGTCTCTTGCCACTGTCTGTTTTCAGCTCGAACCCAACTGCTGAGCCAACCCATCCAGAAACCAAGCTTGCACTTCTTCCTTCAGTTGGTTATATAGGCCGTGTATTTGTCAGAGTTCTCCAAAGGCAGAGAACCACCAGGATTCTGATGGTTGAGAGAGGATAGACGAATGAGTGGTTGGATGGATGGATAGATACATAGATAAATGATAGATAGAGAGAGAGAGAGAGAGAGAGAGAGACAGATAAACAAACAGACACAAGCAGAGAGAAAGAGCATGAGTCTGACCACTGGAAGGTTAAAAACATTGCTGCAGTTGCAGGTCGCTAAATCTTGAAGGGTTTATCTCTTAGCCTCTGGAGCACATGTTTCTCACCAATCCTGGCATTCTAGTCCCCTCTTGTTCTCCTGCCAGTCAGCTTGATGTGTGTGTATATATATCTATATCTATATCTATATCTATATATAGATATAGATATAGATATATATACACAGTTTTATTTATTTATTTATTTATGGCTGTGCTCCAGAGGCTAAGAGATAGTTTCAGCAGCTCTGCCATGTCAAGGCCATGCCTGGTTGTGTGGTACCCACTCTGGGGAGATCACAGTAAGTGGATACTGGCCTGGAATGTGAGCACCTGAAAGGAGATGGTTGGGCTCTGGATTGGTTGGTTTGTATTTGAGAACTGTTCTCACAAACACGTTGTTTATTGTCTTAGGAACCAGCAAACCCTTGGGAAGGGCCATCCCTCCAGCCTCCAAGATGTCAAAGCATCTGAATACAGAAAACAAAATCCATGATTAATATAATCCTGTGTGTGTATGCTAAGTTGCTTCAATCATGTCAGACTCTGTGTGACTCTATGGACTGTAGCCCATCAGACTCCTCTGTCCATGGGATTCTCCAGGCAAGAATACTGTAGTGGATTACCATTTTCTTCTCCAGGGGATCTTCCCGACCAGGGATCAAACTCACGTCTCATGTCTCCTGCATTGGCAGGCAGGTTCTTTATCACCAGCAAC
The DNA here is from genome assembly GCF_963930625.1 of Muntiacus reevesi. Classification (NCBI taxonomy): domain Eukaryota; kingdom Metazoa; phylum Chordata; class Mammalia; order Artiodactyla; family Cervidae; genus Muntiacus; species Muntiacus reevesi. The sequence goes on from NC_089250.1 coordinate 35,018,100, forward strand.
CCCTGGGAAGCCCTCAATATAATCCTAGGATACAATATTATTTTCTTTTTACTATTTTGGCCCCAAAGAGTAATCTTGGCAACTTCCACTTGGCCTTCTCTACTATAACTAAAGATTAACCCAATGACTGTGTTATTCCAGTGACCAAGTGTGTCGAGACTAATTTTACATTCAGAACCTGGAGAAATGATCACCAGGGACAGGAGGGGCATGTGCAACTGTAAGCTGAACTTTGACCAGAACTCCATTTATTACCTATGTCCCCTACACCGTCCTTCTAACTGTGGGGTCATAATAAAGCTTTAAGCCTCCAACGTACCAATGCCTGTTCAGAATCTGTATCCAATAATCATCCAGATGTTTGAGGGTTTCCTCCCCAGAGTAGAGTCATTTGAATAAACAGTCTTTGGAGAAGGGCTAAGGGGTTACTCTACTGCAGATCTGCTGTGGTTGCTGAGTCCTTCCTCCTGGGAACCTGGTCTCCTTTCTGATCAATGGGTCCCATGTTTAAACTGCCTAGAGTGCCAAAATTAGACAAGGGATTGCAAATGTGTGACAGGGTCACCACCCTGGGCGCCCATTCTTGCTTTCTTTTGATTATACACATTAAGAAGTGTTCTCACCAGATTCCCATCATCACTGCTGCCCACGGATTCAGTTCAGTGACTGCCCTTCCCATTCCTCATGGTCAGCAGAGGGGAGTCACTATTGAATTTCTCAATGCCTGGTCTGCCCCACAATGTAATCTTGGGTGGGTCTTCCACTCAGGTGTATCCCCTCCAGAATATCCGCTCCCCTGAGCCTTTCCACCCCTCCCTGCACTCTCTGCCATGACATTTTAGACTTTTCAGTTCTGCTCAGCATGGGCCTCTCTCCGGTCTTTTAAGAACCAGCCAACAGCAAGTTTCCACCATTGTCTGAGGTCTTTGCCAACATCCTGAGAAAGTGCTCCCAAACCCATAAATTTTCCTTTACTCAATCTAGTGTTCCAGTCCCCTTGATAAACACACTCAAAATCCAGTCCCAGTCCCTGCCAGTGTATGCTGGCTAATTTTTGCAGTTCAGAGGGGCAGTAGTATCATCTCTTTCTAACTTATTGGGCTCAGCAGACCGTTCCTGGCTTGGTTACAGTGTGACTTAGCTCCTGGCAACCAGAAAAGGATGTGGAGGTTCTACAGAGGCTTTCCTACCTTGTGAGGACAGGAGTCTAGACCATAATGAGCAAAGGTGAGCCACCTCCATAAGCCTTGAGAGTTCAGAGGGCCCTGGGAAGCCACAATATTTGGAGGTATCTACCCAGGTATCCCATATTTTCCTAACCAGGGCCCTGACCTTGGCAGAATTTTCCAATTATCTTTGAAGCTGGGCAAGTCCTTTAATACTGAACTTGGTCTTCTACTTTTTCTACCCTGACTGCAGTAACAGGCCTCTGCAAGAGGTCCTCTGGCCTTCATATCTAGTTTTCAACTGTTCCCCTAATTGCCCCAGCTTCCCCTCAGCCCACCATTGGGCATCAATGCCACTCAGTAACAACCAGCTGACTCCATGGTCCTTATGTGCCCTGCATCTCCTCACTTTCCCAAACACCTGAATCCTCTCTCCAGACAGGGATACTCCCTCTGCTGGAACCTTCTCCCAACTCACCATCAGTGAGAGTTCTAGCAGTTGGGTTACCACCTTGTGCCAGATATCATCCATGCCCTGAGTAAAACTGGGATGGGGATCCACTTCCAAAGGCCATCTTACTACCTCCTTCCTGGCCCTCACTGAGTACCACCTGGATCCTTCAGGAAGCAGACACCATGAAGTTGAGAGTGCAAGAAGTTTATTGGGCGGGGGGGGCGGAGGCGCAAGGCAAGGGAACACTTGTTAAAGACTGCTGCTGTTGTTCAGTTGCTAAGTCATGTCCGACTCTTTGCAACCCCATGGACTGCAGCATGCCAGGCTTCCCTGTCCTTCACTGCCTCCCAGAATTTGCTCAAACTCACATCCATTGAGTCAGTGATGCTATCCAGCCATCTCATCCTCTGTCACCTCCTTCTCCTCCTGCCAAATTATTGGAGCTACAGCATCAGTCCTTCCAATGAATATTCAGGGTTGATTTCCTTTAGGATTGATTGGTTTGTTCTCCTTGCTTCCAGGGGATTCTGAAGAGTCTTCTCCCGCACCACAACTCGAAAGCACCAATTCTTTGGCATTCAAGCCTTCTTTATGGTCCAAGTCTCACATCCATACATGACTACTGGAAAAACTATAGCTTTGATTATATGGAGATTTGATATATTGACCTTTGTTAGCAAAATGATGTCTGCCTTTTAATATGCTGTCTAGGTTTGTTATAGCTTTTCTTCCAAGGAGCAAGTGTCTTTTAATTTTGTGGTTGCAGTCACCATCTTTAGTGATTTTGTGAAAGATAGTGTCTGAACAGATGTAGGCAGCAAAAACTTTCAGATCATGATGCAGACCTGAAGTCTGTGACAGCAGAGGGGACCAGGTTGGGGCAGGAGGCACCCAGCCCACAATGCAGAGCTGACAAAGTCTCAGTCAAACACAGCCCGTTAGAGGCCCTGATGTGGTACCCAGGGCAGCACCCTAGAATCCCTATAAGCTCAGCCATCACCTGCCTGCTGCCCAGGAAATGCATGGCCACAGCCAGAAAGCTGAAGATGCTGAAGGCTGTAAGATCTCTTTTCAATTTACGTCCACAAGGCTCTCAGATCTTTGCAGGTGGAACTCCCTTGGCACGTTTCCCCCTCCAGAGATGGGATCCGGGTCACCTAGTCACCAAGTCCACAGACCTGCATCCAGCCCCTTCACGTGCCAGTCATGCCCTGAGTGTCTGCAGCGCCTCCATGAACAAAAGAGACCAAGATCCCTGCAGTGGCACCTTGCAGAGTCTATTCTCAGACAGGGGTGGGGAAGGATTCAAAATAAACCCGTAAAATACAAAGCACTTAGACTGTAAGAGCCCCCAAGAGGAAGAAAAGAAAGTCACTGGAGAAGGAGGTCAGGAGGGGGAGCAGGGCCAGTGGGTAGAGGTCAGGTCATCAAATGAAAGTGGGCAGTCAGGATGGACCTTATCAAGAAGGTGACATGTGAGCAAAGACTTCAAGAATTGAGGGAGTACATCAAATACATATGGGAGGAAGATGAGAGAACTCCGGCCAGAAGCAGCAGCTGAAAGACCCATAGGCAGGAGTGGGCCTGGTATATTAGAGTCAGCACAGAGTTGGGGGTTGGGGGGCTCCAGGAGGGGGTTGGCAGAGGAGGGGAATCACAGCTCCAGTATCAGCAAAAGAAACCACTGTAGGGCTGTCAATAAAGGGGCAACCTGACTGTACTTGAACTTGCAAGTCCCCAGGTGGCCATGAGGAGGACACAGTGAGGATGCTGAGGATGGTGACCAGTGAGAAGGCTACGCTGGTCCAGGCAGGAGGCACCGGGGCTCCTGGCAGGGTGACAACTAGGGGAGGGGAGAAGTGGTCATGGTCGGGTGTAGTTTTCAACCACGTGGGCCAAGCTGATTTCCTGACTGCCTGATCAAGATGGACTAGGAATGGAGAATTAGGGTGCCTCCAGAGCTTGCTAAGCTGTGGAAGGGTGAACCTCCAGCCACAGAACTCTGAACTAAGCGCCCCTCTCCTCACACATTTGTGAGCCCCCAAGAGATGACACCTTTAATTCATCAATGAGACATGTCTTGTGGATCTTTTCATCAGCGCCTTAAATATATATATCAAATGACGACTGTTTTCATTTACTAGAGCCGCCCTCATGAAGTACCGCAGACAAAGGGCTTAGACAACAGGGACTTACTTTCGCACAGATGAGCAGGCTGAAAGTCTGTGATCAAGGTGTTGGTGGGCTTGATTTCTTCTGAGGCCTCTCTTCTCGGCTGGTAGATGCCATCTTCTTGCTGTGTCCTCACACATTCTTCCCTCTGCCTGTATCTGCGTCCTCACCTCCTTCTCCTGTAAGGACACCAGCCCTTATTGGATGAAGCCTACCCTAATGACTTCATTTCAACTTGACTGCCCTCCTTAAAGACCCATCTCCAACCCAGTCACATTTGAGTTCACTGGGGGTTAGGACGTTTTCAGAAATGAAATTGATGGGGCACAAAATCAGCCCACAGTCACAACTAAGTGGGGTTAATCAAGAAATTTCAGAGACACAAAGAAGAAGCCCAGTGAAGGAAACTAAGATGGAAAATTAAGAAATAAGAGTAGAATTGAGAGGTCAATGTCACAAAAGCCAAGAAGGAAGAAGTGGTACCCCGTGGCCAGTGCTACAGAGAATTCAGGCGAAAGGAAGTATCAGATGCTTCTCCAGGTGAAGATGCTACTCCTGTTATGAGGTCAGTACCCTTCATATCCCTGAACTGTACAAATGAGAAGAAATACCCTTTCCTGTGAAATACTAGCCAGGATCTTTGTGGGTTATCTGAAATCATAACTGGGGAAAGAGAATACTTCAGTGTCAGGGAGGTTTGAAAATGTCAGAAATTGTCCTAAATAGAGACAGACTAAATCCCCTCCAGAATATCTTTCAATCTATTTTTTGAATCTAACAAATTTCACTCAATTATTCTGAGGTTATGGGTTTACTCAAGTAGTAAAATACACCAGATCAGATTCCCAGCCCAGGAGCGCTGAGTCTTGGATCTGAAAAGATTTCTGGAGAGATAGTCTACTCCTCATAACATTAACTACAGTAAGACATAGCTCTCTGTACAAAAGGAAGATGCTGTAAGAAGCCAAGAATTATAACTGTTTCATGTCCCCTTGGTATTCCTCAAAAAGCTTGTAAAGTTGCAAGTTTATAAAAATAAATAAATAAATAAATCACATTCGCTCAAGGGGAAATGCTAAAATAAAACCATTTTTCTTTACCCTGATGGGAAATGTATTTTAAATGTTCTAATGCTGACTTTGCAAGTCAGTATATAAGCATTATTGGAAAGTCCCATATTGCTTGAGTTTTATAGCTCCTGGCTCTTTCAGGAGCTCTCTCCATTTAGATCAGAGCACAGTTTTATCTAATCCTTTGAACTAACACAGATTTTGATAACATTGATTAAAAGTCTGGATTGCAAAAGCATTGCTATTGATCCTTATCTGATAACAACGTTTTCCTCAATAATTCATCCATCCCTGACAAAATGATTAAAAGCCAACATTTATTGAGACCTCACAACATTGCAGACACCAGGCTAAGTGCTTTGCATCCCTGCCCTTTCTTTCTCTCCCAGGATACCGTACCCTCCACCCCATAGTCCAGTAACCATAAGATTTTCCCATCTAGTCCCAACTCCTGAAATCCTTCCACTGCATCTTCTGGAATTCGTGGACCATTCACAGCAAAATTCCCTATATCCCAAATCAAATCCCCAGATACTCCTTGCTCCTTTTTGTTCTGACAAAAACTGGTGCTTCCCTGAGAATGCTGCGCCGTCTCCCCCTTCACACGATGGCCGTTTGTCATTCAAAGTCATCACACACTAGACCTGGAGGTGGTGGAGACACCCTCCTCCTCCCCCTTCCAGATCATTTTCCTTCCCTTCTGCCTTAAATTATGTCATCGTACGTCACCCCTGCCACTCATGGTTCCCCACCTTTCTCAGCAACAGCAACTCCTGGCTCTTTAGCACCCTCTCTAACACATCTCCTGTCTCTCCCTAGCATTTTCATACAAGGGTAATAATCTCTCCACGGCCCCACCTTCTCACCCCATTCAGTCATGCTCACTCAGTTACTTCGACCTCTTTCCTCACGTGAAGAGCCACCCAATTTCTTGGTGAAAAGAGATTCCCACTGCTGGGAATGGATCTGAAGAAAAATGAAAACATTAATTCGAAAAGATCCATGCACCCCAAATAGTTCATAGCAGCACTATTTACAATAGCCAAGACATGGAAGCAACCTAAATGTCCATCCATAAATGGATACAGAAGACGTGGCTTATATATACAATGGACTATTATTCAGCCTTAGAAAAGAACAAAATTTTGCTATTTGCAGCAATGTGGATAGACTTAGAAGGCATTATGCTAAGTGAAATAAGTCAGACGAGACACACTATATGATATTACTTATGTGTGTGTGTGTGTGTGTTAGTCATTCAGTCATATTCAACTCTTTGTGAGTCCATAGACTATAGTCCACCAGACTCCTCTGTCCGTGGGATTCTCCAGGCAAGAATACTGGAGTGGGTTGCTATGCCCTTCTCCAGAGGATCTTCCCGACCCAGGAATCGAACCCAGGTCTCTCACATTACAGGCAGATTCTTCATCATTTGAGCTACCCGGGAAGCCAAATATCACTTATCTGTGGAACCTAAAAAGTACAACAGACTAATGAATACAATAAAAAAGAAGCAGATTCACAGATATAGAGAACCAACTAGTGGTTACCAGGCGGAGGGGAGGACGGGCAATATGGGGGTAGGGGATTAAGAGGTACAAACTATTACGTATTAAATAAACTATGAGGATATATTAAAAATACAAAGAATGTGGCAAGGAGTTCATAATAATTAAAAATGGAGTATCACCTTTAAAAATTGTGAATCACTATATTGCACAGCTCTACTTCAATTTAAAAAATTTAATTAAAATATAAACACTGAAGTCAACCATTAGCAACAATCTGTTTTTATGATTTCTAGATGAGTTGGTAGTTGGCCTGTCTTTTAATGTGAATCAAATTTTTCCCTAAATTGGGAGGTTGGGGTTAGCAGATGCCGACTATTATATGTGGGATGGATAAACAACAAGGTCCTACTGTGTAGCAGAGGGAACTGTATAGAATATGAAAAAGAATATTTATGTATAACTGAGTTACTTTGCTGTATAGCAGAAATTAAGACAACATTTTACAGATATATTTCATAAAATTTTAAAAAGAGAAGAAAAAAAATCTCTCCCTAAGATATGAACAACCTATTCTGGAAATACATTTTCAAGCCTTAAGTGTTTTGTTTTTTTAAACTTAGGAAAACAATACTAGTGTGATTTTTTAAAGTTTTGTCTAATATTTTCTCAATAATGATAAACACTCTGTAAGTTGGCCTAATAATTTGATTCATATGCATATAGAAAATTTTGCACATACAATTCATTTTAAATCAAATATTTCTACTTCCTGATGCCAGACGTAATACCTAACGGGCTAATGAAGCAAGTGCTTATTTTAGAACATTTCAGTGTTAACAAACACAAAGCACGGTCACTTTTTCATCCATTGGTGCCTCCTCACAGCAAATGACACCACCATGCACTTAAGCTGGGATACGGAAGGAGCCCTCCCCCAACAGGTTACAGAATAAGAGGTAAATGGAAGTAGTACAAAAGTTTAATAATTCCCCTTAAGCTTTTCAGAAATCCCCTCCATTAATATCAGTGTCTAGTTTTCTTTGAGGCTTTCATCTGAAGGAATGTATTATCAGCAATTGTGAGCAAAAATGTTCCAGTTTATACACAGCCATCTCCAGACTGTACATATATCTGCTTGGACTCACCTCAGAAATTCAAGCAAAACAAAGTTATGATCAGTATATAACAAGCAGGTCACGGGGTTAATGTCTGATCCTAACACTGACATCTTATTTTAACTCCTCAAACAGCGTGCAAAGGCGGCAGAAGGTACCACCCAAAAAAAAACAAAAGATTAAACACCCACCTACCTACCCACAATAGATGAGGAGCTTCCAAGAGATGAAAAATATTTAATATTAAAGCAAAAAATACAAAGTAAAGCCAGTAAATGATCTCAATTTTAACCCAATGAACTATCCAAGGGTGCCAGAGACATAGAATCCAATTTTTGAAAGAAAGAGTTTAAGTATCACTTTAAAACTCGTTTTATGGAACAAAAATCATCTCTTGACAGACCTGTATTAAAATCTTTTTTGTTAATGTATTAAGAATCTGTCAGGGCTTCCCTTGCAGTCCAGTGGTTAAGAATTTGCCTTGCAATGCAAAGGACACAGGTTCCATCCGTGGCACAGGAGGATCCCGCATCCCACAGGGCAACTAGGCCTGTGTCACAACTACTGACCCGCGCGTTGCAGCTACTGGAGCCCGAGTGCCCATGCCCCGCAACACGAGAAGCCAACACAGTGAGAAGCCCGTGCACCACAACTAGAGAGAGCCTGCACACAGCAACAAAGACTCAGCACAGATAAAAAATTTTTAGCTAATAAATACAGTTTTTTTTAAAAGAATCTATCAGAAGATGGTAGCTCTCAAATCCACTCACCTTTCAGAATAAATCTCACATGAATCTATCATGCATGTTATGGCAGAATTTTTTTTTAAATGTTGATATTTGAGGGGAGGGAACACTGGTCAGGACCTACAGTCTGTCCTACCTCTCCCATCTCAAGGCGGGGCTCCCTGGGGGGCCAGGTGCCCTCCCTGGAGCCCACAGCACGTGGCGGGGTGGAGAGCTCAGAGAAAGGGCTCGGAGAGTCTTGCATGAACTCTGAATTAAGCAGGCAAGTAAAGGTCAAAACTTCAACTCTTACCAACGATAATTGGGAGTGCCTTCTCTAAGCTTTTCTTTTTTTTTTTAAACTAATTTATTTTTTATTGAAGGATAATTGCTTTACAGAATTTTGCTGTTTTCTGTCAAACCTTTCAAGTCAAAACTCCCCCATCACTCCCCCATCAGAGGACCGGGAAAGTCATTTTACACAGCAGGACCGTGGTTACCGCATTCCACAGACACCAAGGGTGGTACAAATCCATCTCAGCCCAGAATTATTTGAGAAACTTTGATTCTAGGATGAAAGAGAACCGTTCCCCACCTCTTCATTTGGGAAGAGAAACAGAGAAGAACTTGCACCAAGAAAGAGGCTCACAGGGACATAGCCCAGCAGACTGCGCTGGAGCAGCCCCAGATTGAGTGCACGTGGCTGCCAAGGCCCCAGGTGCCAGCACTGAGGCGTCAGGGACTCCACATTTCCCCAAGAAGCTCTGCTCTCAGATAAGGGCGGCTCTTATCAGGACGCGCGTGTGTGCCCAGTGCTGTTTATTTTGGCAGCGTCTCCCTTTCTCCTCTCTAATTAACTGAGGCTGATGAGCCCTCAGCAGCCCGGAGATCAGAGGAGGCTGCGTGATCTCGGGCCCTTTCCTTCCTCGGCTCCCCCCGCTTGGCCTCCCTTGGCAATTTTTTCACCAGTGTGGAGAGCAAATTTCACCCACATCCTGGCCCAGCATCAAATTCCAAATCAGTGTTTTACTCTCAGAGCCCCTCTGTCAGCAAAAGTATCTTCACTTCTCATCAGACACGAGCAATGGTTTCCCCGTGGCCTCCACACGGATGAGAGACCCTTGTCCCAGCTCTCCTGCTGCCTCTAGAAGAGCCTCCACCCCATATTCCAACCCGGCCTCCAGAACATACGGCTAAACACTCCATAATGGATGTGTGTGTGCACCATCACTCAATCATGTCTGACTCTTTGCGATACCATGGACTGTAGTCCACCAGGCTTCTCTGTCCATGAGATTTACCAGCAAAAATAGTAGCATGGGTTGCCATTCATTTCTCCAGGGATTCTTCCCGACTCAGGGATAGAACCCAAATTTTCTGGGTCTCTTGCATTGCAGGTGGATTCTGCTGAACCATGGGGGAAGCCCTCCATAATAATCAACCTCAACTCCATCAGAGGAAATGGTCTCAGTGAGTTCCTGGTACCACTGTCAGAGCAAACGCAATCAACAAGCCCACCGCTGATCACCTATCTTCTACACTGACATGAGCTAAGTGGCAGAGGACAGAAGCCACCACCCATGCACATGATTCACTCAGTACTTAGGTAGTCAGTTATCCTGGTACCTCAAAATTACCTTTCACCCTGATATTTTTTAAATTTTTATTTCTATTGTGTGAGTGTGTACTTACCAACCAGGTCTTACTTCAGATCTTCTAATTCAAAACACAACCTTCATATTATTAATTTTTTCACTTTAGTACTAGGCTCAACTAAAGGGCACACTGCCAGAAACTCGAATGCTGTACCACATTTCATTTAAAAGGGTAGATTTCCCCAAAACTTCCTTAAGACTAGTTCATAGGTTAAAAACAGTTCTGATCTAAAATAACCAGAGAGTGGGGTTATCCATGACATGTTTCTGTAGATTCCTTATAAACAGCTATCAGATAACAGGCATCATCCCAGCTGGGAATTTCCCAGCTTCTTCCTGACAAGGAGAATCATTTCTATTACTGTAAAATAATCTGATGAAACCAACATGCATTGGCAGCTGCCCATATTCATAGTATTTCCTATCTGGTTCTGTAAACCGTATTCAAACACATGGTCTCCCTCAGATAGAATCCATCATTTCCTCCTTATGCTCTTCACCTGGGGCTTAAATCCTTTCTTTCAAGTGTCTGCCTCTTCCCAGAAACTTAGACTCAAGAGTGCTTCATTCCTACAGCGCACCTAAGTTTCAACAAAACTCTTTATCAAAATGGAATAAATCTTCTCCTTTGATCCTTGCAACAGCCCTGGCTGGTGGGCAGAGGAGTAACCTGGAGCTGGGAGGAGTTGTAACTTCTAAGACTGGGACACAAGGTAAGTGACAGAAGACAGAGGCCACCACCCATGCACCTGATTTACTTAGGACTTCACTAACCAGTGGTTCTGAGACCTCAAAATTAATTTGCACCCTGATTTTTTAAATATTTGTATTTAGTACATTAATTTACTCATAAAAATTCTAAAAATGTACACTTTTTTTCCTTTTTAACTAAATGCAATAAAACATAAAACCTCCCCTAATAGAGTACTTGACATGCACAATTCAAAGTCAAACTAGCAGAATATTAAATATTTACAAAATTATGTTTTAAAAATATAAAGTTACATCCAGTTTTGTAGAACTGACATAAAAGAATGGCTCAAAAATGGGAGAATTTTTCTTCATCCCTAAAAAGAAGAATCTTCACACCCTGATATGTTTTATGTCTCCAAGTATGTTGTCATTTCTCTGAGGGCAGAAGAAGTTACATTAATAGCACACATTGTCCACTTGAGTTGATCTTGACACAGTTTGGATTCCTTACACATTACAAGGAGTATGAAAAATCATACTTAATAACACTAACATAAATCATAATTTGTAATTTCGTCCAGGGCCACTAAGAGAAATGACCATTGGGATCCACGGGGAGTGAAACCTGGACCTCGCATTCCTTCTGGCCACCAACTCCCTGGCTTTTCTCCCTCATTCTGTCTTTCTAAGATTATTGGCTTCCAAGCTTGCGACCAACAGAAGCCTAAGTCAGGCTGGTAGTTCAATATTCCAATTTCCTCTCTGGAAATCCTCGGTGGTGGTGGTTTAGTTGCTAAGTTGTGTTTGACTCTTGCAACCCCATGCACTATAGCCCACCAGGCTCCTCTGTCCATGAGGTTTTCCAGACAAGAATACTAGAGTGGGTTGTCATTTCCTTCCTCGGGGGATCTTTCTGACCCAGGGATCAATTTCATCCTAAAACCCAAGACTAGATTCAATCTCCCCATGGTTCCCAGTCCTAGGAGAAGAAGTTCCAAGCTGAGACGGATCCAGCCCAGCATGAGATTCATGTCACAGTGGCAACCAGGCACCTGCTTTTTCACTACTGAACTCCAAACTTCTAAGGGGAGATTATGTAAAATTCAATCTGTAATTCCAATTATAAGAATGAAACTTTACTTTTATGATTGATGTCTTCCAAGGTCAATAGCTGAACTTCTAGGCATCATTCATTATCATCCTTGTAGTGTTTTTATTTTGATCCACCAGCTATGTGCTTTGCTTCTATCAAATTCCTGTCATAGTCCACTTGATTGACAGATTATCCTTCACTTACATGGTTTAAGTTGAGTTCAGTTCAGTCGCTCAGTTGTGTCTGACTCTTTGTGACCCCATGAATCGCAGCACGCCAGGCCTCCCTATCCATCACCAGCTCCTGGAGTTTACTCAAACTCATGTCCATCGAGTCAGTGATGCCATCCAGCCATCTCATCCTCTGTCATCCCCTTCTCCTCCTGCCCCCAATTCCTCCCAGCATCAGGGTCTTTTCCAATGAGTCAACTCTTCGCATGAGGTGGCCAAAGTACTGGAGTTTCAGCTTCAGCATCAGTCCTTCCAATGAACACCCAGGACTGACCTCCTTTAGGATGGACTGGTTGGATCTCCTTGCAGTCCAAGGGACTCTCAAGAGTCTTCTCCAACACCATAGTTACATGGTTTAGCCAGTAGCAAGTGTTTCTTATGTCTTTCCCATAGGCCCCTTCTGTCTTTTCCCTCTAAATGGCAAATAACTTGAAGACAAGGGGGCTACACCCTTTTCTTGTGACTCCTTTACAACATCCAACTTGGAACTTTGTGTGAAATGGGTGTTCAAGAAAGGCTGTTTAACTAGATTATTTTCTAGAATATGGCAGAACTTAAACAGAGATTTTTAAAAAGTGCCTTACACGTTCCATAGAATGGAAGAGAGATAGTTCCTCTTGAGACACTGAGCTCTGGATGAGTAAGTGCTAAGTCACTTCAGCCATGTCCAACTCTTTGTGACACTATGGACTTATAGCTCACCAGGCTCCTCTGTTCACAGGATTCTCCAGGTGAGAAAGTTGGAGTGAGTTGCCATGCCTTTCTCCAGGGGGTCTTCCTGACAAATTCCATCACTCTTCTAAGTCTTCATTTCTTTAAGTGTGGAGATAAAGTATACACAGAACAGCTTTCTTGTCAATAGCCACCAGACTGGACCCTTAAAATGAACCCAGAACAGTCAACAAAACAAATCAAGACACCAGCCATTACATTCTAAATGACACCAGGATTTAGGCATGCTAAGTCACTTTAGTCTTGTCCAACTCTTTGCAACCCTGTGGACCGTAGCCCACCAGGCTTCCCTGTTCATGGGATTCTCCAGGCAAGAGTACTGAGGTGGGTAGTCACTCCCTTCTCTAGGGCACCTTCCCTACCAAGAGATTGAACCCAGGTCTCCCGCATTGTGGGCAGATTCTTCACTTCCCTGGGGAAGCTCAAGATTTAGGATGGGCAGGTAAAAATGCATCACTGGACTTTATAATTAAAAACAAATCACACTCAAATGTGTTTGAGAACTAATCTGATGGCCCTTGAAACTTAAGTTCTTGTTTGCACAGTGCAATCCTTTCCAGGTACATGTCCTCTTTAATGAAACTGACACTGGAGCCTGCATCTGTCCAGTGTCACGTGTCCAAACATTCCGTCCCAGAAGGGCCCGCCATCAAGAAAGCAATGAAACCAGAAGCCTGCACTTGAAACACTAATATATGTCCGAGATTAAAAATATGTCGTCTATTTTGCCAACTCTATTTCCATGCTGAAACGGCTTGTGTAGTTTTTTCCCTGTGTGATCACCATCATCCTGTCATGCCACATCTCAAAACTGGAAATGTCAAAAACTTATCATCAAAATTTTCAATCTAATTTTCTATCATTCACTCAGTTTTCTGTGTGGGCTACAGGCAGCAGCACATGGCTTTGCAGAATTATTCACTAGATTAAATATACTATATGGTAAATAAACACTCAACACCTTTAGCAGTAGGAACAAGAAACTCGTTTTAACCTCATTTTGGCTAATAGCTTCCTAACTGTCCTTTATTTGTCTTCAAGCGGTGCACAAGGACCAGGCAGACTTGCATAACTTACAGCAGGGCAGCAGTAGAGCCCAGAACCTGAGTTTGGCCCACTTTCCAGTGGGCATCTATACCACATGAGGACATTAAGTCAGGCAAAAAGACCTTGGCACTAGCTTGGTCCTGTTCTTGATGACTGCAGAAGTCCAGTTTTCCTTCCCATTCATCAGCCATCTTTTAATTTGATCCTAGCCCATCTATTAGCAAACAATCAATTTGGGAAAGTTTCACGCTTGTGGTTGTGAAAACTCTGGAGTGTTAAGGAGCTGCTGGTGTTTTGATAATTGTTTGTACGGCATGTTTGGGCATACCGCATAATTTCCTTCATAAACATCCCAATGTGAACTTAATTAAGTTCTGGTGAGAAGCAACAACACTCTCAAGAAATAGATTATTAAGAAAACTGCAACCAACTTGGTTCTTGGCTCTGGCAAAACTGAAATTTAGATGACTATAAATATACTCAATTGCGCATACTGCCAAATACTATATTTCAGTGTTTGTTCATAAAATGTAATTTGAAATGCATGTAGGATGATACAGCCTTTTTTTTGTAAAAGGAAGTTATTATCTGTGATAAAAGCAGTTGTTGACATTAGAAATGCAGACGCAGGGATCCAGACGGGAAATTTAATAAAAAGAAAACAACTGTAGCAGGGAAAAGGGGGGTTAACAATATGGCAAAGCAAAGCCAGATGTGACTGCAAATATCCACCCACAGGCAAAACCCAGACTCCTACCTTTCAGATGTGCCATCAGCAGCCATGAGAAGCAAAACACAGCCCTGGATTTAGAAAAGAAAAATGGACCATTCAATGCATCACCGCTCACTGTGCGGGACTCCTGTGAGTAGACAGATGCATTTGTTAATTCCTCAGCACCACTTCCTTTGGTGTCTAATGTTAATTGTCTGTGGAGTTCCATCTTGCCAGAGCCCCTCATCCAGCATCCTCCACCGGCCCCACCCAGTAGTCTCATGAACTGGCTTTAATTATATTCCCCAAAGAGTTGCAAAGATCTGAGACCATGCCGTAGGAACTGTATTTCAACATGTTTTACTAGGCTCAGATAATCTGTTAAATGTTAGCTTATTTAAATAAAACCCACTGGAAAGTTCTCCTCTCTCCACATCCCTGCAGCTTTCATCCTGGAAATTATTATCATAAATCGTCAGCATCCTGGGAGACTCCAAGTGTGTCTTCCCATGCTCACCAAAGCAAGTTTCACAGTGGACGCAGTCCCTGATGTGGGTTCCATTTGGGGTCTAATATTTTTTGTATTTCCTATAAGACAAATGTGTTTTTCAGCTAATATTTCACCCAGGATGTCTATGGTGCTGCTTTTTCCTTAATGTCCAAAATAATTCCATGCTTCTGAAAATAACTGAAAATTCATAGATCTTCCAAAAGGTGTTTGGGAGGCACCAATTAGATTTATCATTGACTCCAAGCATTGCTTGAGTTTGGCTTTTAGGTTAGGGATTCGTTCTAAGACCCAGAAAGGATATACTAAAAGCATTAAAGGAAAGTCAACTTTTCTGAGATATTATAGTACAAGGGCAACCCTTTCAAGATGGAAGTTTTAGATAGTATTCCAACATTGAGCATAAGTTCGCAACCACCCAACAAGAACAACCTTTCCAGTTTGGGAATTCCTACTACTCAAGACAGCCCATAATCTTGAATATTGCAGAGCCCCTGTCTTTTCCTCTTCTCTTCCCAAGTAGATTGCTGGAAGACTCCAATTAATGGAACTAATGAGCATGAAACCTGTGGGTGGTGTGGAAACACTTGGTCCTGCCTCAAATGATACAAAAATTCCAGGAAGAAGGCAGCACCCAAGGGTGTACACAGGACATCTTCAAAAAGGACAGATCTTGAGATCCACGATGGTTTGCTACATTTCCTGAATCTATGTGTCCAGCAGCCCAGAAAAGTGTCTAATAACACATTCTCAGTAAGAATCGAACATTTCACAAGTCTTGCCATGAATGTATTTGAAAACAATAACCACATTCATAGAAATCAGATCTGGAAAGACCTACCCAGGATGTTGTAAGAATATCCAGGTTAGGGAGTTTAAGAGAGTTTAGCAGACCTTTAAACAAAGCCTTCTAAGCAATGTTTGACAGCATGCAATTGCTAATTGAGGGACTTGCCTGCCGGTCCAGTGGTTAAGACTCTGCACTTCCAATTCAAAGGCGGGGGACATGGATATCGAGACCAGCAGCACTGGGGGGAGTCAGTCCTGGTGGAAATTTTCAGTCCTAAGGGCCATTTTCACCTTCTGGGTAGAAATCCAGAGCTGGATCTTTGGGTTTGTAACTGGCTCCCAATCCTCTCTCTGCTGACATAGCTTGGTAGTCCCATAAGAGCAAGCATATGTGGGGTCAGCTAGTTAAATTTTGGCCAGATAGTAACCTTAAAGTGGGTGCTTTTGGAAGCTGGGTCTGAACACATAATCATTTCAAGTTTTCCAACCTGTAGGGTATTGACAAAAAGGTATTTAAGATTTTTAAAAAGCAGATCTGAATATGAACCTCAATTTCAAAAACATTCAATAACCCCATTTGTGATCATGTTGTGCTGGGTATGATACAAAACAAGATGGTTATGTAGATATACTAGTCTTTCATTTTTTTTCCCACGTACTGATCTTTTTTTACAGGCTTATTGAACACTGTATATGTATAAACTGTTATTAGGAGATAAAAATACCAGTGCTGGCCTACTACTACATGGGAGTAGTCTTTCATTTTAATTCTAAATATTTGTAAATTTCCTTATTGCAACAAGAATGCATGAACACGATATAAAATTTTAGGAAATACCTGTATGCAAAAAGGAAAACACTGCTGTCACCCCTAACCTTAGCACAGAGAGGTAACAAGTATTAGGATCCTGGTTCAGGTCACTCATTCCTTTATTTCTTTATTACTCATTTATTTATTTAGCACTAATTAAGGGCCAGGGACTACATATATCCTTTCTGTTCTTTATAAACATGCATATATTTAAAACATGAAATTATATTCCACATAGGACTTTAACCTTATTTGTATTAAATAATATATCAAGAACGTTTTACTTCATCTTCTATTTTACATAATATTAATAGTGATGTGCTTTTCCACTAAATGTATAACTGGGCCATAGCTTATTTAAACAAACCATAATTGTCAAGCATATGCCTTTTATGTAATCATACAAAGTACTGCACTAAATGGAAATTTGTACACACATCTATGATGGTTTTGTGATCATAAGTTCTCATAGGTAGACCTACTACATCAAAGAACCCCCCTTTTCAGGACTTTTCAAACTTATGATAGAACTAGCCACCATTTACATTTTGCATTCCCACCAATAATATGTGATTCCTCATATACTTTCAATGATCCTTTTTCAAATGTTGTCAATTTTCTTGGTAAAAAGCAAGAAAAAAATGTAATAGGTTTATAATACTTTTCAAGCAAATAATACATAGAAACAAACGCAAAATATAAAGAAAATATTTTCACTCTGCCAGTACAGTACCTTGAAAAGAACAGTAGTACAGTACAATAGCTGGCATCCAGGGGCTGGCATCAAGTGAATAGGCAAGAAGAGTTACTGACTGGAGGAGGCAGATGGTAGAGCTGAAGTATCGTCAGCAATAGGAGATGGAGGGCAAGATGCCATTTCACTCACACCTGATATTGATGGAATGCACTTTCACATCTTTGAAAGTTTGTAACTTGGAGGTTCAAATATAGGGGATTTACTTTATGTACATGTTAAAGAACTATACTTTAAAAAATAATGAGTCAGGGACTTTGCTGTGGTTCAGTGGTTAAGAATCTGCCTGCCAATGCAGGGGATATGGGTCCAATCCCTGGTCCAGGAAGATGCCACATGCCATGGACAACTAAGCCCACCTGAGCCTCAACTACTAAGCCTCAACTACTGAGCCCCCACACCCTAAAACAGATGCTCTGAAACAAGAGAAGCCGTCACAAAGAGAAGCCTGTGCAACCAAACTAAAGAGCCGCCCCTGCTCACGGCAAATAAAGTGCAACCATAAATAAGTAAATTTTTAAATTAAAGTAAATAAATGAATGAATCAAATGCCCATGTACCCATTACCCAGCTTAAGAAACAAATATACCTGATTACCCAGAGGCCCTGGGAAGGCCTCCACCTTCCCCTTCTGAGTTTTGTATAAATCACCCCTTGATTTTCCTTCCAAATTTTCCAGATGTGAGGGCATCCCTAAACAGCACACTGTTGAGTTTTGCCTGGTTTTCATTTGTGTATAAGTTCTTCCACTCTTTACTATTTTGTTTGTTTTGTCCTAATTTGGCTTTTGCATACACTGTGTGTCTGACCTGATCTGTGTTTAGTTTTCATCATTTCCACATATCTAAAGTCTTCCATTACTCAACATACCCCGTATACTCATCCCCCATGCAGTCATTGGACGTGGAGGTTTAGGGCGTTTTATTTCAGAGCTGTCACAAGCAATGTTGCCATGCATCATCCTATACATGTCTCCCATTCAAAAAGTGCAAGTGTTCCTTGAGGAGATGACTTAGATCTAGCCACATGAAATGGTCACTTTTGAAAATCAAAAGTAGGCAAGTGATTGGCTTGCAGGATATTCATGTGTTTGACCTAATTCCTAATAAATTGTTTTCTAAAATAGTTTCACTGGCTTGCACAGGCACAGCAGTGTTTGAAAGTTCCTTTGGATCCACCCTCCCACCAACGTTTCCTGTCCTTTGTGTTAGTTGCTCACTTGTGTCTGACTGGATGGACTGTAGCCTGCCAGGCTCCTCTGTCCGTGGGATTCTCCAGGCAAAAATACTGGAGTAGGTTACCATTTCCTCCTCCAGGGGATCTTCCCAACCCAGGGACTGAACCCAGGTCTCCTGAATTGCAGGCATATTCTTTACCATCTGAGCCACCAGGGAAGCCCTTTGCTGTCCTGAGACATTTTAATTTGGACCATTCTGGAGGGTGTGTGGTAGCATCTCATTGCCAACTGTCCCAGTAACTAACGAGGCTGAACACTTTCCATATGTTCATTAGTTACTCAGACCTCTTCTGTGTCTCACCCATTCATATTTTCTGCCTCTTTTATCATTGGTTTGCTTATCAGTTCCTTATTAATTTGTAAACAACTGTGCATACCTTCAGAATACTGATCCATGTCAGCTATGTGTTGAAATATCGCAGATTATGACTTGCTTTCTCACTCACTCATTGATGTCTTCTGAAGGACAGAGGATCTTCATGTTATTGTGGTTGAATTTATCCATTTTTCTTTTATGGTTTATGCCCTTTGTACTTGTTCAGGAATCCTGCTCTAGTCCCAGAGTCGTAAAGATATTCTTCGATATTCTCTTCTAAGTCTGTTAAAATTTTACCTTTTACATCTTAGATTTTAATCCACTTTGCCCTCTGGCTTCAGAATTGCCATTTGAATGTAGACTATAAGACAGTTTTTATGGTTTTCCCCCAAGCATAACCAAGCCCAGCACACTTGCTGAATCATCTCCACACTGACCTGCAATTGTGAGCTTAGCCATATATGAGATTTCTGCTTGATTTGCCTCTCTCTGGGCTATTTTATTCCTTTGATCTCACTGTGCTAATAGACAGTGTCTTGATTGCTAAAACCTTATAAGAAGACTTGATATGTTATAGAGTTACATATCCTGGATCCTCTTAAGACTGTCTTGCTTATTCTCATCAATTACTCTTCCATTAAAATTTAGAATCTGCGAATCAAGTCCTGCAAAAATATCCTGTTGGAATTTTTATTAAAATTGTTTTCAATCTCTCATCATGTGAGGAGGAACTGACATTTTTATAAGTCTGACATGAATATGGCTCTTTCTCCATTTTAGCTACCCTTATTACAGTTGAATACAGTCACATGTGTCTACATAAAGGAACCTCACAGCCCTTGTTAGATGTTTCCATCCTCTCGTTGCCCTCAAGTGTGCCCACCACTGTTCCCACCATGCTCTCTAGACATGGAGACAAACTCTGTAGACTGTATCAAGGACTCCCCATGTCCTGGCTCCCAGGAAAGTCAGAAATAGGAAGCTACGGTGAGGAGACCAGAGGACAGGAAGAAAGTAAAATGGGGTGTTATACCCCACTCCCTGCCTTTCTTGCAGCCAATCAGCAGGGCTGTGCTCTTCTCCTGAAACAAACACTCACCTCCCACTTTCAGAAGTTGCCTACAGCTGTCCACTCCCTCTCCAGGTTCACTCCTCTCTCCTCCTCTCCCTCCTCTCACTCCTCCCCTCTGACCCCACAAACATGAGGGTCCTCAGTGTTACTTACCACAGGGGTTGACCATCTTTACTGACTCCCTTTCACCCTGCCTACATCTGTCTAGTCATCGAAGGCTACATCAAGGATGATACCTGATTCCTATAGAGACCCCAGCTGGATACAGCTCTGTGGGTGATATTTCCCATAATTTGTAGATTTGCTTTTCCTATATGGCAAATCATAGCCCACCAGACCCCTCTGTCCATGGGATTATCCAGGCAAGAATATTGGAGTGGATTGCCATTTCCTTCTCCAGGGAATCTTCCCAACCCAAGGATAGAACCCAGGTCTCCTGCATTGCAGGCAGATTATCATCTCAGCCACCAGGGAAGCTGATGTATATGGAAAATTATATCATCTACAAACAGTGATAGTTTATTTTTTTCTTTCTGACACGCACTTTGCTGGTTTGACTGTGCTGACTTGCACTCCAGAGCAACATTGATTAGCAGAGGTAACAGCAGTCAGAGTCCTTGTTTCATCCTTGATGTTAAAGGCATGGCTTTTCATGATTTTCCACTAAAAAGATATTTAGTGTAAATAAAGGGAGTTCCATGTCCTGGTGGCTCAGTTGGTAAAGAGTCTGTCTGCAAGGTGGGAGACCCAGGTTCAATCCCTGGGTCAGGAAGATCCCCTGGAGAAGAAAATGGCAACCCACTCCAGTATTCATGCCTGGCGAATCCCATGGACAGAGAGGAGCCTGGCAGTCTACAGTCCATGGGGTCATAGAGTCAGATACAACTTAGCAACTACACCACCACCACCACATCATTCTAAACTTAGCTTGCTAAGGTTTTATTATGAATGCTTGATGAATTTCATCAAATGTTTATCTGAATCTATTATGATCACAAGTTTCCTCCTTTAAACTATAAATATGATGATTTACATGACACATTTTGTAATATTAAATCAATCATTCCAGAAATAAATGCTACTTGATTATTGCTAGCTCTAGTCTGCAAATAGTTTATTTAGGATTCTTGCATCTAGGTTCACAGCCAGATTGGTCTGTGATTTCCCTTCCCACTGAATATCCTCGTCAACTTTTGGAATCAAGGTTGTATTAGTCTTATGGATGAGAAGTGTTTTCTCTTTTTCTATTCTTTGCAAAGAGTTTGTCTAAGCCTGAAACTATTTGTTCCTTGAATATATAGTAGAAACAACCCATAAAAACATCTGGAACTGGTGTTTATTTTGGGGAAGGATTTTTAACTACTGACTCTAATTATTTCAAAATGACAGGAGCCTTCAGATATTTATTACTTCTTAAGTCAACTTTAATAATTTGTACTTTTCTAGGAATTTTGCAGCTCCATAGGCGTTTATAAGTATTTGACATCAGCTTGATCATAATATTCCTTTAAAATCTAATCTCTGCTACTTCAGTACTTATGAGCTTTATTCATCCTGAAACTGGGACTTCTCTTTTTTCTTGCTCTGTCAGAAGTTTGTCATTCTAAGCAAATTTGGCCTTGATAATTTTGTGGTTTTATTTCTCATTTCATTTATTTCTCTTTTTCTTCTTTTCTATTTTTTTTACTATTTTTGGACGTATTCAATTACTTTTCTTTTTTCTATCTTCTAAAGATGGACACATAGCTAATTTCTTGTCAGCCTTTCTTCTTTTCTAACAAGCAATTAAAGTCACAAATGTCACTCAGATACGCTTTAGCGATGCTTGCTGGGTTTCTATAGTTAGTATTCCTGATCCATTATCATTTAACTTAACTACTTTCAGTTTTCATAATGAATTCTTCTTTGAGTTGTAGGCCCTTTTTTGTTGTTAATTTCCAAGAATATGTATTTTTTTTAAGTTTATCTTTTGGTTGTTAATTTCTAGGGGTTTTTTTTTATATTGTGGCTAGGGACTCTTGAAATTTGTCAGCTTGGTTTATGACTATGAAGTAATAAACTTTTTAATTAGTCCATATATGCTTAAAAGGATTGTGTAATTTCCAGTAGCCAGGTACAGGGGACACATACACGTATATACACACGTGTATGTTTATGTCTCAGTAAGTAAACATAATTGTGCTGTTCAAATCATCTACGTTCTTGATGATACTTTTACTGAATCTATCAATTCAGTAAATTGAGAGGCATATTTTAAACTATTATCAAACTTCTCCTGAAAGCAATTTTTGCTTTTTGTATTATTGTGGTGGTGGTGTTGTGGTTGTTGTTTGGTTGCTCAGTCGTGTCCCACTCTTTTGTGATCCCATGGACTAGCCCGCCAGACTCCTCTGTCCATGGGATTTCCCAGGCATGAATACTAGAGTGGGTTGCCATTTCCTTCTCCAGGGAATCTTCCCAACCCAGAGCTCGAACCCACATCTCCTGCACTGGCAGGTGGATTCTCTACCACTGAGACACCAGGGAAGCCTCAGGTCTCTACAAATTTAAAATCAGAACTTCCTGTTTGATTGAAACTTCTACCAATACACTGAAACACTTATAAATTATTTTTGCACTTAAGGATAGTTTGTACTGATCTGGCCCCATCCACGTGATCACTAAGGACTCCAACATATTGACCAAGTTAAGTAATAAAATTAACTCAAAGCCAGGCAGACAGCATCTAAAGCTTGATCACAATCTCCACCAACTTTGAAGGGTGAAATGCCACTTTTTTTCCCCCAGCTTTCCCCTTATCTCCATGCTCTGTAATTTGCTTTTATTTTTTATTCGCTCTCCATTACTTAAGTGCCTCTTAGGTTAAGTTGTTGGGCACAGGCTAATCATTGGCCAGCTTGAGACCCAAAATAAACTTCTTGAAGCCACATGTAGTTCTCTGATCTTGGTTAAAACACTATTGAAAGGACTTCTTCACTCAACATATTTTCAGGCTAATCAAAGACACAGAAATGTAAAAAAATTCTCCAAGATGTCAACAAGACAGCTGATGTGGGGTTCTTTCCATTCTGTAATCTTGAAAATCACATCCCCCTGATGTTGGGGTGAAACTTATTCCAGGGGACAAATGAACCCATTGCAGTCTCTTCCTAAAGGTATGAATTGTGATGCTGTTGGGCCTCTGGGAAGAAACCAAAAGACAGAAAGATAACTGATCTCTGTGCAGAAACTCAATTTCCTGCCACAAGTGGTAAAAGAGAAACTGGCCTTTTGTGGTCGGGGTTGAGGATGACCATTAGCTTGTGTCAGCCCCTCATCAGAGGGAGGAGGGAAAAGAGGAAGATAAGAAGAAGGACATTTGCTAAAGCAAAGAAACAAGTCAAATTCATTTCAACTCCTTTTAAAACTTTTATTCAAGAATGCCTAGTTTTCTCCACGGTCCATCTCTCACCCACATAGATGTATGTTAGCTCCTTCTCACCTGAAGCTTTTAGGATGTGCTTTTTCTCCTGCAAAGAGGCCTCCTACCCCGCCCTTTAAATTAACGTCCCACTCCCCACTCAGGGTCACATCAACTCTTTTATTGTCTTCATCGCACATCTAAAACCATCCTGTTCATTCATTTTGTTATTATTTTATATGTCTCACTGATAAGGAGACACTCCATGTGATTGGGGACCTCTCTTTATCACAGAGCTTACCCTTCATAGTAGCTAAGTAAATTATTGTTTAAACAGCCTATAAATGGGTGGAAGAATCCAGCCAGCCAGCCAAGCTGACTGCCCAAATGGACAGACACCCAGTCATAATAGCTTTTAGTGAGGAAAGAAAATTATGTAGTCCCACTGTGGCTTTATATTTTTCTTTTCCATCCTGGAACAAAACCATGAGGTTATAACCTAGAAAAGCAGAACCAAGAGAATGTATCCCATTCATCTATTTCTTTGAAGAAGCATCTTGTCCTGCCTTTGAAAAAATGGTGATTTTTAAGGAGACACTCTTGCTTAAGGAAAGCGTTTAGATGAGATGATATTTGGATGAAGCTGTCAGGGACTCATCAGGGAAGAAAAAAGTTATATATGTTGCCTGTGGTTGAAAGTCAAAACAAAAGGAATCAAATGTTTTATTACTTACAATACATGTTTGAGAGGACACAGCAGAAGATAGAAATTGAAATTACATGAAAATTTTTCATTTCTCTTTCATCAGGTTAGTTTGCTGTCTGCAAATTTCAGAGATAAAATAATCTGGGTGTTCAGATTTTGCGATTTATAGGGAAGAGGGATGGAAGGAAAATCGAAGACTAAAGGAGGAAAGGAAAAAATAGAAGGAACTAGAGATAGAGAGGGAAAGAGAGAGAGAGAGAGAGGAGGTTAGGAAATACAGACAGATTGGGATGGAGAGATTGTTAAGAAACGTGCTTCTGGCCAGCATGAGGAGGAAAGGGGAGGAAACCGCATAACTTCAAGGTCTGTTTGTCTCTTTTAAAGTCCTGGGAAGAATAGATAAGGAGGGAAGAGGGGAACCGGAAGAGGAGAGACCAGAGGAAAGTCATACCACATTTTAAATACATTGAGTGGAGGGAGGATCCAGTTCTCTGCTGAGAGTTTTTCCCTTGATTGAGACCAGCTCCCTCTTAAAGGGGCACAGCGCCGCCCACGTGCCCTCCTCTCTCTGGGACAACTCTCCACGTCATTCACAGGCTCTGTGAGCCTGAATGCAGACAGGCACTCGCTGGTGCTCACAGACTCCAGCCCCGAGACCTCTGTCTGGTGGGCCTTCTACCTCTACAGTATCAGGAAGCAGATGGAAATAACTCTTGCTTCAAGCAGAGAAAAGCAAAAGCGCCAATTCACCGGAAGCTGGAGACACACTTCGAAACCCAGCAGTCATCACAGGCATCCGGCAGCACTTAATTTACCCTAAACGTGCATGCATCTCAGGCCACTCTCCCCGAGGCAGACTTCTCTCAGGCTTATCTCTGAAGGCCCAGCCTCGCCACCCCACCAGGCTCAGGAGAGAAGAGCCATGCCTGACTCCTCCAGAGCCTGATGAAACAGGGTCCTGTCCATAAAAGGACTCCATAAACTGAGACTGGAATTGAAGCTGGGGCCAAGCAGGTCTCACAGGTCATGACGGCCAAAACTGATGCTCGCTCCAGCTGCCCCCAGCCCTCACTCAAAGCCTAGCTGACTTTCCTTCACCTGGGTGACAGAATGTTCACTAGTGTTTCTTCACATTCAAATGACTCCCTATTTTGCAATGTGCCCAGCTATTCCTCTCTGATCTCTCTCTCCCAAATCCATAATTTGCAGTGTCTCCAAACTATCACTAAGCTTATAAAACATTTTTTTAAAAAGTCACCTCCTGAATTAGACTCTTTGATGTTGCAAGGGTAAGACACACTGATTGTCTTTAGTGATAGGACTTGACTTTAAGAATGGAGGCACTGGGAACTCAGCCAACTTGTAAGCACTCTCAGCAGCTATAGAAGCGTGGGAATTACAGCGCCTCCAAGTCTGAGATGCTCCTCAGGCTTTAAGGACAGCTGAGGCAGGGCTCACTCAGTGCTGCTCAGAACGCCCTGAGCTCTGGACCTATGTCATTGATTTTCCCCACCCAAGAGAAGTCCATTGAGGCCACTTTGTCTCCATTCCATAAGGAACCATCTTGTTGGGCAGAATTCCTTACATGACAGGTCTCCCTCATGTCGATTCTTTGGTTCAGCCCCTGAATCCTGGATAATCGCTTGGTACCTAGAAAGCGGGTGTGACATTGTATTTATCTTTCTGTTCATCCATCCCTCCATCCATTCATCTACCCACTCATCTATCCCCTCAAGCATCCATCATCCACCCATCTTATTCATTCAGCTATCTTTCCTTCCTTCCATCCCCCATCCTGCCCATGCATCATCTATCCATCCATCCATCTTTCCTTCCCTTCATCCACCCACTCACCCGCCCATCATTTATCCTTCCACTTATCCAGCTCCCCATCCATTCATCATCCATCTATCCAACCTTCCCTCCTCCCCTCCAGCCACCTATGCATCTCCTGCCTCTGCTTTCTTCTGTAGTGATGTCATTCTCAGGCAGATTCTACCCACATGGCCAGAAAACTGGCCCCAAGCAGCTCTGAAAATTTCTTCCCCTGCAGAGACCATTCACTCTCAGCTCCATGTGAGTCCCTGAAAAAGACTACTGTCTGGCCTGACTGGTCACATGTCACCCTGTGGTGGGAGTAGTGCTGCAAGCACTAAATTGACTGAACCACCAAAACGGGGCTTCCCAGGTATTGCTGTGATAAAGAGTCTGCCTGCCAATGCAGGAGACTCGGGGGAGGCAGGTTCGATCCCTGGGTGGGGAAGATCCTCTGGAGTAGGAAATGGAAACCCACTCCAGTATTCTTGCCTGGAAAACTCCATGGACAAAGGAGCCTGGTGGCTACGTCCATGAGGTTGCAGGGTCAAACACAATTGAGCACACATGCACCAAAGCAGTTCAGAGTGCAAGAGTAAGTCTGAAAAGGGAGGGACAATCAGACAAAAGAGCAAGAGATAATCCGCTGACAGATCTTCACTCTAATATAAAGAAAGTGGTTTCCTCTGTGATATGCAATTGGCATCATAATATATCTATACACAAATGGCCTCAAACTATGACAGCTATTTCAGTGCATTTAAAGGAAGTTTCCCATTACACACAGAGAGAGAGAGAGAGAGAGAGAGAGAGACTCCAGAAAAAGTGTTAACTTAAAATTTTATTTGAAGGGATGTTGGAAAAACATTTTCCCAGGGATGTAAATCAAGTGTGACTTTATTGGATCTCAGAGCAGATCATTCTGATTTTTAACGACTGCATATAAATTGTAAGAGAAACACTCCTCAGGCTGGCAGAAGGGATGGGCATTGGTTTCCGTGCTGTCCTGCCCAAGGGCTAATTTTCAGACACTATATTCTTTTACTGCTTAGAACAGAAAAGTAAGGTTTGCATGGCATGACTGAAACCCAAATGAATTTCCCAAAGAGGGGGGAAAATAAAAGAGCCTCTGGATTTTGATATACAGTGTGGAGAGTACAGGTCAGGGGGGAAAAAAAGAGGGTCATTCAAACAGAGATACCCAAGAGGCCTACAAATGTGTCTCGTTTTTTCAGCATCACACATTGTAAGGAGGGGGAGCTTTGTCGGATATTGATTTATGCACCAGACCACCAAGTGTAACTTTTTGTGACATTTTTTTTTGTTTGTTTATGGAGAATTAAATCCAACTAACCCGCTTTCAATCACGCAAGAACTAACTGTCCTGGTGTGAGTTGCCCAAACTCTTTTCCCCATTGACCACTTTGTACAATGACATCAACCCGAAAAGAGCACAGTAGAGGAAAGAATGTGAGACTTTAAAATAACAGCTTGGATAGTGAGGAAGTAACTCCACCAGCTAAGTGGAGTTATGGGCAGACGGTTTGAAACTGCTCGAGCCCTTGATCTTCCATTACTTCAGAGATTGTGCATAGCATCTCCTGGGAAGAGCCTCCCTGCTTAGAAAGGAGAATGGCCCTGGGGTAGTGAGGGAGGGGGACCAGAGGTTGTGACATTCTTCCAGAAAAGAGGGTAAAAATGACTCCATTTACTCTGATAACTAAGAACTCCTGAGGCCCTTTCTGTTGCTTAAGTAAGTTTGGGTAAAATGTCTCCTTTCTGAAAAGCACACCAGCTAAAATATTTTTAAATTTTTAAAACAATGTTTAATAACTAAGAATGAATATATTCCTTTAAATGTTCATACAGTACAGAATTACAGGCATACCTCCCTTTATTGCACTTTGACAGCATTTTGCAAATGTTATGTCTTTTACTAACTGAATGTTGATGGCAAGCAAGTCTAAAAGTGCCATTTTTCCAGGAGCCTTTGCTCAGTTCATGACTCTGTGTCACATTTTTGGAATTCTTGCAATCTTTTGAACTTTTTCATTGTTATTACACTTGGTATGGTGACTGACTAACTGAGGTTCAGGTGATGGTTAGCACTTTTCCCAGTACCAGGGTCTTTTCTAAAGAGTCAGCTCTTCTCATCAGGTAGCCAAAGTATTGGAGTTTCAGATTCAACATCAGTCCTTCCAATGAGTATTCAGGGCTATTCTCCTTTAGGATGGACTGGTTGGATCTCCTTGCTGTCCAAGGGACTCTTAAGAGTCTTCTCCAACACCACAGTTCAAAAGTATCAATTATTTGGTGTTCAGCTTTCTTTATAGTCCAACTCTCATAACCACACATGAGTACCGGAAAAACCATAGCTTTGACTAAATCGACCTTTGTTGGCAAAGTAATGTTTCTCCTTTTTAATATGCTAAGTTGGTCATAGCTTTTCTTTCATAACTTTTTCCTTCCAAGGTCATAGCTTTTCTTCCAAGCATCTTTTAATTTCATGGCTGCAGTCACCATCTACAGTGATTTTGGAGCCCAAGAAAATAAAATCAGTCACTGTTTCCATTGTTTCCCATCTATTTGCCATGAAGTGATGGGACCGGATGTCATGATCTTCGTTCTTTAAATGTTGGATTTTAAGTCAGCTTTTTCATTTTCCTTTTTCACTTTCATCAAGAGGCTCTTTACTTTCTCTTCGCTTTCTGCCATAAGGGTGGTGTCATCTGCCTGTCTGGGGTTATTGATATTTCTCCCAGCAATCTTGATTCCAGCTTGTGCTTCACCCAGTCCGGCATTTCACATGATGTACTCTGTGAAATGTACTCTTATAAGTTAAATAAGCAGGAGGACAATATACAACCTTGATGTACTCCTTTCCCAATTTGGAACCAGTCCATTGTTCCATGTCTGGTTCTAACTGTTGTTTCTTGATCTGCACACAGATTTCTCAGGAGGCAGGCCAGGTGTCTGGTATTCCTATCTCTTGAAGAATTTTCCACAGTTTGTTGTGATTCACACAGTCAAAGGCTTTGGTATAGTCAATAAAGCAGAAGTAGATGTTTTTCTGGAACTCTCTTGCTTTTTCGATGATCCAATGGATGTTGGCAATTTGATTTCTGGTTCCTCTTCCTTTTCTAAATCCAGCTTGAACATTTGGAAGTTCATGGTTCACATCCTGTTGAAGCCTGGCTTGGAGAATTTTGAGTATTACTTTGCTAGTGTGTGAGATGAATACAATTGTGCAGTAGTTGGAAAATTCTTTGGCATTACCTTTCTTTGGGATTGAAATGAACTGACCTTTTCCAGTCCTGTGGCCACTGCTGAGTTTTCCAAATTACCTGATGCTGGGAAAGGTTGATGGCAGGAGGAGAAGGGGACCACAGAGGATGAGATGGTTGGATGGTATCACCGACTCAATGGACATGAGTTTGAGCAAGCTCCAGGAGTTGGTGATGGACAGGGAAGCCTGGCATGCTACAGTCCATGGGGTCACAAAGAGTCAGACACAACTGAGTGATTCAACTGAACTGAACTAGCATTTTTCATCAATAAATTATTTTTAATTAAAGTACGTGGGCTTCTCTGGTAGTTCAGTGGTGAAGAAACTGTCTGCCTGGGTTGGGAAGATCCCCTGGAGAAGAAAATGGCAACCAACTCCAGTATTCTTGCCTGGGAAATTCCATGGACAGAAGATCCTGGTGGGCTACAGTCCATGGGGTCACAAAAGAGTCAGACACAACTTAGCAACTAAATAACAACAATTAAAATATATACCTTGCTTTTATAGACATAAGGTATTACACAGTTAACAAACTACAGTATAGACTAAACAAATTTTCTACGCAGTGGGAAACCAAAAAGTTTTGTGATTCACTTTATTGTGATATTGGTTCTATTGGAACTGAATCCACAGCATCTCCAGGGTCTATTTGAACACAGGAGTGAATTGTATGAATTGTTCCATCTGTATTTTTTCACATAGACATTTATCTTATAACTCTACCCACATGAGCCCTTTAAGTCTACCCTATTCTCTTTTACTTCATCATTTCATTCTGTAATATTGGATGGATCACAGTTTATTTCCCTGATTATAGATGTTTAAATGGTTTCTAATTTTTTGCCATTATAAGCAGTGCTACACTGAAAATTCTAATTGATGCTTCTCTGTACACATGTAGAAAGAACCACTTGGACAGAAACAGGGAAATAGAAGTGATAGTTCAAAGAATATGGACACCTTTACTTTTGATATATACTTTCAAATTGACCTCCAAAAGACTATACCATTTTATACTCCCTCGACATTGAAAGCAATAGAGATTTTAAAAATTTTCAGTCTCATAGGTAAAGCATGATCTACCATCATTACTTTGATCTTTGCTCATTATTTACTCATTAAGCATCTTTCCATATGTAAATTGGTCACTTTTATTTAGATCAGTGACTGGACTGTTTATAATTTTGCCTATCTTTCCACTTTTTTCTTATTTATTTCTATGAACTCTTTATATATTATGAATTCTAATCATTATTATGTAGCTTGAAAATATTTTAACTCTAGACTGTTGCTCATGTTTTTATACTTCTCTGGTGGCGCAGAGGTTAAAGTATCTGCCTCCAATGCGGGAGACCCGGGTTCGATCCCTGGGTTGGGAAGATCCCCTGGAGGAGGAAATGGTAACCCACTCCAGTATTCTTGCCTGGAGTATCCCATGGATGGAGCTGCCTAGTAGGCTACAGTCCACGGGGGTCACAAAGAGTTGGACACAACTGAGTGACTTCACTTTCACTTTCTTTCATATTAGAGCTTAAGATGTTTAATGTGACCTTAAAAAAACTTTATCCTATGTGGTTTCTGGGTTTTACATCTTGCTTAAAAAAGACATTACTTATCTAAGAATTACAAAATTTCTGCTATTTTAGTTTTAGTACTTTTATAGTTTTTCTCTAGATTTAGCTCTTTAATTTATTTAAATTACATTTTTGTATTTATGGTGAGATTGAAATTTTCTTTTCTTCTTATCCTGTTTTATTATGTTTTGTTTTTTTCTTCTTACACTGTTTTTTAAATAGGTCCTTGCTTAGTCATAATTCTAAGTGTTACTTTTGGTGTTACTTTTTTTAAAAGTGTTACTTTTAAGTCTTAAAGACTTAAAGTCTTAAAGACTTTTCTCTTAATACTAAAGACTAAGACTTTTCTCTTAATATTAAATTCCAGTGCAAACATACATAGATGTATTTACAGATTCTGTTCCATTGATCTATTTCTTTATTCTTATGGTAAGAACTCACTGTTTTAACTACTACCATTTTAAAGTATGTTTTGATATAAAGTAGGATAAATCTCCTATCAGTGTTCACCCTTTTTCAATAACCTTTCATTAATCTGTGCATTTTCTCATCTATATAAAGTTGCTGAGCAGCTTGTCAAGTTTCATAAAATAACCCTTTGCAATTTTTCTTATTCAAGTTTCCTTTGGTCCTTCAATAAAATGTTACAGTTTTCTTCACATTAGGTTTATTTCTAGATTTTTTTTTTACTGTTTTAATTAAAATATTTTCATGGCATCCTCTGATTGTTTATTGACAGCACATTGGATTACTAATTTCTCATCCATTCATCCAGCAAGTATTTGTTAAATGCTCACTAAGGGGGCACCCTGCAATCCTAACTCTACAGTAGGTATACAAATTGTTGATTTTTGTATTGTTAAAAGATAAACTGCCCTGGAGAAGAAACAGGCAACACGTTTCAGTATTCTTGCCTGGGAAATCGCATGGGCAGAGGGGCCTGGAGGGCTACAGTCCATGGGTTCGCAAAGAGTCGGGCACAACTGAGTGACTAACGCGCACGAGATATGTAATAGTATTTAAACACCAGTTTTCAAAAAAAAACAAACACCAGTTTTCGAACTAATGTTGTGAAATACATACAGCTTTTAAAAATGAAACAGAATTAAGTGAGATATAGTAGAATAGGAAATATCAGACTGCACCTACTATAGAAAAGGTGAAAGTGAAAGTGAAGTTGTGTCCGACTCTTTTGTGACCCCATGGACTGTAACCCGCTAGGCTCTGCCATCCATGGGATTCTCCAGGCAAGAATACTGGAGTGGGTTGCCATTTCCACTGTTTTCTAAGACCTTTTATTTATATATAGTGAGATATAAGCATGCATATCTCCATGTCAGTACATGTGTGTTTACTATATGTGTGCATGTGTGTTAATTGCAGTAAAATGTTTGAAAGCCATAGCATTGTGAATTATACACTATGAAATAAACTAGAAAAGACAATAAATAAACTGGAGCGTATCAGAACTCTTTAGAGATTATTCAAGCAAAAATCAATTATAATGCAGCGGCCAAGCCAGCAGGGGTTTGGAGCACTCCACCAACCGCGAGCCAGAAGACTTACACAAAGATGGTGCGGCAAAGGTAACAAGAGTATGTGACTGGCCAGAGCAGTGCGCTTGCCTCATTCAGAAAAGCCTATTTATTGGCTGCTGACGTTGGTGGTCCGTGGCCAACAGTTTCTCGGCCTCGAGGCATCCCTGGCTTAAGGCATCGGTTTACCCCCTGAATCTCCTGGCCTCCCAGTTGAATTAACTTATCAGCATTGTTCACCTCTGTAGGAAAAGCTCCAGAATGAAATATCAATGGATAAATTTTAATAACCAAAGCAAGTGGATACATAGGCCAGAAAGTTTAAAGGAAAAGCAAAATGGTTAGAAAGCCTCCTTGACAGCATTTTCAACCACAGTTTTAGAGTCTTCTATACAAAGTCACACAGGAGAAGCTTCTTCATTCCCGAGGATAGGAAAGGCCCTGCTGGCCCATTTCCTCATAAGAAACCAGAATTATGCCCCGCATCTTCCTCCCACCGGCTTTTTTTTCTGCATTTCTTGCCAGAAAGTTCAGAGTTAATTTGCTCAGTCAGCCACAGCGACTTCCTTGCTCTGATTCTTTTCTCCCCATGTACCTGAGGCAGAGTTTGCTCTTTATGTTTCTAATTTGTATTTGCTATAAATGACTTGATCTCCTGAGAAGCCAGGCACAGATAGAAGAGGAGGAAGTGTTTCTAAAGCATCTAGGACACCAGCTGGTGGAAAACAGATTCGAAAAGGACTTTTCCTTTGAACTCCTGAGACTCGCAAGGGCAAGTCTCACTCAGCTCAGTTCCGCCCCTTCCACCCGCCCCCATCCGGGGTTCGGGGAGACGGACCAGGCTCTGTGCTGACGACCAGCCTCTCTGTTGTCAGTTGTTCCTCGTCCCCTTCTCTGCCAGCAGCTAGATTGTTATCAAGCCACAGAGGGCAGACGGGGTCCTGAAATCTCTCATCACAAAGACAGCATCTCCTGGAGCTTTTTTTATTTTTCTGAATGTTTGTAAGGAGAAAAGAAGGGAGGAACCCTGTCTCAAAGACTCAAAACAGTTTTAAAGTTGCGTGCTCTGGGCAAACGACTACCCTTGTTCTGTTTATATGTTTTGGCCCCACAATTTTGAGTGACTCAGACATCGAGCGACGTCTCAGTTGCGGAGGAGGGTCCCCCGGGCGGGGTTGTTGCTCTGATTTAGGGACTCTTCAAGTTGTGAGGCTCCAATGATCCAAAATGCCAAAAGCAGCTGGGAACCCACTTGAACTTAAACTACAGTTTTGCATTTTTTTCCATTTCTCTGCCTTCCCTACCCAGTCTCCAGCCCCACCATCCACACCCAATACCCTCCCAAGCAGGCTTTTCTATTGCAAATGATCAGACACAGGATTTGAATAAGAAGCCCAGCTATTTGCTCTGCTCCCAGACCTGCAGACAGCAGCATCCTACTTAAAGACACTTTGCACACTTATTACCACATATGGTGAAATAAATAAGCTTATCTGATGTGTGTAACTTGAGTAAAAGAAAATTGCAAAATAATAGATAAAAATAAAGAGGTTCATTGTTGTGCATTTGTGAAGGACGTCGCTAGATGAATAACTGGTTTTTAGATTTTTATATCATTGGGCTTGAACAAGAGAACAATAACAAAGGATTTACCCGCCTCCCAGAAAAAGTGATCAGGCCAGCCTCTGCAAGAGATTTTTGACCCTTGAGTAATTCAGAACCTGCAGTCTACTAGATCTAAATTCCATAGGAAAGAGACAGAAGTGGTTCTTTCACTACAAAAATTTCTAAAAGAATTAACTCTCAAATTTTCAACTCAAGTAGGTAAAGGAGAATGTTTCCATGGGGTTTATTAAATGCTGTGCATTGTTACTTAAAACCTCCTGTGTTTGGTTCTGATTGCTGCATGGGTATGCTTTTCCCTTTTTTTTTTTTTTTTTTTTTTTTTTTTACAGCTGATGACAGGACCAAAGTGACTTGAGAAGGGAGAATGACCTAGTCATGTTCGTCCTCTCACCTTAATAAAGTCCTTTTTCCCTTTAGCATCTTCATTCTTCAAGAGCATTTCTCTTGACTACAAAAGTAATGTACACACACCATTTTGGAAAACATTGAAAGTTACAAGGAAAATAAATTTAAATCATTTCTCATTTTCAGCAGCCATCAGTAACCACTACTGGGCTTCTCTAGTGGCTCAGTGGTAAAGAATCTGCCTGCAAGTGCAGAGGACATAAGTTCGATCCCTGGTCCAGGAAAATCACACACACTGCAGAGCGACTAAGTCCATGTGCCACAACTGCTGAGCCTGCACTCTATAGAGTCTGCAAGCTGCAACGACAGAGCCCACACGCTGCAACTACTGAAGCCCACATGCCCTAGAGCCTGTGCTCCATAACAAGAGGAGCCACCGAGATGAGAAGCCCTCGC
This sequence comes from Muntiacus reevesi, assembly GCF_963930625.1. Taxonomy (NCBI): domain Eukaryota; kingdom Metazoa; phylum Chordata; class Mammalia; order Artiodactyla; family Cervidae; genus Muntiacus; species Muntiacus reevesi. Next base: position 35,052,705 of record NC_089250.1, read on the forward strand.
ACCACAACCAGAGAAAAGCCGATGCAGCAAGGAAGACCCAGCACAACCAAAAACACATTAATTAATTAAAATAAATAAAATGCTACTAAAAAAATAACCACTGGTAAGATTTCAGTGTTGAGTCTTCTATCCCATACTTCTCAACATATATATTTATTCTTGTTCTTCACAACAACGAGAACATGCCACTTTTACTTCTCCATAAACCATTAAAAACCTTCACTATCATAGATGCAATTAGATCCCATCCCTTGATGCCCCATAATTTTTCAGCCCATCCCCCTTTACAGAGCATTTGAATTTTGCTTGGTGGTTCTTTTAAGCATGGAATGCATGGTGAAAGATGTGGACAAAATATGTAAAGTATATCTTAACTCATCTCCAAGCTTAACACAACCAGCTCTGTGACCAAGAATCCTCCTGGAACACAGATCTGATGGAGAAAAATGACAGGAATATACTTAACACACTTTGGGGGGAGTTGACTAAATTAGGAGCAGTGCAGTTATTAAAATGTCAATAACTGATTGGCTATAAAGATTGGGAAACAATCCACCTAAAGAGGGAAAAATTCTCTCCTGAGCCCTCAACTTACATATTCACTATGAAAGTACTCTTTTCTCTTCTTTCTAAAAAAAAAAAAAAAAAAGTGCAAGGCAAGATCATCCTTTTTAAATACAATGACCTTCAACATTGGAATGCTCCCTTCCAATATCACCTCCCCTAGAACACCCCCGCCTGGGTCATGTCTGAGCCAGGGTCCCCCTCTTCACTGGGTCTCCTCTGGTTTGTGACAATTCCAGTATCTGCTGTGATTTTTAAACAACCCTTTATCCCTGCTCGCTGTCTCCTTCCCACAAGGGTCCCTGTCTGATTCAGTTTGGTAGCTCCACGCAGTGGGCACCCAATAAATATTTGTGGAGTGATTCTTTCAAGGCAACGCGGTGAGGGCACCCCCCCCATGTGCTTTTTCTGCGTTTAGCTCTCTCACAGGCTGGAGGCCACAGTTTAACAAAGCTGGGCCGAGGTCAGGGGGGCCGGGGAAGGCAGCTTTCAAGTTGAGTAATGAAAGGCGATGTTAATTACTGACATGGGCCATTTAGAAGGAAGAAAAATGCTATCTCTTATTAATTTTGCTGAAATGGACACACTCTTGTCAGTGGCTAATGGTTAACAAAGCCGTTCTTTTCTGAAGACAGAGAAGGGAAATCTCAGCAGAGGACGTGGGGGCCACAGGGCAGAAACCCCGACTTCCTGCCCCCGCGTCCCCGTCGGCCTGAGATAACGTGTCCTGCTTTTGTTTGGGCTTTTTGTTTCTGTACAGAGTCAGACAGAAAGCCGTCCACGAGAGGTTAAAAGGTTCACTCGTACCAAGATGGTTAGGACGGGCTCCTGCTAAGGACACAGGCATCAAATTTACATTTTAGTGTGGGGAGAGGGGAGGTAGAAAGAGGAAAGGAATCAGCTTGTGGACTGGCAGGCCTTGTCCTCTTAGTGGGGAATGCTTATTTAATCAAGAGGAAAGGGTTTGAGGACCCAGCACTTTCCCCGGGAATACAGTCTCCTGGATAATCTCGGGTGGACGTGCCTAACTGCTGCTATGGCGCCCCTTGCTTTCCATCTGAGCGCCCGCTTTGGCAGTTGTGAACTTCAAGTGGACCTATTTAAGCTGATCAGAGGAAACAGGCTGACAGTGAGCTGATTAGGAACCTCTTAGAGACCCTCCTGTAAAGAGGGAAGGAGGCGTTCTTAGCTTTTTTTCCATCAGCTTTGCAGAGGGCCAGGAGGCGGCCATAAAAGAGAGGGTGGGATGGGGGCGGGGAAAGGAAAGGGTCCATTTTCCTCCACGAAGAAAAACAACCTCCCTGCCAGACCTTTGCCAACCTTCCTGTTCTTGTCAAGCTCAGCTCTGAGGGAATGTTTGAAGATAACAAGAAAGGAAATCATGAAACGATACGGCGAGGCCGAGCTAGACTTGAAGAGACAAGTGCAAGCTGTTTCCTTGACCCGGGCTTATCTCCAGGCGGCCAAAAAGGAACCATCTATCAGACCCAGAAATAGGCTAGGAACCTCGGAGTAAAATGCTGCTCTTAACAAGAAAATGATGATATCTGAGTTTGCTTAGAAAGCAACGTTTCAACCATCATCGGGCGGCCTTTTCCATGCTCTGCACAGACGTGTTTTTTTGTCTCCAGGGGTAGAAAAGGTGCGGTGAACCCTTTCAAAAAGCTGAATGTTTGTTAGGAGTGTGGAGTTCCATTTGAGAAATGTTATAAACACATTAACGATCAGAGGGAACATTTCAAAACCTCTCTGAGAAAATAGGAGTTGCTGACAACGACTCCAAGCAAGAAAAGATTCCACTGCAAATTCTAAAGAAATGAGTAAGTTGCCTCTTTGCCATCCACACAGCCCTTATCAGCAGCAAAAAGTCCAGGTTAAGGATTTGCTTTCCAAGCTGATAGACCCCAGGTTGACCTAAAATCGAGCAGACAGTTGGGGGCTAGGGGAGACCGGGGCGCGTGGGAAGAAGTCGGCAAAGCCGACCCCCTTTGAAATGCTCACAGAGTCTGTATTACCGCCTGGAAGAACAGAATAACGGTTTAGGTTCCAGACCTTAAACTGAAAATGAAGTTTACAAATTAGCTCTAAATAAATATTATCCTTCCCGTGAAGAGCTACAGTCCCAAGGGAAGCTGAATTCGTAAAAGACACAATTCAGCTCCTACACACACAGAACCAAACTAAGCTGACCTAAAACTGGCCTATTTCTCTCTCTTTCAAAATAGCATGGTGATGTCATGCTTTTCATCTCCCCCACCCCCTTGCCAAAGCAACCACTTCTCCTTCCTGAAAATAGCTTGATACAGTTCTAAGGGAGAAAGAAAGAGGGGAGTCAAAATATAAAGAAAAACAAATTTAAGTTTAAACCAGCAAGTAATAAAAGTCAATCTTTTCTTTCCTGTTTACTCACTTCCCGGACTGTGTGTGTGTGTGTTACTCCCAAGATCCTTCTGAAAATTGTTAAGAAGGGAAAATTGTCTCCAAAATAATTTATGTAGTCTTATTTCTGAAACTTTCTCATTTTTGTGAATTTCCCCTTTGTTCTTCACTAGTGAATACCCTAGAGTTGGGATGAACCAGATTCTTGTCTTAGAGCCCTGGGGGTTGGGGGGGATATAAATGTATTTGAAGGAAAGAGGAACAGATTTGGAACTTGTAATAAATATTCTTGGGCCTGGGTCAATGATCGTCGGTGCTGTTTGAGCCTCAAGACACCTGCTTTAAACTAGATGTATAGGACTCACTGGGGACTTGTTAAATCGCCTGAGTAAGGGCCCAGGTGTCTGTGCAACCTTCCAAAGGAGCCCAGGCGACTCAGAGACCCAATCAGCTCTGAGGACGGCTGATGAGACTGGATGAAGAGACCACGTACCACAGAGCAGTCTCATGTCCCTCCCTCCCACACCTGGGAGCTGAGTCCTGCCTCAGTTCTTACAGCAGAGACCAGATCTTCCCACGTATTCACCTCTTCAGATCCCTCTTCCCTTAAGATGACTTCGCATCCTCGCCTACTTCCTTTATTTCCCATAAATTGCTATAAATTAGCTTTGATCTCAGAGGAGAGTTCCCCATAAAAAAGAGGCACAGTAATCGAGATGGAGAAAACTCCAGTAAGATGAGTTAGAAGGACCCCTGACAGAGATGGAGAATTTAGGTCAATGAGTCTTGACTGGGGACAAGCAGTGGGAAAGGAGGGGGACACAGTGTGAAATGACACTCGAAACCCAGCTTACCCTTCAGTTACAGGACTGTCACATACCTCAGAGTTAAGCCAGAGGAAAACCCAAGTCAAAAGAAGAGTGATTTCCAGTAATAAAAAGGATCTCTCTTTTGGCCAGACTGCTTAACTTTGTCAAGTATTGATAGCTCTCCTTCTCTGTTTTTACAGCAAATTCCATAAATAGCTAAACAGTCACACAGATCTGTTAAGCAAGCAAATGTTAAGATTACTTTCATTTCCAGGCTTGATTAAGAGAAACATAGGAAAGTTTTCATGGGATTATAAAATTGATTTCTAAATACAAGTATGTTTTTCATTTACTTTTTAAATTTTCACTCTCTCAAGTCAAATATCTGTCTGACATTTTAAAAGCTTTAAGTCTTCGGGCTACAATGAACCATGAGAGTGGGGCGTGTTTTCTGATTTCTGCCTTTGGTCCAACCTCAGGTTGCAGCATTCTCACGAGCCTGAAAGGCACCCACCATGGAGGAAATTTCCCTGCCTCCATGGGCATACCTTGTCTATCTACCCTCAACCGTGGACATGCAGATGGATACTTCATCATAAACTTAGATTCTTGTGAAGTTACCTTCTACTTTTTCTCCTTCAAATGAAGTGTCTCTGCTTCTTCTAAGCCAGCCCCTTCACCTGGGTCTCCAGCTTCACATCACCCTCTTGGGTTCCTCTGACACTGTCCAAGTTCTATCTGGCTCCTCCAGGAGGGCTGTGAACTGCCCAGGCTAGAAAGAAAAAGGGCAGACAGTGTCATGCAGACTAAGGATGACTTGAAAAGTCAGAGGAAGGTGCATTCCCTTGCCACAAACCCACCAGGGAGCCCTCAGTGAAGGAAGCAAGTCCTGATCTGGGGCTCAAAAGGCAGATTAGGATGGGAGAAGAGAAGACATCAGTTTTGTATAAGAAGTCTTCCAGGTCTGCCACACAAAAGCCTAACACAGAGCAAATGTGGGATGGCGGTGGGTGGTGGGGTGGTGGAGTGTCACAGCAAGGAACAGAACAATTAAAAGACTCTCTCACTGGAAAGATGGATCTATAGGAGACTCCTAGAGATAAAGCTGGAAGGAAAGGATGGCCGAAAACCCAGCGAAGCTGAATGCTAAGCTGAGGGCTTTCGACACCTTCAGAACGGCAATAGAGAGGCCACTCTTGGATTTTACAGAAGAGAGTGATATTGAAGACATCTGAGCTGGCAGCTGTGTCCCTAAAGATGTCGATGATGAGCTGGGGTGAGTGCCACAGCAATCTGGGGGTGAGGCAAAGGGCCCTCCACTGAGGCTTATTGATAAGCATATTGCCCAAGACAGAGTCCAATGTCTCGTTAAAGCCAAGTTGGATGAGGTCTGTTCATGGCCTGGAACCCAGCAGGCCAGTCTAGGTCTCCAGGAAGACAGGTAACCCACCTGGCCGGGTCTTGTTTATGCAGCCAAGTAAGTCCTATCTTCTCTCTCAGAACTTGAAAGCATGTGGATCCTCATCCCAACAAAACCACCTAGAACTATGAGAATCATGCAATGTTAGAGCTCAGCCTTGGGAACTGGGTGACTCCTGTGACATCCCAGCAGGTCGCTTCGTCCCTGGATCTGTATGAATCAAAAGGAAGGAGGCAGGAGGTAGATGGATCCCCCCAAGGGTAAGCAATTTGAGTTCATTCCCTATAGACTGAAACTCTAAAATATCAGTAACAGGACAATCAAGAGAGGAGACTGGGCCCTGCTCAGATAAGAGACCACATACTTCTGATTCTCAAAGTCAAGGAAACCTTCCCAACAAGAAAACTCCTTGGAGGTCAAAGAGGGAGGGGGCACCACCCCAAAGTAAGTGATGTCATCCTACCCATAACCCTCTTCACTGGGAACCACCTTGGCTGAGAGATGCACGTACACATGGAAGCACCCTGAGATATACCAAACACGGACTCAGAACTAGGCAGGTCAAAATGATTGGCTGAAGGAAACCAGGAAGAAATGTCCCTTATAAGTGATTTAAACCACCTCTAGAGCACGACTCTCTTAAGTCCAGCCGTGTATGTCTAGCCACAGATGCTTTATCCTCCTAACAAACACTTTGTTTCACTACTTCCCATCTTTGTGGGGATTCTTTTCTGCAATGCTGACAGGCCAGGGCCTTATCACTCATGACCAGTTGAGTGGTTAGGATTCGGCTCCCTTACTGCTGCAACCCAACCTCAATCTCTGGCCAGAACCGAAACCCTGCTTCACGCCACTGCAGGCTGAGACCTCCCAAGATCAGCACCTCCCCACCAAACACACCAGCTAGTTCAACTCTTTTACTTTACAGACGGACAAACCAGATGCACAGACACTACCTGACATGTCCACCACCATACAGATGTTACAGAGCCAGGTTAAAGATGCTGGCAGATGACATATGCAAGGAGATTTCATTTTTATATACACAAAATGGAGAGACTGTACACGTATAATCTCCCTGTCTACTTGTTCTGTGCATGTATATCAATGCTAAGTTGCTTCAGTCGTGTCGAACTCTTTGCCACCCCATGGACTGTAGTTAGCCAGGCACCTCTGTCCATGGAATTCTCCAGGCAAGAATACTGGAATGGGTTGCCATTTCCTCCTCCAGGGGATCTTCCCAACCCAGGGACTGAACCTTCATCTCTTCTGTCTCCTGCCTTGGCAGGTGGGTTCTTTACTGCTAGTGACACCTGGGAACCCTGTGTACATAATATACATGTGTATATAGGCAAAAGACTCTGTGGTAGCTGAGATGATCAGGGTTCATAAATATATTTAGATACAACCTAATTAAGCATCCCTGGTGGCTCAGAGGGTAAAGCGTCTGCCTGCAATGCAGGAAACCTGGGTTTGATTCCCGGGTCGGGAAGATCCCCTGGAGAAGGAAATAGCAACCCACTCCAGTACCCTTGCCTGGAAAATCCCATGGACGGAGAAGCCTGATAGGCTACAGTCCATGGGGTCGCAAAGAGTCGGACACGACTGAGCGACTTCATTTTCTTTCACTTTCAATTAGGCATCCAGACAATACCGATAAGGAAGCTTTCCTTTGATTCAGTGATTTACAGAAAAAATATGAATGATCTTATCTCAGGGCTTCCCAAAGGAGAGACAGCTTGGGAGCAGAAGTTGGGGGTGGGGGGCACTTGAAGCAGCCCCTTCATTTGTTAGCACTCTGTGCTGCTCCCCCCACCCCCACCCCCAGCACAACTCTCAGGACTCACATTCACATCCTGGAGTGTTTACCCTTCAAACAGGCAGGAACTGGTTGCGTTCGGCAGCCCTGCTGACTTGGGCCTGGTGGTCCATGTCCACCGCACAGCCTCCAAGCCTCTGCATTCACAGGAGGCCTGTCTGGCTTTATCTGTCTGCGAGGTCTCAGGCCCTGCCAACTGAACTTCCTGCCCCCAGAATAATGAGAAGATTTGAAAAGCCATTTAGTCATAACTCAATCAACCAATTTTCCTCACCAGTGGGCCTCAGTGAAATCGCCTTAATTTCTCCCCTGGGTGGGGGGTGTGTGGCCAACAGGGACGCCAGTGACATCTGAGTGGCAGGACGTGCTGGGCAGGGCCTGCAGCCTGCGGAGCTCAGCCAAGGGCCCTGGAGGCCGAGGGAAACAGCTTTGTTTTAGCTGCGAGTCAGACCAAACCTAGAGGTGAAAAGACAATCACATCACAGCCACGATGTTGAGACTCCTGAAATGGAAACCAGCTGTCTCTTGAAGGAAATTCCGGCTGCCCCTTGGTACCGTGGGCGGCCAAGGATTAGCACCAGGCAAGAGACAGAGAGAGACACATGGGGAGATGGGGAGACACAGGGTGGTTAACTAGGCTCCCTGGGAGGAGAGCAAAGGTGGACTGAGCAAGAGTAAAGAAAAGAAACAAAGAAAGAAGAAAGCAATTCTGGAGAAGAAACAGTCAAATTTGCTTACAAGGGAACCTGTCTAGCTCTGTGAAAGAATGGTCTGGAACCTGGTGGTGGTGATCCCTGAATGATTCTGGGTCGGATCAGTGTATTTACAGCCAGATTCTAAAAAAAATTTGGTCAGGTACAAAAAAAAAGGAGGAGGGGAGGGCGGGGTGGGGGGCAGGGGTGTCTTTGGCAGTGTGAGGCCAGCTGGAGGCATGCTCAATTGAAAGTCATATGGTTTGGATGATTTTCAGCTGAAATGAAAATTTTAGGCTTTCAAGGTCTACTTAAGAGAATTTTTTTAACCATCCCAAAATATAGCTTAAAGAGTAGAAAAACAATTGCACCAGAGGGGGGAAAAAACAGAGGAGGGTTAAGAGAGAGATGGGGAAATAGAATACTATGGTAAGCTTGAGTGAGACTATAAAATTTTCCCAAGGGAAGCCCTGGGTTTCAATTTTAATATTTGATAAATCTTTCTATATCAGAAGAGCTCTGATAAATTAGAAATTGGGGATTAACATATACACACTACTGTACATAAAATAAATTAACAACAAGGACCTACTGTATAACACAGGGAACTATATTCAAGATCTTGCAATAATCTACAATGGAAAAGAATCTGAAAAAGAAGATATATATGTGGGTATATAACTGAATCACTTTGCTGTACACTTGAAACTAACACGACATTCTAAATTAACTACACTTCAATTATTTTTTAATTAAATTTAATTTTTTTTTTTAATGAAGTATACACACAGAGGAGAAAAACAGCTCTGAGTGCAAAAAATTTACAGAAACAGAGCTCAAGAGTTGGAGAATGTCATCTCCAGAGTGGTTCTAGTCTTAGACGAGAGAGGTTACCTGGTGGACATACAGGATAAGGCCCCATGTTCACCTCCAATCCCAGGGGCAAACTGGGAGCCTGAGCTGGTAACACACTCACCAAGCGGCATCCAGGCCCAGAAGGAGATGTGTGCACACACAGCCAAGGCTGCTGTCCATGATCTCCGAGGACAAGGGGGAACAGGAAGCCTTTGTCCTTTTGTGACAGAGGGTCACAGAAACAAGGAGCCAGGGGTGAGGAAGGAATGGAGGAAAATTATATGTTTGAAGGCAGAAGATGGAGAGACAGCAAAGATGAACAGTAAAAGACAGAGAGGGGGAAGAATACAGATCTCAAATTTCTAAATTACCCTTGGCTCAAAGGTCTGGTTTACCACTGAAACAGTATAATTATAAAGTTGGCTTAAAACAGACCCAGGATCTAGTTACTAATTTCTTACTAGCAATAGCATCAAAACCCTTTCTGCTGGTAGCTGGTCTTTTGACAAAAACCGTGTGTCTCATACACGATGTGACCTATAGAGAGAACTGGTTTTAATCAGGCAGATCTATAAAATGGTATGCAATTGTGGTCTCCCTTCTCAGATGTCAACCCAAGCAGAGGAGAAAGTGAGGCTTGGAATTGTCAGAGTAAGTTGTGTGTGTGTTGGGGGCGGGGGGGTAGACATTTTACATAAACGTTCCCTTGTCCTGCAGTATATAGGCGAAGTGTGTCAGAAAACTCAGTGGGAACCCTCTGGTGGATTTGAGAAAAATGACCAGAAACATTCTTGTTGTGTTCATGTTTTTGGACTGGATTCTACTTGGCCTTAGAAAGGAAATTCTGGCCTGGTTACAGCCTTAAATGGGTGCTCATTCCCTTCAACATTCATTGCAGCAATACTTTCATTCTTATCCCCGTTTAGTTAATAAGAACACAGGCATCAAAGGCACCTAGACCTTGACTCCTGTTTACCTTGGCAACTACAGAGCCAGTGTTCAAAGGAAGACTTGTTTATTTCTAAGACACAGAATTCCCATTGGTAAAAAAAGTCTGTCTAGAATTTATACATGGTAGGCACCTTTTTCCCTTTAACTATTACTTTTGTTTCCTTGGGAAAATGTCAAATTGCAAATGTGGATTGAAAAAAAAACATGGTAGGCCTTTCAGAATAGAGATCCCAAACTCTTTCCCAGTATAAGTAATGAATCCGTCAATGATTCCTCACGATTAACAATCTCTGGTGGGAGGATTGTCACTGAACCGCAAGAACTGGGGGGTAGGTAGAGAGAGGTTGGGGGAAAGTCAGCAGAAAGGTGATCTGTGGACAGCACAGGGAGGCTGAGACCTCTGGAGAGGAGGCCCTAGAAGAAAGAGAAGACCTTCCTTCCATCTTTCTGAGACCTCAAGTGAGGCTGAGAAATTGTAAATAACCTTGTCTCACCTTTGTATTAGGGATATGATTGTCCTAGTATTCCAGATTCCTAGAACAGAGATCAGAAAATGGGCAGAAAACTCTCAGTGAGTCAGTGAGTCATTCCCATGAAATAATATGTAATTAAATATTATCTATTCATTTTTAAAACAGATACATGCCCACCGTATGAGGAACCATCCTAGATATCAATGAGAAAAAAATGATTTTTATGCCATACCAATCATACTATTAGGACACTAGTATAAACAAAGTGTATAAATAAGGTCATAATGGGGAGATCAGAATTCATAATTCTAGGAGTGATGGTTGAACTAGGACTTCAAAGTGTTAGTCGTTCAACCATGTCCAACCCCATGGACTGTACCCGACCTGGCTCCTCTGTCCATGGGATTCTCCAGGCAAGAATACTGGAGTGGGTTGCCATGCCCTCCTCCAGAGGATCTTCGCAATCCAGGGATGGAACCTGCATCTTCTGCATTGCAGGCAGATTCTTTACCATCTGAACCACAGGGAAGCCCTCAAGGATAACCATAGTTTTGCTGAACTAAAGAGCTGATCGTGGCAGCGTGCTGGCTGACCTGAAAATCCACCATCTGCTTCATCCTCAGAAACAGCTGGACTACATTTCCCAGTCTCCCTTGCAAATGAAGTGTAGCCATGTAACTGAGTTCCCGCCAATAGGATGAAAGTGGGAGGGACCTGAGTCACTTTCAATCTTATTCATAAACATCTTCACTTCCTCCCCAAGGCTCTTTTCCACCTTTCCTCAGGTAGGTTGGAGATGATCCCCGGCCCATCTTGGAAGTTGTCTATCAAGACAGAGCGAATTCAAATTATGAGCGAGTCCATGGTTAGTCTAGAATCTGAAGGACTGACAGGTGGAAGGCTGCTTCAGCAGTATGTCCAACCCCACAGTGGGTTACGTGAGCAGAAATAAATTTCTCATGTCTGAGTGGATGTGCCCTGTCTGTCTGTTGTGGAAGTCAGGCTTCCTTGCTGCTAAAATGCTGAAGACGCAGCAAGTGAGAAGTTGCACAGGTGCTAAGGGACCGGCTCATCCAAGGATGCTCAGGCCAGGCAGTAAGAGAGCAACAGAGGAAGCAGAGCCCAGATCACACCAGCACTCAGGTTTGACTTTCCCCCAGGCTGGTGGTTCTCTACCAGGGGCCATTTTGCACACCACCCCTGACTCCCAGGGAACATATGACAATGTCTGGAGACACTTTGGGTTGCTAAACCAAGGTCGAAGGAGAAGGTACCACTGACATATGTAGGTAGAGGCCAGGGATGCTGCCAACATCCTACAATGCACAGGACAGTGTCCTTCAATAAAGAATTATCTGGGTCAAAGGGACTGAGATGGAGAAATCCAGCTATGTCAACGGGGCATCAGCAAAATTTCTTAAGAAGAGAGGACCATGATCGTATTAGTGTTTCAGAGAGATTTCTGGTAACAACCTAGGGGAGTCATCAGACATAAGGAAAGTAATTCCGTCCTTTGTTTCAGTTCAGTCACTCAGTCGTGTCTGACTCTTTGCTTCCCCATGGACTGCAACATGCCAGGCTTCCCTGTCCATCACCAACTCCTGCAGCTTGCTCAAATACATGTCCATCAAGTTGGTGATGCCATCCAACCATCTCATCCTCTGTCATCTCCTTCTCCTCCTTTGTTTATCACATACCTATCATAGGTCAGACACCAGAGATACAAAGATCAATAAGTAATAGTCCAGCTAGTCTCATAATAATGACTTTTATGAGACTTGGGGAAATTTAACCTCTAGCCTCAGGGCTCTGCCTCACATAGCAGCGGTATCTGTGGCCTTTTGTTATCAGTGAAGAGCCAACTAAAGTAAAACAAGAGAAGGTCCTGATCTAGATCTGTGGTTGAGGAAATGGAAAAGAGGAACGTATTAGAGAAATGTTTCAGAAATGAAATAAACCAGACTGGGTGTCAGAGTGGATGGAAAAGTTGACAGAAGTGGAAGCCAGTTCTGAGTAGATGGTGATGTTGACCAGAACATGAGGAGAAGAACTGAATAGAGGCTGTGACGTGCACTCTTTCGGAGAACTGTGAAAATCAGATTCCTATAGGACAGACAGAACAACTTACATAAGAAATACTTATGTCCAATAAGCATTTTAAAAGATGTTTAACTTCACTAATAAGCACAGACAGGAAAGTGAAAGTTGCTCAGTCGTGTCCGACTCTTTGTGACCCCATGGACTATACAGTCCATGAAATTCTCCAGGCCACAATACTGGAGTGGGTAGCCTTTCCCTTCTCCAGGGGATCTTCCCAACCCAGGGATCAAACCTAGGTCTCCCTCATTGCAGGCAGATTCTTTACCAGCTGAGTCACAAGGGAAGTTCAATAAGCACAGAAATGGATAGTAAATCAAAATGCTCTTTTGAATCTTTCAGATTGGCAAAATATTTTAATCATTAATATCCCATGTTAGCCCTGATATGATGAAACAGGAATTCTCACACTCCTTTGAGAGACTGCATAAATCTATTAAACCTTACAAATGGAAAATTGACTGACACTTGAAAAAATATACATATTTCACTTTTAGGAATAAATTCTAATGAAATAATCAAATGAGTATAAAAAATGTATACATGCACCAAATTTTAACATAGTACTATTTATAGTGCACTGGAAACAAATGTCCATAAACAGGGGACTGGTTAAATAAATCACAGTACTTTTTTAACTAATGAAAAACTACACAGCTACTAAAAATAACATTCATTGAATGGAAAGATATTCACTGTTAATTATATTAACAAATTAGTAAAATTAATGTGATTAAAACTCAGCTTACTAAACAGCTTGTATAGTAGGTTCCCTTTTATGTTAAAAGATCATCTAATAATTAATATCAGTAGATTTAAAAAGGTAAAAATGGTTGCCTGTGGGCAATGAGGTTTTATGTGATTTTTCACTTTTTGGTGAATACACACTTTTTGGTTATACATTTTATTGTCTGATCGTTTCATGAAAATTTTTTCTTCAATGCAGCAGAAATAGCACAAGTCCTTTAAAAGGTAGGTAAGAACCTTCAGCCTCTCTAAAGAAACAAAACCAAAAGACAATGGCCTATTTAATTGTTTGTGTTCAGACTGTTAGCCGTGAAGGCAAGTTCAAAGGACGGGTAACTGTATGTGCTGGTCCTGGGTTATGCCTGCCGTCCTGGCATAGTTATGAAACTGCTATATGATCTTCTAATCAAAGGAGAAATCTACAACTGTATCACCACCTGATTTTTATCCTAAGAAACAGTTTTGCCAGTCTCCCAAAAGTTCTGTTTGCATCCCCAGACCTCTCAACTTTGCTACTCCAACCATTTCATATATTATTTATAGAGAAGGAGACCCAGCTAATATATCCTGCCCTTTGATTTCCTCTAGCCAGCCGCTGAAGGAATTTATCTTAGCCTTTACCAAAGACTAAATTGTATCATTAAGGCTTTCATCTAAATCCTGTTATTTTGACTTTTTGACTCACTTGGCACCCTCTGATATATAAAGTAGCAACAATTTCTACAATGAGCAACTGTATTTGTTCGCCAGAAATTCTTTATATCCCTCAGACTTCTTCCCAGTTTCTTAATGGTTATATATTTGAAAATTTTTAAAATTGCCTGGCACAGTTTGAGTTTAACAGGAGCGTTTAAACAGACCTTCCCTACAAAGCTTATCAGTTAGTTACTTAACCTCTATGAATAGGTTAAATATTTTCCACAGTATTTATATAAATATGATACCTGGTTTCAAGTTAAACCTAATAAAAAGGAAGTTATTCTTTACCTAAATTACTCCTGCTTCTTTTGGTTTCTATCTTCCCCTTCTTTACGACCACTTGTCTAAGAAAGAAATTCACAAGGCAGATGTGAAAGTGTTGCTTTATAAATACAAGATGCCACCAGTACACTGCTGTTGTCCTTGTTTTAGGGAAAGAAAAGGTGACTATTCCTTCAGGATGTATGCTTTGGCTGTGAAATTGAGGTCTCACATCAAGTCAAAGGACGATGTCAAGTTTAAAAACAACCTGGAAATAAAACAATCTATGTGCTGAATTCAGAGTGATGATGCGGAGGCTTGTGTGATACACAGAAAGCATCTCAGCGTGTTCTCAGCTCTCAACAAAGCCTGCCTTGTTCCCCTCATCTCCCAAAGGCTCCAAGCATACATACACTACAAACTCTTTGCCAACTGAGAATCGCTCCGCTAAGTGCTACATTCATTCCCACAGGCTATATTTATTCATTTTTCAACAAAAAGTGGCATATTGAATATGTATTCCTGGAAATTCCTGAAATCCATTCATTAGGTTTTCAGTCAGTTTCTCAGACACCTCCACATCCCGGGAGCCAACCCCAGTCAAGTCAAGTCCCAGATGCTCCATAATCAAATGCCTTTAGATCCAGCAGCCCGGCAAGAAAAAGGCATTTAGGCCAAGATTGTGTGATGGTCCGTCATCACCTAGCCCTGCATGTCACCTTTTAGCTCACGATAAACCCAGTCCCCTAACTATGACACCACCCAAATTGTTGCTTCGTCCACGCGTCCTACATCTTCTGCCTTCTATTTGTTTTTCTAAACTCAGAATGGATGTCAATTAGACCAGGTTATGGCTGACTCACTCCTGTGATCTGGGTCAGCCCTTGAAAGTAGGCAGGTGGGAGGGAGAAGTCTTAGGCCAGCACGTCACCCATTGGGGACAGCTCACCCTTGACCATCTCCTCCAGCACACAGAACAGTGCGTTATTTAGAGGATATTCAGCAAAGACCTTGACAGCTCAAAGGCCATTGCATACCCAGCACATTTTCTATATCTCAGTAAACAGGGAAAGAAACTCCCCTTGAAATGCATCTAAAATTGGGCAGTTTCTCAGAATCATGGATGTAGTGAACAGGCTGGTGGCTGCCAGGGGGATTGAGGGAGGGTTGAAGTGGGAGGTTGGGATTAGCAGATGCCAGCTATTGTATCTTGGATGGATAAACAACAAGGTCCTACTGTATAGCACAGGGAGTTATATTCAGGATCCTATGATAAACCATGATGGAAAAGAATATTTTTTTTAAAAAAAGAATGAATATATATGTGTGTGTGTGTGTGTGTGTGTGTGTGTATAAATGAATCACTTTGGTGTACAGCAGTAATACAACATTGTACATCAATTATACTTCACTAAGTAAATAAATAAATTGGGCAGTTTCTAATAGAAGTAGAACAAAAAAACTAAACATTTCTTTTTTAAATCACATATCCTCATTGTAAAAAGTTCTTTTCAGGGAAGACTACAGTTCCAGGACTTTAACTTACCTATAAAACCATAAACACCACTAAATATAGAAAGTAACATGTGACGTTTCAAAGATCTCAGAGCTGATGTCTGGAAAAGCAATAGACACGTAGGGAATATTCCTTAAAAAAAAAAAAAAATAGAGGTAAATGAATTATCCAATGAACAAAAACAAGAAGGGGCAATCGAAATGTCATTATATGAATGGCCCACAGGGAAAGCACTGGGTTGGGAGTTAGGGGTCCTAGGTTTCAAGTCCTGCTCTGGGACCTGTATATGACCTTGAACAAGTAATTTAATTCCTATGGGTTCTATGTCCAATTAGATATTAGATTTGATTATTTCTAAAATCTCCCTTCTGCTTGAAATTTACATTGTTCTATAAAAGACTGGATTTTACATTGAAACCCCTGTAGCATCACAAAGAACTGCGAAGGATACCTTTCCCCTTCCTTCTAACCTGGAGCCCACAGGCTTTCTTAGATTAGCAAAGTGCCCAGGTGTTTGGCTGTTCTGGAAAATGCCTGAAATTTAGAGGCAGGGGCTGCTCTAGAGCTGAAGAAACAAGGGTACAAATACTAACATGAAATGATGCAACTCTCACTGAACACTGCCATCTCCCAAAAAAAGGAGAATTCACGCTTTCTCCTTAGCTTAGAGATCTTTCCTGGAAAAGAAAAATCACCAGCAAAACAACAGCCGCTAATCAGTAGGCTCTAAACCAAATCTTTTTACAGCAGTGAGGGAGGTTCAGAGAAGCCTGGGCCTCACTCCGGTGGCCCCCAACCCCCCAGCATCCAGTACTTGCTCTAGGGACTGTGAGGGACAGAGGCCAGCCCCCCACAGCCTCCCTGCTCCCCAGTGTGGCTTCACATCATGGAGAAAGAGAAGGATTCTCCCTCTGCTCAAACCACAGCTCCTCTGACTCTAGCTCTTAAATCCAGTCTCATTCAGAAGCAACTAGAAAATGTAGTTGATACAGAGATTGATTCCAGACAAGAGACCCAAGTGAGGGCGGTGACCGTCTGTGAACCCGGAGCAAGGCAATGCCTTAAGCTATAACAGAAAGCGTGTCCAAGCTCAATCACTGAGTTGTGTCTGACTCTTTGCAACCCCATGAACCATAGCCCACCAGGCTCCTCTGTCCATGGCATATCCCAGGCAAGAACACTGGAGTGGGTTGCCGTTTCCTTCTCCACCAGAGGATCTTCCCAATCCTGGGACCGAACCTGAGTCTTCTCCATGGCAGGCGGATTCTTTACCACTGAGCCACTTGGGAAGCCCTCAACAGAAAGCGCTTGGGTTCAATAAAATGGCTATGCTTTGTAAGAACGGACATTATGGAACCATGGATTGGGCAAGTCTCAGAAGGTCTTGTGGATTTGGGTCGATCTGCCTCTGTCAGGAGGGATTTGAGAGCTCCTAATCACCAAATCCCAGCCCATGAATGGGGAAGCATCAACAACTAGAAGACTTGCAGCCTCCAGCCCTACAAAGACAAGGAGGAGAAAGTCCACGCCTCTTTCTGCATCTCAGCTCAGTCAGGTGAGGTCCCTCCCACAGACAGGAGGGAGCCTGCATCTTTGGAGACCTGAGCATCCATTCTTCTTCTCAAGGGCAGCCGACTTCACGGGGGTGAGCCAGGAATAGGGTCTCACACTTCAGAGACAGAAGCTGCTGAGAACAGATATTCACTTTCCCTTCCACACCTGGTAGATGCAGAAAATGGCAATGACCCAAGCCCAACCAACCTGCTCTTGAGCCAGAACCCTGGGCAAGGGGAGAAGGGATGCTGCCGGGTCATTGCACCAGGAACAGCTGAGACACAGGGGGCAACCAGGCTGTTCTGATTATAAAATACTTACATGTCTTCCTGTTTCTTGGGTCTTTGAAGCATCTGTGAGTTCATTTCTAAGGATCGCTCTCATGATCTCTATGATCTTTGTTCCCTGCTGTTTCCTACTCCCCCACCATCCACGACCACATCTTCCATGAAGTCCCCTATGGCTTCTGTCAATTAGAATCTTGCTCTGTGGCTGAAGCTTAGAGCCTGGTAGGGGGATGCCCGTGGGTATCTCATTGGTATTCTGCTGGGTAAAAGGCATACATCACTAGACTCAAGCTTTTCGAAGGGAGTCACTGAAAAATAAACTACCAGAGAAAGTGGCGTTTCCATGTGATGGATAAATAACCAGATGTAGAAAGCAAAGAATCCATTCATAAATAAATAGTGGGAAAGGTCTGAGAGCCTAACCTCAGAACTCAGCTCTTTTCTCGGTTAACTGTAACAATAGCAACAATACAACTAATATTTACTGAGCTCTTGCCACATTCTAAGGTCCCCTTGCTTTAGTTCATTCAATCCTTTAATTCATTTAGCTCGTAAGGGCAGTTACTGTGAAAAACCCCATTGCACAGATGAGACAGTTGAAGCCCAGAGACCTCCACCTACCTCCCAAGATCCCACAGTTGGCAAATGATTGACTCAAAATCCAAACCCAGGCAACTTGACTCTAATCCCATTTACTTAGTTTTAAACTCCTACCCTAAACAGCTCTAAAGCTGAAAGCTTGTAGACAGTCAGGGCCATGAGTTCAATGTTATCTGAAAATAAAGCATATTTTAATTTAAGCACGTCCAATAATAGTTGACAATTGCATTGACATAAGGACAAATCCAGGTGGCACAGTAGTAAAGAATCCGCCTGTCAATGCAGGAGACACGAGAGATGTGAGTTTGATCCTTGGGTCAGGAAAATCCCCTGGATTAGGAAATGGTAACCCACTCCAGTTTTCTTGCCTGAAAAATTCCATGAACAGAGAAGCCTGGTGTGTTGCAGTCCCCGGGGTCACAAAGAGTTGGACACAACTGAGCATGCACATTCTTCATTCTAAGGACAAATATATTACTATATATTTGTTATATATATATAATATACATATCACTATATATATATATATATATATACTAAAACATTTTCTTTGGCCTAAAAGTTCTTTTTTTTTTCCTTCTGACTTTAAAAGAAATGCAAACATTGTCACAGGCCCCTAAAAGTACAGTGGACTTCAGGCACTCTGCCTACCAGTGAAGAAGTCGGCCTTGGTGGCTGGTTGAAAATGGGGTCAATTTGCGGGGGGGAGGGGGTTACATCGTTTCCTTATGTTAAGAGAAACTTAATTACAGAAACAGTGGAAATCCTGACCTTGTTTTATTATGCTTCACTCTATTGCACTCAGAATATACTGACTTTTCTACAAATTGAAGGATAGTGGCAACTCTGCCTCAAATAAGTCAATTGGCACCATTTTTCCAACAGCATATGCTCACTCATGTCTCTGTCTCATGTTTTGATAATTCTTGCCACATTTCAAACTGTTTCATTACTGTTATATGTTATGGGAATTATGATCAGTGAGCTTATGTTATTACTGCAAAACAGATTATGACTGCCTGAAGGTTCAGGTGATGGTCAACATTTCTTAACAATAAAATATTTGTAATTAAGGTACACCCATTAGTCTTTTAGACATACTACTAATGCACACTTAACAGACTACAGTATAGTCCAAATCTAACTTTTATGTACTCTGGAAAACCAAAAAATTCAAGTGACTCCTTTATTGCAGTATCCACTTTATTCTGGTGGCCCAGAACCAAAGTGGAAACACCTCCAAGATCTGGCTAGATACTCCTGGGGAGCGGTGGGTGGCAAGGAGAGAGAACAAACCCAATCATTGTAATATTGATAATATTGTAATATTGATAATATTCACATGCCTTGACACATGCTTTGATGATGCCTTAAGAAAATACCTCTGTACCTGTGATGACCCAAATGGTGACAAATGGCCTGATGAGTTCTGTTGAATCCTGATGCCATCATCCAGCCTTGGGTAAAATTCACTCATCTCTCTTGATAGCTCAGTTGGTAAAGAATTCACCTGCAATGCAGGAGACCCTGGTTCAATTCCTGGGTTGGGAAGATCCATTGGAAAAGGGATAGGCTACCCATTCCAGTATTCTTGGGCTTCCCTTGTGGCTTAACTGGCAAAGAATCTGCCTGCAACACAGGAGACCTAGGTTCGATCCCTGAGTTGGGAAGATCCCCTGGAGAAGGGAAAGGCTACCACTGCAGTATTCTGGACTGGAGAAGTCACAGAGTGGGATACAACTGAGTGACTTTTACTTTTCTTTCTCTGGTTCCTCAGTTGTCAAATGACATGATCAGTTCAGTCAGTTCAGTTCAGTCACTCAGTCATGTCCAACTCTCTTTGAGACCCCATGGACTGCAGCACATCAGGCCTCCCTGTCCATCACCAACTCCCGGGGTTTACTCAAACTCATGTCCATTGAGTCAGTGATGCCATCCAACCATCTCATCCTCTGTCGTCCCCTTCTCCTCCCACCTTCAATCTTCCCCAGCATCAGGGTCTTTTCAAATGAGTTCGTTCTCTGCATCAGGTGGCCAAAGTATTACAGTGACATAATAAAGGTCTATAATTCAGAAGACTGCCGTGGGGACCAAACGAAGTAACACAAGTGGAGCCTCACATGTCCTCTGCACACTAACACGGGACAAACGTCAGCTGTAACGGTCAGGGCCGCCATATTACTGTCACCACTTCTCCACAGCCACTGTCACCACTGCCACCCACTGGAGGCCACAGAGGAACTATTCTGGCTGGGTAAGAGGTCTGTGACCACACCTGTATACATTTCAGGTGAGAAGTTTAAGGCCAATTCTAAACATCTGACTCCTATATATCATAATTCATAAAACAACCAACAGATGATAGAAGTGATAAGAACACACAAAAACCATTTTAAAAAATAATAAAGGAAGAAAGGACTTCCCTGGTGGTCCAGTGGTAAGACTCCATGCTCCTGATGCAGGGGACCTGGGTTCAATCCCTGGTTAGGGAGCTAGATCCCACATGCCACAACTAAGACCCAGCACAGCCAAATAAGGAATAAAAAAACCAAATTAATACTTTTTAAAAAATAAAGAGAAGCCCCTACAATAGAGCCACGTATTAAAGCAGCCATGGCCTAAAGAGGAAACAACCTCTGGGGAAAACATATATGTGTATGTGAGGGTACTCACATGCTCAAAACTAAGTTACACAAACCAGGACTAGATACAACCCAATGAGGTTGCAATCCCACCAAGTACAGCTGAACAAGAGCCACTTACAGCTCCAGAGGCAACGACAAATTTTTATCAAGTAAAATCACAGGGGAAGAAAGGGAAAAGTAGAAAATTTAGTCTGTTGTCACAGATATTTGAAGTTTTAGAAAACACATCCTAACCCCAAGGAGTAACTCACTATTCAAGAGGTAATTCAAGAAACTGCCAGAGCGTTTGAGAAAGAAGTAAAGTAAAAGGGCAGGAATCCTACCCTGGGAACAGCCAGGAAATCTTGAAACAACGTATTCATGTCCTGAGGGGAGAAACTACCCCTGAATTTGAAAGAGGCGCTTGCAGAGAAAGGAGAGCTAACAGATAAGGGTGGGGGTGAGGCTGGGATGAAAGGGTCCGAGTCAGCGAGAGCACGGACACAGTTGTCTGTTGCGAGGCAGGCCACAAGAAGGGACGTTGTCATGGCACCAGCACAGGATGAGACACGACTCAGCGCTGCCCAGGTACCCCTGCTCCTGCCCTCTGTTACCCCTGAAACCGGAGCCGTGTTCTGTAGGAAACAACAGAAATGGGGTGAAAAGTGTGACGCTTGAGCCGCCTGGCACTCACTCTGGGCAATTGGAAGAGAGTGGAGCTGGCAGATGCGGTAAGATGATCTGCGGGAAATGCTTGTTTTTTTATTTAATTTTTATTTTGTATTAGAATATAATTGACTTACAATGTTGTGTCAGTTTCAGGTGTATAGCAAAGTAATTCAGTTATATAATACATGAATGTGTATATTAAATATGCATTCTTTTTCAGATTCTTTTCCCACAGAAGTTATTATAGAATATTAAGTAGAGTTCCCTATGCTAAACAATGGGTCCTTGTTGGTTATTTATTTTATGTATAGTGTGTAGTGTGTGTATATTAATCCCAAACTCCTAATTTCTCCCTCCCCCCGACCTTTCCCATTTGGTAACCCTAAATTTGTTTTCTATGTGTGTGAGTCTGTTTCTGTTTTGTAAAATAAGTTCATTTGTATCATTTTTTTTTTTAGATTCCACATATTAGTTATATCATATGATATTTGTCAATGCTTATTTTAAAAAGAAAAGGAGATTCTTTGACCCCAACGTATCCCAATGTGCATCCCAAGCCGGAGTGGGAGGGCTGGAAGTTGCCCCTGGAGTCCCCCACCAGTTGGAGGGAGAACCTGTCAGGCCCTTAGGAAAGGGATTTACAGTGTTCCAAGGCCAGATGGAGGGGGCTGAAACCTAATGGCACCTTTCCCCACTGATAACTCGCACCCCAAGGGGACGAGACAATGTCCTGTGGGGCTGGTGGGAAGAAAAGACAGAAAGGAAGCACCAGCCCTTCATCCAGCTGAGCTGTTGAGACACAGTTGACATCACTGCCACCATCCTGGGCCTGCCCTCATGATTTCTCCCTGGACCATAATGGTGATGGTCTTCTTCAACACATCCTCCCCACCACGACTTAAGCCTCCTCCCACTTGCAGTCTCTCTGCCACCCTGCCTGCCACCAGGCACTCCTGCCAAGGCTCCCATCTGAACTCCCAGCTTTCCTGCTTCAGAATCTCCAATGACTCCCGTGGTCTACTCGGTCAGCAAGCTATGTGGACCCAACTCGGCCTGTAAGTTATGAATGGTTTCTAACTTTCATGTTTAAAGATCTGTAGAAAGAAAAAATAATAACATGTGACAGAGATGTCTGTTGCCTGCCAAGCCTGAAATACTTACTCTCTGGCCCTTCTCAAGATTTGTCATCCCTTATAACTTTGGTGATGAACAAAAAAAAGTCTGCATGTGCACGAGATCGTCCACGATCAGATGCTAACTCATTGGTCAAGCTTCACTCACAGGCTGAAAGCCCTCTGAGGCCAGCCATTGACTTGCTCAAGGACACACTCTCTAGATCCAGGTTGCTTCATCCAACCTCTTGCCAGCGCTGTGTAGCTACATCTCTGAGGGCCAGCTTCCCTGGACAGTAGACTGTGGCTACCGTCTTTGCAGTCCCAGGCCTGACATGTTGTCCACACACCATAGGTATTTCCCTTGTACAGCAAGTCCCCTTGGGTCCAATCGCTGAGTTGGGAAGATCCCTGGAGGAGGGCATGGCAACCTACTCCAGTGTTCTTGCCTGGAGAATCCCCATAGGCAGAGGAGCCTGGCAGGCTACAGTCCATGGGGTCACAAAAAGTCAGACACAGCTGAATAAGCATAACACAGCAAGTCCCCTACAGACAAACAAGTTCCTTTCCAAGCGAGTGTTGTAAGTCCAGTTTGTTTGTAAGTCCAACAAAAGTAGCCTAGGTACCCAACTAATACAATCAGCTATATAGTACTGTACTGTTATACTTTTCACACAAATAATATGCAAAAAAAAATAAACACAAAAGAATAAAACAGTTTTAATCCTTGAAAAGTACAGTACAGCAGTTGGCATACAGGAGCACATTCGCATTTTTGAAAGTTCACAGCTTGTAGAGGACTGTCTGCATTTGTTACCAAAGAGGAATTCATCTCGTGTATGTCAATCTCTATTTTCTCATCTTTAAAAGAATTTTGAACTCAGTGATTTTTAAGCCCTCGTGGCTCTGAAGTGACATGATCCTATAAGAAATAGATTTTAAGCTAAATGTGAACTAGATAAAAATGTCTTGCCTGTGTCTCCTCAGAGAATTTCAGAAACTAGTGCTACAATTTACAATAGCCAACACATGGAAGCAACCTAAATATATATGAACAGCTGAATGGATAAAGACAATGGTACATATATACAAGGGAATACTACTCAGCCATAAACAATGAAATAATGTCATTTGTAGCAACATGGATTGATCTAGAGATGAGTGAAGTAAGTGAAGTTAGACAAAGACAAATATATAATATCAGTTATGCGTGTATGCTAAGTCACTTCAATCATGTCCCACTCTTTGAGACACTAATGAGTATAGCCCACCAGGCTCCTCTCTCCATGGCATTCTCCAGGCAAGAATACTGGAGTGGGTTGTCATGCCGTCCTCCAGAGGATCTTCCTGACCCAGGGATCAAAACTTTTTTATGTCTCCTGCACTGGCAGACAGGTTCTTTACAGGAGTGCCACCTGGGAAGCCCCATAATATCTGTTATATGTGGAATCTAAAAAAAAAAAACCATTATACAAATGAACTTATTTGCAAAACAGAAACAGACTCTCAGACTGTGTGCTTTTTCTCAGTCCTGCCCACAGCCATCTGCAAGGCTCATGCTTACCACACTGGGGGTGCCCATGGAGTGCCAGCCATGGGGTAAGGGTGTGCAGGGTGAGATGAGTGCAGTGTTTGGGGTGCCCATGGGCCAGTTGGGGGGATCTGCAGTCAAGGTGTCCCTGATAGCTCCAGGGTGGGCTTCCTGATGGGAGTCAAAAGAGATGTTCATGAGGTTCTCCTACCCTAAGCCAGCCTGCTGTCCTCCCAGCACCCCCAGCATTGGTACACGCTCATCAGCCTCGGCGATGGCAGGGGAGAGAAGTAGGCGGTGCCCCTTGGAGCTGGGGAAGCCTGGTGCTCACTGACAAGGTCCTCTGGGCTCTGGGCTGTACCACCTCGTGGGGGAGGGGTCACAGGTGACGTGGGGCTTCCTCCTGAGACAGGCTGTGACCTGGGAGCCTTTGCTACAGTGCTTGCACCTGGACAAAGGAGATATTTGTCTCCTCCAGCAACAAAATACAAAGAAACTTAAAAGGGACTGAAAATCACCGCGTGCATGTGCAATGAATGAAAAGACACACAAAGGCCAAAAAGAGCCCAACTGCCACTTCAGAGGAGGCAGGAGCAACAGCAGGGTATCGGGAGCTGAAGCAGGGTACAGCACACATGCCCCTTGCACACAACACCGCCAAAGGGGTGGGCAAAACATCTAAGCCACCTCTCCAGGCTGAGCCCTGGACCCACCCCGCCCTCACCCCATATAAGGAACACACTTGCCCCACCTAAGGGAGCAAGGAAGGGCACCTGTTACTGGTTCTCACCACCCTCCACCCCGCCCGCTGCAGCAGGGGCCCAATAAAGCCGTGCCTTAATTCCTTATCTGACCTTTCATCAATTTCTGTTGATGAAGGAGGCCAAGCATTTTGGTCAATAACACTCTTAGCCCCTTCAGTGCATCCGATCTCATGCGGGAATTTCTCCATTGCCCTCGTCAGACCCCAACAAAGGCTCCCTAGTCTGTGGGTGATGGTCAACATCAGTATTCTTTGAAAGATGGGAGAAAACTCCTATTCCATCATTTTAATGGTGCCCTTGTCTGTAAGTGACATTTACATGTCATCTGGGACCTTTCTTCACCTGACGCTTGCCTGACCCAATGCCCACAAAGGCTCAGAGTACCAACGTAGGTTTTCTTCCATCCTGTTTTTACTTCCATCAAAAAGACATGTCTTTGGGGCTTATTGGCAACATGCCAAGGAAAGTCACTTCAAAGTTTTAACCTGTCACCGTACCTCTACACAAGGCTCCCTCCTTGAACTAGAGAACGTGGCCCAGGGGAACCAGAGCCGCAGCAGCACCTGCCACTGGCAGCCTCTGCCTTCTAGAAACAGTCCTAGGCATGTCTTCCTGGGGGCAGCCGCTCCTGTCCAGGTTACAAAGCCCTGAAAAGTCAGCCAAAGTCCCTCAGTCATCACCCTCTGCCAGAGAGGGCACTGAGCTTGTGCTCTACGCTGGCCTAGCACCCCCTCTACGTGGTATTCCCCAAGGGCTTCCCCAAAGCAAGAAAATAATTCCCCAAATTTAAAAGGGAGAAGGACCAGCTTTTTAAAAAAATCTTGACTCTTGCTGACCTAGATATTAGAGTGAGCTGTGAAAGAAATCGAAATTTAAAGTTGTGATTTAAAAAAAAAGAAACATTTCTGGGAAATACAAAGATAATGTGGTACATATGAGGTGTCTAAGAAAAAAACAACTAATTCACATCTGTTTCATGATCAGGAAACTAAGCTTAGGGAGGAAGGTTAGGGACTTATTAAAGGGCATATACTTATCCAGGATGGAAATTGTATTTTTATATAACATAAATATATACACATAATGATATATATTTATTCACATATAAATATAGTATATTTTATATATACAAACATAATTATATATTTATATATAAATATAGAACTGTTTGCACATGCAAATATATACATATAATTACATATTTTATATAGAGATAATAAATATGTATTTTATATATTACATATATAATTCCCAAGCTAGTGCTTACATAATGTGAAAGTCACTCAGTCATGTCCAACTCTTTGCGACCACATGAACTGTATAGTTCATGGAATTCTCCAGGCCAGAATACCAGAGAGGGTAGCTTTTCCCTTCTCCAGGGGATCTCCCCAACCCAGGGATTGAACCCAGGTCTCCCATATTGCAAGCGGATTCTTTACCATCTGAGCCACAAGGGAAGCCCCTGTTTATACAATGCTGGGCTATCTTTAGGTTTTCCCAGGTGGCACTAGTGGTAAAGAACCTGCCTGCTTATGCAGGAAATGTAAGAGATGTGGGTGCAGTCCCTGGTGTGGGAAGATCCCCTGGAGAAGGAAATAGCAACCCACTCCAGTATTCTGGCCTGAAAAAGTACAATGGGCAGGGGAGCCTGGCAAGGTACAGTCCATTGGGGTTGCAAAGAGTCGGACAGAACTGAGCATAGTACACAGCAGGCTATGTTTACAGAGAGAGTCATGGATTGGTTTTCCCTAGTTGGTCTGTTGATAAAACTTGATGAAGACACTGCACATTCTGTCTCTGAGAAGCTTAACTTGAATGAGACACAGACAATTTAAACAAGGTCCAAGGTGGGTGATGGATGATCCTTGATAAACACGTGACTATATAGACATCTCTCATTATCCATTCCATGGGCAGATATGTCAGTCAGAAAAATTAAGAGAAACAAATGATGGAAAGGACAGGCCATATCTTTGACTGAGTGGCAGGAAAGTCATCCAACCCTGGCATCAGGGAGGGACCATTGGAATCCAGCTAGAAACTGGGGAGGTTCCCCATGGCCAGTGCTCAGGATAGTTACCTCCAGCTGAGGACTCAACAGTGAAGTACTTCTCTGGTTTGTATTCCAATTCATCCCAGTCCTCCACCTACAAAAATGTCCGGAAAAAAAAAAAGTCAGAAATCAAAGTTAATTTACACAACACGGAGAAAACCCAAATGCACCGAAACTGTATAACATTTTCTTTTATGAAGAAAGACCACTTCAAGAGACAGATTCTGCAGTAATCCGTTCTGACTGCTAAGACGATTAAACAGGCAGGAGTGCCGCGGAGGAAGGGCTGTGGACCGGATCCTCTCCCAGGGAGAGGGAGAAATCACAGAGATGTTCCATAAATCTCTTCTTGTAATTTGAAAACCAGAAGGAGATAACTGAGTGACAGCCCCAACCATGCCTGTCTAGGCGGTGACTAAGCCACAGCCACCATCTCTCCAATCAGTGGGAGGGAGGCTCCCTTCTCTTTCTGTGAGGTCACAATCATTTATCCCCCGAGTATTATCACCTGACCTAGTATCATGAGATGATTCTGTTCCTGGCTAAAACAAGGAGCGATGGGTCTTGCTCTGCCCCAGAAAGACACCCCCACTGCTTCCATGGTGAACTAAACTGAACAGGCTTGGACGCCACCCCAGACACCAACTTTCAGCCAGGGATGCTCCGCCAGCCCTTGCAACCAAGACCAGTTTTCTTCACTGTGTACTGATGTCTGCAAGCAGATCCAGGCACAAGGAGGCAGATGGTGCTTTCAGATGCTCTTCTCAGGGGTCCACCTGTCTACCCTCAGAGAATGTCCTCTGTAACTGCAGCCCAAGTGATGGACAATAACCCTCTCCAAGACCCAAGCCCCAAAGCCAAGCTTCTCTGATTATTTGACTCTCTGGTCACTAATGTGTTCTGTCTCGGCCTTTCTGCCTCAACACGAAAAGATGAGGGCTGTCCCTGTCCTGTTCCAGCTCATCCCCTCAGAGTCTTCCAGAGTCAGAAAGATTTTCCACTTTCAGAGAGCAGACTCAATCTGTTGACAGAGTTTTCAAAGATAGCAGAAATTTTTTCTTTTTTTGACCCAGAGCCACTATCAGTCACAATTGTTGAACTTGAGATTACTTTAGAGTTTTCACTGCCACCTGAAAAAAAAAAAATCACAGTACAAGTACCCATGCTTGAAAAAATGGAATTTACTCTTCTAAGAGTTACTTGCCTACATAGTTTTCAACCATGACTGATTTTCTCAACTTCTAGCTAGATTTCAAGCATTCTGTGTTCATTTCCTCATCTTCATGCCTTTCCTGCACCATTTCTCCTGCTAATTGGGGGAGATTTGGTTCATCCAATCCCCTAATCTTCAAGAGACCCCTGACTCTTTCAGCATGTTTTCAATACCCTGGTGTACACTTCACCTGCATCTCTCATCTTTCCTCAGATTCTACCTAGACTGTGCGTGGCTTTTCATGTGACATGAGGATCTTTCTTATCTAAAATTGGTTATAAATTCCTTGAGGACAAAAATGTTTGTTTGTCACCTCTTTCATATGCAAGTCTCTGCCTTCTGCTGATGACCATGTACCCTCACATGTGAAAATTTATATGTTTAATTTTTTTTGGACTGCAACACTCAGTATGTGGGAACCCTCATACCCTGCATTGGAAGTGTGGAGTTCTAACCCCTGGGTCACCAGGGAAGTCCCTACATTTATTTTTAAACTTGAAATTACTCCAAACAAGAAAACAATAAAAACAAGAGAGTGCTGATGATCCTTGTCAGTTTGTACTTCATTCCAAGGAAATTGATTTAAAGCCACCCTTTTATTTTTTTTCTGCTGGTCCAGCATTTAGGGAAATTTTTATGCAAAGCATGAGATCCCAGCGACCGGGGAAAATGATTCACTTCCCAAGAAGCTGATATTCTAACCTCATCTCTCTCATACCTGATCAGTGCTCAGAAAGGTGTGCTTTTATCATCAGAATAGTAAATGTTTCATTGACTCATCACTATGTACCCAGTACTAGGTACCATGCTAAAGAACTTTACGTGCATGAATTCACTGAATCCTCACCACAATCCAAGATAGGAAATGTGATCACCCTCATGTTACAAATGAACCAACCCAAGATATGTAAATTGAGTACCTTGTCCAAGCTCATGCAGACCTGCACTAGATACAGCAAAAATGCAAACCCTAGATTTGTCTACACCATTGCTACTCACCGTGGTCCCTTGACTGGCAGCCTATTGCACACGTCAGAATGCAAATTCTCACTCCCGTCCTAGACTCACTGAATCAGAAGCCTTAGAGTGGGGCCCCACAATATGGGCTTTAGCAAAGTCTCAGGTCATTCAGATAGGGAGTTAGCAAACTTTTTCCTATAGGTCTAGATGGTAAATATTTTGGAACTGCATACCATAAGAGTCATAGAGGAGACATAAACAAAGGGATGTGACTGGGTTCATATAAAAGTTTATTCACAAAATCAGATGGCCAGTCATGGGACTGCAGTCTGACTACCCCAGTAATTCTTATATAAGAAGTGTTCTGAGGATAGCTGAGCAAAACGCTACCTTATTAAAGTGAAGTCGCTCAGCCGTGTCCAACTCTTTGTGAGCCAATGGACTGTAGCCCACCAGGCTCCTCCATCCAAGGGATTCTCCAGGCAAGAATACTGGAGTGGATTGCCATTTCCTTCTCCAGGGGATCTTTCCGACCCAGGGATCGAACCCAGGTCTCTCGCATTGCAGGCAGACGCTTTAACCTCTGAGCCACCAGGGAAGCCCAATTACCTTATTAAAGGTGGGTCATATTAGAATTGATCTACAATGTCATGTAAGTTTCAGGTGTACACCACAGTGATTCAGTAATACACGGACATGTACATCTACTATTTTTTGGATTCTCTTCTCTTACAGATTATTACAAAATTGAGTATAGTTCCCTACACTATACAGTAGGTCCTTGTTCATTATCTTATATATACATATATAAGATATATATATATACACACATATATACATATGTATATATCTTATATACATATATAAGATATATACATACATATATAAGATATATATACACATATATACATATGTATATATCTTATATACATATATTATATATATATGTATGTGTGTGTATATATATATATATATATATATTTATAAGTGTGCGGGGAGCGGCTTGAAAGAGCTGACTCTGGGAGCTGCCTTGATTATCAAGGGTTCCTTCAAGGACATAGCTCTCTGTCCCGCCACCCCTCTGAATTTACTATCCAAAGATAAACACAACACTAGTAAGCCTTGAATGCACACAAGACGCAGACAGACAGCCTTTTTACGATTACCCCTAATCTAAATCAGGATGCCATTCCTGTGCTCTGACGCCTAGTGAGAGTTCTAATTATTGTTATCTTAAGATGATGTACATGGGGAAGAATTTTCTTTGTGATGTCTCCTTCTTGGTTTAAGTATAAATGAAGCTTAGAGAAATAAAGGAGCATCGTTGACTGCAGCGATCCTCTCGACCCCATCTGTCCTGTGTCTTTATTTCTTAGCCTAAAGGAACGCGTCGTGTTGCTCGCTGAAATCTCCCGGCTGGTCCGGCATAAGTGAAAGTTGCTCAGTCGTGTCCTGACTTTTTGCAACCCCATAGACTATACAGACCATGGAATTCTCGAGGACAGAATACTGGAGTGGGTAGTCTTTCCCTTCTCCAGGGCATCTTCCCAACCCAGGGATCGAACCCAGGTCTCCTGCATTGAAGGTGGATTCTTTACCAGCTGAGCCACAAGGGAAGTCCAGGAATACTCGAGTGGGTAAGCTTTTCCCTTCTCCAGCGGATCTTCCCTACCCAAGAATTGAACTGGGGTCTCCTGCATTGCAGATGGATTCTTTATCAAATGAGCTATATATACATATACAATATATATATATACACATATACTATATATATATATTAGTGTGTATGTGTTAATACCAACCTTCTAGCTTATCCCCTGCCCCCTTACCCTGTTGGTAACTGTAAGTTCATTCTCCTAAATCTGGGAGTATGTTTCTGTTTTATAAATAGGTTAATTTGTATCTTTTTTTTTTTTTAGATTCCACATATAAGTGATATTATATGATATTTGTCTTTGTCTGGCTCTCTTTATCTCTAATCTCTACGTCCATCCATGTTGTTGCAAATGGCATTTTTATGGCTGAATAATATTCCACTGTATATATGTACTGTGTCTTTTTTATCTATTAATCTGTCAGTGGATACTTAGGCTGTTTCCATGTCTTGGTTAACTGTCAATAAGGTGCATGTATCTTTTTGAATTACAGTTTTCTCTGGGTAATATGCCCAGGGTCCTTCAGCAACTCTATTTTTAGTTTTTTAAGGAACCCTACAGTGGCTGCACGGAGAAGGACATGGCAACCCACTCCAGTGTTCTTGCCTGGAGAATCCCAGGGATGGTGGAGCCTGGTGGGCTGCTGTCTATGGGGTCGCACAGAGTCGGACGCGACTGAAGCGACTTAGCAGCAGCAGCACAGTGGCTGCACAAATTTACATTCCTACCAACATTGTAAAAGTTTTAATTAACAAAGTTTAGAGTCACTCAGAAAAACATTTTATAAAATTATGTCAATTTTCTTTTCAATTAACTTGCCCAGTGAAAAAGTATAAGAATGTTTTTGGCAAGTTGAATGTACTACAGATGACAGATTAAAGCTTTTTTGTTGTTGTTTAATAGACTTTAAGCTTCAAGTTCATTTAATAAAGTCTCTAGCCCTAAATGCATTTTCAATAGAAGTTTTAATAGAACTATTTTGTAAATTAAGGGAATACTTGTATGTGATTTAAAAAAATTCAAGCTATAAAGAAAGAAATTAAAGTTTAATTAACTCACCTTCCTTATGTCTATCCTCACATCCATTCACCAGAAGTGACAGCTGTGACACAATGTCTGTGAAGTACAATAAAACAAAGTCTCTGTGTGTGTGTGTGTGTGTGCATGCTCAGTCATGTCCAACTCTCTTCGACCCCATGGACTGTAGCCCTCCAGGCTCCTTTGTTCATAGGATTTTCCAGGCAAGAATACCAGAGTAGGTTGCCATTTCCTTCTCCAGGGTATCTTCTCAACCTAGGAATCATCTGCCTGTATTTAAATATTATTCCAGGAATACTTAAATAATATGACTGAATCCATAGAAAAGGAAAAGTAACTGATCCTATGTCATAAACCATGGCCACTTTAAGGAGAATGTTCCAAACTCCCAGGTCATGCTCAGTTTCTGCTGTTTCTTCTACTTCATCTCACACTCACTTACTCCTTTTTTGTTTTTCTCAAACAAAACTTCTTCAGTATTTTTTTTTCCATTTGGGTACCTGGTTATAAAATTTTCTGAGATTTTGCTTGCCTGAGAATGTCTTTACTTTGCCCTCATCTTTGGTTGATAGTCTAGCTAGGTATAGAATTCTATATTCAAAATCATGTGTTGGCAAACTATGGCCCACTGGTCAAACCCATCCTTTACTTGTGTTGGTAAATGAAGGTTTGCAAAAACACAGCCATGCTCATTTCTTTACAGACATTATGGTTGCTTTTGTGCTACACTGGCAGAGCTGAATAGTTACAAAAAAGACCACCCAACCCACAAATGTGAAATATTGACTATCTTTCCCCTTAAAGGAAAAGTGTGTCTACCCTTATTTTAAATCTTTATAACTCAGGATGTTGAGATTCTGCTTCATTGTTTCTTGCTGATAAGAACTCTGAGGGCTCTGAGTTATTGTCCTATGTTGTTGATGTCAGTCTGATTATTAAGCAGCTTGCTTTTTTCTCTTTGGAGGCTCTTTAGGCTTTCTCTTTATCTTTGTATATACCTCAAGTATCACCAGGCTTTATTTTTAATTTATCCTTTTTAGTACTTAGTGGAAGTTTTTCAATTAAATATTCATGTTTTCCTTTACATAAGATGATTTTCCTCTACTTTTTTTTTTTTTTAATCCCCTTCATTTTCTCTGTTAGCTATTCTTTTTCTATGAGACGGTTATTGAACATCTGGTCCTATGCTCATACTTGTTAATTCTTCATTTATCATTTTTGTCTTTTTTCTCTCCATGCTGAAAATTTTCCTTTATTTTTCTTCCAAGATATTTCTTTAGTCATGTCCAACATATTTTTCAATCCAGTTGTTGATTTATAATTTTAGCAACCTTATTTTATTTTTTTTTTAATTTGCAAAGTTTTATTTTAGACTAGAGCCAGTTAACAATGTTGTAACAGTTTTGGGTGCACAGCAGATCTGCTCAGCCATACATCTACATGTATCTATTCTCCTCAAAGCTCCTCTCCCATCCAGGCTGCCATATAACATTGAGTAGACTTCCCTGTGCTATACAGTAGGTTTTTGTTGGTTATCCACTTTAAATATAGTCATGTGTCCATGTTGATCTAATATCCCTTATATCCCTTCCCTCCTGGCAACCGCTAGTTCATTCTCTAAGTCTGTGAGTCTGTCTCTGTTTCGTAAACACACTTATTTTAATTATCAGAAGCCCTTCTGATTTTCTGATTTCTCTTGTGTCAACAATTCATTCTTATTTTAAGGATATAGAATCATCCTGAATTACTCTAAGAATAGTGAAAATAATTTTTAAAGTTCTTTTTAGCTTTCTAAGTTCTCTTTTCTTCTACTGGTTACTCTATGTGTTCATATTAATCCTTCTCTTTCATGAACTCAGTATTGTCTAATATCCAGTGTTATACCTATGGCTGAAGGACAAAACTGACCAGCACAAAAATATTGTTCCCCAGAACTCTGTTAAATGAGGGAGTTCTGTGAAGACACTGGGTGAGTAGAAGTATTGATGGGCAGGATTCCCTATTGTACAAAGCAAGCAATCAGAGACCTCCCCACCCAGAATTGCTCAGGGCATGAAAAACTTAAGCAGAGATGTCTGGGCAAAGTGTCCTTATCCCAGTAATTGCTACTGAAACCCAGCTTTTTGCTTTTTGCTTTTTTCTCCAGCTTTTTCCTTTAGGCCAAGTACCCACAAACCTCTATGTTTCAGTCTTCAGAGGTTATTTGATTTTATCCATACAACAAAATTTGTCCATGTTTGTTCTGAAACTGAGGAGTGGAAAGAGAAGGAAGAGCAGGGAGGAAGTTCTAGTTGAAGAAGGGTATCCCAAAGATCTGAATTCAGACTGTTAAACAAACACTCTAACAAGCATCCTCCCCCACTCCCCATGCATTCTTTTCCTTCGTGTCTGATAGCTCCAAGCTTGGAGCTTCTCCAGCCCACTCTTATCTCTGGAATCCCCCTCTCAGTTTTTTTCTTTTCTTTGGTTTTCATATAAGTCCATCTGCTTTCTATCTACTAGCATTTATTCACACCCTGTGGTTTCTTTATTGATGTCCAGATTGTTGTGGTTAAATTAGATAGAATTATGGATGGACAAACAGACAATGGACAGTTAACCATTTAGTCTGTCAATGGGACCTTGAGAAAGGGTGCAGTCTGATTATATGCTCTTAAACAAGACATTCAGCAAAGTTTAAAGCATATAAAGTTGTTTAGGGGGGACCATCTTCACCTTTCCCTCCTTCCACCCTGTCCAAGCATATTTTCAGGAAATTATAGGATAAATACACATATGATGAATATATTATCTAAGAAATACTTCTTTCAAACATTAAACACATGCACACAGAAAGATAATGGGAAATTTTAGAAGCTAAATTTTTTTTTCCATTTTTTGAAATTTTAATTGGAGGATAATTGCTTTACAATGTTGTGTTGGTTTCTGCCATACAGCCACGTGAATCAGCCATCAGTTCAGTTCAGTCGCTCAGTCATGTCCAACTCTTTGCCACCCCATGAATCGCAGCATGCCAGGCCTCCCTGTCCATCACCAACTCCCAGAGTTTACTCAAATTCATGTGCATCGAGTAAGTGATGCCATCCAGCCGTCTCATCCTCTGTAGTCGCCTTCTTTTCCTGCCCCCAATCCCTCCCAGGATCAGGGTCTTTTCCAGTGAGTCAACTCTTCACATGAGATGGCCAAAGTACTGGAGTTTCAGCTTCAGCATCAGTCCTTCCAATGAACACCCAGGACTGATCTCCTTTAGGATGGACTGGTTGGATCTCTTTGCAGTCCAAGGGACTCTCAAGAGTCTCCTCCAACACCACAGTTCAAAAGCATCAATTTTTCGCCACTCAGCTTTCTTCACAGTCCAACTCTCACATCCATACATGATCACTGGAAAAACCATAGCCTTGACCAGACGGACCTTTGTTGGCAAAGTAATATCTCTGTTTTTTAATATGCTATCTAGGTTGGTCATAACTTTCCTTCCAAGGAGTAAGCGTCTTTTAATTTCATGGCTGCAATCACCATCTGCAGTGATTTTGGAGCCCAAAAAATAAAGTCTGACACTGTTTCCACTGTCTCCCCATCTATTTCCCATGAGGTGATGGGATCAGATGCCACGATTTTAGTTTTCTGAATGTTGAGCTTTAAGCCAACTTTTTCACTCTCCTCTTTCACTTTCATCAAGAGGCTCTTTAGTTCCTCTTCACTTTCTGCCATAAGGGTGATGTCATCTGCATATCTGAGGTTATTGATATTTCTCTCGGCAATCTTGATTCCAGCTTGTGCTTCTTCCAGCCCGACATTTCTCATGATGTACTCTGCATATAAGTTAAATAAGCAGGGTGACAATATACAGCCTTGACGTACTCCTTTTCCTATTTGGAACCAGTCTGTTGTTCCATGTCCAGTTCTACCTGTTGCTTCCTGCCATAGGTATACATATATCCCCTCCCTCTTATGTTGAAGCTGAAACTCCAATACTTTGGCTACCTGATGCGAAGAGCTGACTCATTTGAAAAGACCCTGGTGCTGGGAAAGATTGAGGGCAGGAGGAGAAGGGGACAGCAGAGGATGAGATGGTTGGATGGCATCACCGACTCAATGGAGATGAATTTGGGTAGACTCCGGGAGTTGGTGATGGACAGGGAGGCCTGGTATGCTACAGTTCATGGGGTCACAAAGAGTCAGACATGACTGAGCAACTGAACTGAACTGAAACTCCCTCTTAAGTCCCCCTCCCACCCACCCCCAACCCAACCTCTCTATGTCATCACAGAGCACTGGGCTGGGCTCCCTGTGTTATATACAGCAGTAGAAGCTAAAATTTAATACAAATAAAAGCCTTTAAAAAATGAGCTATCATTTGAGAAGTTTAGGTATCAAGAAAGTACAAACATTCAAACATTTTATGGAAATTTTCCTTTTATGGTGACTTATTGACTTAGATCAATGAGGTTTCATTCTGAACATCCCTGAATCCTGATATGTCTATCAATCAGATGTACTAAGGACTTTTGGTGATATTTATGATCAGCTGAGGAAGCAAGGTGGTATTTTAAGAAAGTCCATAGACCAGACCAAACTAACCACATCAAGGTAATTCTAGACATTTTTCAAAATGTCTAATACTACAGGAATGTTTAAAGTGCACAGAAAAGAAATAGTGATAAATCTACATATATTTCCAACAAACTTCGAAACCAAATATTTTGCATCATCATAAATAATACCTTATCCAGATGTGAAAAAGCCAGAACCAGAAGACAGAGCTAGAATTGGAAAAGATAAAGATGGTTAACAGATGTAAACAAGCAATTCTAGGGTAACGGCAGAAAGAAAAATCAAGTTTGTATTTTGAGCTCTTTTGTTCTGAATAGAAAAGAAAACACATAAGTTAACAGTAGCAGTTGAATCTTGGTCATTTCATCCATTATTCAAAATACCCTTGATTTTATTATAACAGATGTATATTATAATGCATCCGTGTAAATTACTCTAAATGGTAACTGTAGACTGATTAAGGTATAGTAGCCTCTTTTTTAAGTTGGCAGTTGACAACATTCTTTGGTCCCTTTGCTTTGCAAAGAAATAGAAAAGTAATTTTTTAGCTCTCAAACCCTCTTAAATGCTGAATCTTTTTGACATTGATGCTGTTCTCATCTCTTTTTTCTGCCTGCGGAGGCACACACACACACCCCTTTTCATATCAATGGCTGGGTGGACAAAGCCTATGGCCAGATTCAGTCACACTTGCAGTTATCAAGCATGACAGAGATGGAAGGAAAACATCTGGTTGAAGGCTTTTGCTTTCCTTTGTAGCAGAGAGTTTCCTTTGATCTCCAGCTCGAGTTCTCTATCAAGTCTAGCAGATCAATTAGTTAATAGACCTTTCCCACTAGTAGACCCACTAGCTGACTACCGAGGATGGAAGTAAGTTCTATTTACCAGTCCTTCGTTTTCCCTTTTACTTGAGGCAAAGCCTTTTTTCCCCTTGAAATGACATAATTATTAAACCACTTCAGTCACTGCCGTGATTAATGAGTCCCTGCTTTCCTTGGTTCTGCCCTCATGCTGAAACCAGCACTAGGGCTTGATGGCTACAGTTTCATTCTGCAATACAATTAAGGATAGGAACAGCTTGAAACACTATTATCAAAACCAACCTCTTGTCCAGGTTTCCCCGGTTCTCTTGGGGAATTGGAATTATCATTTTAGTATCTATTTCTCCAAAAATTCAGGGAAGCCGTATTACATTTTTACCTGGATTTCATTCTAACAAGTTTGGTTCATTTTCCTTATATTACAAAGAGTGGTTCTAAGAATTTCAACATATATTATCTTTCCCTAAGAAATTATCTATCCCGTTTACAATGTAACTATTTGTGCTATTCAGGAAAGGATAATAACCTTCAGGAAACCAAAATGAATTATTTTGAGGTCTCACATACAGAATTTCAATCATCTATAATGATTTTTGGAGGGTCAAAACATTATATCTGAACTGTATTTTTCACCTGAACACAAAACTATTATCATGTGTGTGTGTGTGTGTGTGTGTGTGTGTGTGTGTGTGTGTGTGTGTGTTCTGTCACTCAGTGGGGTCTGACTCTTTGCAACCCCATGGACTGCAACACATCAGGCTTCTGTGTCCTTCACTATCTCCCAGAGTTTGCTCAAATTCATGTCCATTGAGTCAGTGATGCTATCTAACCATCTCATCCTCTACCACCTCCCTCACTAAAAACAATGAAAGTGAAAATGGCACAGTTGTGTCCGACTCCTTTCGACCCCATGGACTCTAGAGTCCATGGAACTCTCCAGGCCAGAATACTGGAGTGGGTAGTCTTTCCCTTCTCTAGGAGATCTTCCCACCCAGGGATTGAACCCAGGTCTCCCACATTGCAGGCAGATTCTTTACCAGCTGAGCCATCAGGGAAGCCCAAGAATACTGGAGTGCGTAGCCTATCCCTTCTCCAGCAGATCTTCCTGACCCAAGAGTTGAACCAGCACCTTTTCTTAAAAAACAAGATTAGACAATTGGCTGTTACTTTTCAGACACAATTATGCCAGTCTTGCCCTGTAGATAGTCAGAAACAGGACGTCGCAGTGAGCTGGTGTTTGCTACTGCACTCAATGCATTTTACTGTAAGAGAACCCAGTCCGAGATGCTAGTCTGATCTCTATGCTGGGACCAAAATAAAGCCATGCGGTGCTCACACTGGCCACAATAATATCAACCTAGGAATAAAACACAGCTCCCCAGCGCACAGTAACACGCAGGCAGTACAGAGCGCTGTCCCCGGATGAAATTGCAAAGGGAATTTCAGGAGGCAGAATGTAATTATCCCCTTTGGAGTTTGGCATGGACGGGAGGATTGAACAGTGCTGTCCTTTGTCCCCAAAAGAAAGCGTGCCAACAGATATATGACAGACACAGCCAGAAACACAAGGAAGGAGACTAGAGTCTTGTTTGTTTTCAGTGCCCCATTTTTCACCTCCTTAGATAACCATTTCTATGTCCTCAGAAAATTGGAACAGTTCTCAACGTGGTCCCTTTTATGTCACGTTACCACCACTTTGAATGCCCCTTCGAAGAGGCTTATTAAATGCTCAATAAAGTCCTGTGAGCCGCCGTCTCTGAGCACCCGTCTCCCAGCTCTGCCTCGCAAAGAGCTCTACGCCTGGCGTTAATTTGAAGCCTTCCATGAGCCATCTTAGATGGTGACTACCAATGCCATGATTCTCAAAAATAGAAATAAAGCGACTGCAGACTCCAAAGGCTATCTGATAGCTCATTCCCATAATCTTTATAATAATTAATTCTTGTACTTAAGGTTGTAGGAAATTAACTGCTGAGCATAGGTCCTGATGGGACTACCACTAGATAGCTTCAGAAATTATTAAATGTCAGTTGGTTGCTTATTTATACCAAAGTGCTGCTTCAGGGCAGCAAGGCCAGGACAACACAGAAGCTGCCTTGGACTCTTACATGCTCTGCCCTCCCTCCGTGTTTATTAACGTTCTCATTCTTGTTCAAGGCAGCCTTGACAGGACTCCCGTCCCGCTCTCTCCTTCCAGTTGGCTCTTTCGAGAAGGTCATCAACCTAAATGATTTCATGCCAGGATCTGACATTCACTCCTTCTGACGTCTTTTGACCTTGGTCCCACTAGTACCCGAGCGACAACATACCCAAAGTCCATGGCCCTGACCCCAGGCACAACTTGCAGATGAAAGCTAAGAAACAGAATTTTAGAAATCGCCAACTTGCTCCAACCAATGCCTAAAACCTGACATTCAAATCCATTTGTTTCCAAAAAGAAAAGGTTTCTCAATCATTGTTTGTCCTGAACCACCTAAGACATTATAGCTGATCGGGTGAAAGAGACATCAAACATGGACTCAGGTCTCTATGGTAATATACCTTCCTTTAGAGTTTGTTCTAGATAACAAAGATCCTCCTGAGGATGGAGGTCGTGAATTCCTCTTTCCCAAGACCCACACTTCATCAAGTGGCCCGGGTCAAATTTTATGACGTGCAAACTCGGTGGGGAATAAACATCATTAGGAGTCAGCACTTTTCTTACTCAGGCAATTTTGTCACCTCCGGTAAAAATGTTTCAAGTTACTTCCCTACAAGAAGAGTTCGAATTGTGACTCTGAGTTAGTCCTGAATAAGTAAGGTCTCACTTTCTGGTCTTGTAGGTCGGCATTTTGCTGCTCCATTTTGAACCTTTTTTTTTTTCCAGCAAAAATCTTTGATTTTTAATTCCAAAAATAATACGCTCAAAACAAGCAACAGGTAGAATGTCTTCTATGCAATGGCCCCAAATCTGTGTGATTCCAAAACCGGACATCTTCCCTCTCCACCTCCCAATCAACTGCTGTAGGAAGTGCTTCTGAATTTGGAAGGTGATGAGGAAGATTTTACTACTTCCTATAAACAAGAAAAGAGCGAGGTACCAGAAGTTTTAAATGACTCGCTAGACTCACAAAGTGAATAAGAAACAGCTGTGCCCCGTCCTCTGTGTCTGTAAGGTCATGATCAGATGGAGCTCTTTGGGGAGGCTGAGGGTAAGCCAGATAGGTGCCCAGAACATTCCACCCTGATGGAACTAAGGAAGCCCCATCCCAGACACTTTATGTCCCTGAATTGTTTCCTGAAGTCCCATCTCCCCTGGGTTCGTCGTCTCTGGGAGTTTGTCTCTAGTTGGTCTGCATTTCTGAACTTTCTCATTTCCTGTGTCTTGGGACCATTCTGTGTGATGCTCACCCAGCCTCCGTGAGATACTCTCCAAGCACTGGGTTTCATTACACATGCAGCAGCTGAGATGCCTGCTTAGCAAACTCCTCTGGCTTATGCCTCTGAGAAGCCCTCTGTGAAACCAGCTAGGCTCAAATGAGTCTCCTGCTTCCTGCTCTGGCCAAAACCAGGTTCCCTGTTTTCTACCTCCAGTTCATGATGGGTTAATCTTCTTTTTCAGACTTGCTCAGCTTGTCTGATGTTTAAGGAGGACCTGTGAGTTGATGACATGTAATCTAAGTAAACACACTCAACTCTAATTAGGGGAGACTCTGAATTTAAAACAAGCTTGCTTTAAAGAAAGACTAGATGGTCCTCCACATCCTTAGGTTTGGCTCAGAGGTTCTGTGACCCACAGTTCTAGAGTCCAGCCTCTGAGGGGCCCCAAATGGACTTCCCAGGGACCAGGGCTATCAGGACGTTACATTAACCCAGGATGAACATGCACCTCTACTCTGGCTGGACAGATGGGCTTCTTCCAGCAGCGTTTTCTGAAATCAGGTAAGTATTCCCTGAAAAACAACATCCAAACAAGGTTCAAAGGTCAAATAGCTTTCCTTCAAGGTCTCTCTCCCAATGGTCTCAATTTTAATGGAAACATACAACTTAATTTCTGTCTGACACTTTATTTTATACCCATCAACCATTAACAGCTTTTCAGTCTGGGGTCATACACTGTGGGAATGCCTGGGGTACCCAGGAAACCCCGACTTCTAGGCTCAACCATGATGCTGACTTCACAAGCATCCTTGGGAAATGACACAACCAGCTGGGACTTCAGTTTACCTGTAAAAGAAGCCCTTCATCAGGCTGATCTCCTCGGTACCATAGGGAAATTGACCTGCTCTGAGCCCGCCTTAGCATCTGCTGCCCCAAGCCCCATGCAAAGCTTTGTGAAAGGAGCCACTGAAAAGGCAGGGGCACGCCCGGGAGTGAGTCTTTATGTAGCCTCTTCATTTCTCTCTCCATCAAGAGACGGTGACAATCCCTTTGGAACAACGCTACCAAGCCCAGAAATGAGGGAATCTGGAAGACTGCTCCGTAAACAAAAACATCCACATGTAAAAAGCCTGCCTTGGAAAAATTAAGGTAAACATCTTTTGGACTTGCTGCTGTTGACAACATGTTTTCAATTTGCATCGCAAATTCATCGGAAGCCTTTCTGCCAGGGAACCGGATGGCCCAGGGAACTGGTAATTGGTAATGAGTCGTGCAGCCTTTCAGGTCTCTGATACCATTCTGAACGGAGCCAAGCTAACAGTGAATTACCTGATGCTGCTGGAAATCTTTGCAACACGAGCCAGACCCCTGGATTCAATCCCCGGCTTACAACCTGAGTTCAGACATGGTCTGGTGGGACACTTATAAGGAGAGTCAGGAGAGACCACGGCACAGGGACAAAAGTGGACAATGAGGGAATGAACTAGGTGTTTCTGCCTTCAACTCTGATGTTTTTCCCCCAAGATATTCCAAAGGAAATTTCCAAGGAATGTCAGGTCTAGAGAAATGGAATGAACATTCACCTCCCATTCTTAAATGGTCAAAAATTCCAGTCTTGCAATTTTCATTTCTTCCTAATCATTGTCCCAGTCCAGAGGGTCAAATTATTTATGTAGCAGTTTTTGAGGTGAAATAGATTCTACTCCTTCTTATTTGGTCTATCAGCTCAACTTTTCTTTAAAAAAACAAAAGAAATGTATCACTAGAGCTTTACAAACCAGCCAAAACCATGAATCTTCTTTTCCAAGACTTACCAAAACGAGTTTCCACCTTATGATCTTGGGTACAGAATTTTATTTTCAGTGTTTTGCAGTCATCCTAGAGGAACCATCTAGAAGAAAAACAGAACTCTTTTTTCTTTTTAAGGCCGTGCTATACAGCATATGGGAACTTAGAATCCCTTCCCCCTGAATTGGGAGCGCAGAGTCTTAACCACTGGACCACTGGAAGTTTCTTTAAAAAAAAAAAAAATAGAACTTTTGCATCACTAGCTTCCCCTGGCTATTCCAACTCCATGTTTATATCACTACTTTTCCTTTACACTCTTCAGTTTATAGTAGCAATAATTTCCCCTCCTATATAGCCCAACGAACAACCAATTAGCAAATGCCCAGAGCAGTAAGCATTCTTGGCTGTCCTGAATGGTCAGTCATTAATTTGATGAAGGAAGGACTAACAAACTCATAAAGAGGAACTTGAATTTTAGAAGTTAGTTCAATTTTACATTATTAAAAAGGAAAATGTAGTAAAAATAATAAGAGCTTTGCCAAAACTCTACAGCAAAGTCAATTAGCCTCACAAAGAGCCTGGGAGTCTACGATCTGAACTTGCATTTGGAACCACTTAGCCTATTAAAACAACTCCAAGCTTCATCTCTCGCAAATCATATTTCAATGCTCACGGCTGGATCCTAATGAGTAAAATTCTTTCTCCCTCCTTGATGCAACACAATTAAAAGTATTCCTTGTGTCTGCATATTCCAAATATACACATGTGACTTCACATGCACGTACTTCCATATCTATATATGCACATACCTGTGATAAAAATTTCATATGCCAAGTATAGTCTTATACAACATATAGTAAAATACATTCTGCATTATACAT
Organism: Muntiacus reevesi; assembly: GCF_963930625.1. Classification (NCBI taxonomy): domain Eukaryota; kingdom Metazoa; phylum Chordata; class Mammalia; order Artiodactyla; family Cervidae; genus Muntiacus; species Muntiacus reevesi. The sequence continues at coordinate 35,095,451 of NC_089250.1, forward strand.
TGCTATACTATATACTTTTAAGAGGCTTTTAAAAGAAAATTAATTTCAAACAGAAAAATAGCAACACTGACATTACAACTCTACAGCAAAAATAAAATGCATTTTATTCAGAAGACAAACCACTTTTACAATTTTACCATAGTTCAAGCATAAGAGATTGTTGTTCCTTTAATTAAGACAACTTGGTAATCAACTAAAGACATGTCACTTGATTTTCAATATGCTGCTATTAGCAATAAATATTTTGTTTTGCTCTGATTGATCAATGAGGACAAGTTAAAACACCAAGTAAGATTATTTTCATAGATAATTCTTGCAAAGTAGTGTTTTCCAACCAATTATATTAACTAAGTGGTAAACATTTTAAATATATATATTCTATTTCATTAAAACCTAAATAAAATCTTCCATATTCCTAAAATGAAAATTAAGTTGCATCTTTTCAAACGCATACCTCCCAACTCTTAGCCACTATAAAAATTCCAAGCAATTTCTATAGGTTTTCCAAGGAAGACTAGACTCTAATTAACTACAGTTTTGTCCATATTTTGTTTTTCTCCTACATTGAAAGAATAGCAGGGGGTTAGCCCTGCAGAAAAGAAGATTATTAAAACTTTAATAACCTGAGCCTTTGAACCTTTCCAAATTCTTTACAATTTTCCCACATTTCCAGCCCAGATGTCTACATAGAGTTATAGTGAGGCAACATGAGCTTCTTGTTTACAATTTCATTCACCTTATTTATCACCTCCTTAAAAAAAAAAAGAAGAAGAACACACAGTAATTTTACAGCTCTCCCAAGCAAAAGAATTTAGTTATTCTGAAAAACAAATTTGCAAGAATGATATTTTAAATCCATTTTTAAGTCAGATATTTCCAACAACACAACTATTTCTTCCCTGCTGCTAGAGGTAAATTGTTAGGCAGCCTAGCAACGGTGGCAGGCTGGATCACAACATTCTTTTCAATCAAGCTACAAAGCTTCGAGCTACTGAAAAGAGAGTTCAACTCTGAAACTTGAACTCTTGATATTGTTACAAAAGAAAGACTAAAAAGGAGGCATCCTTTAAGATAATTAATGGCTTGCTGTTTCACCAAAGATAGGGATATTTGCATACCACAAAAGCCCTCGTAGAATTGCCTTTCATAGACTGCAATATGGCAGTTGTGTTATCCCTACTTAAGATACTTGTAGTCCCCAGTAGCCACTTATGACTTTTCTTTTAATAAGAGAACCCAGATTATTCTAATGAACCCATTGCCACCTAACTAAATGATTGCATTTCACAAGCATCTTTCTTTTGTAATCAAATGCTAGCATGTGAAATGTGAAGTAGATGTGTTGAAGGGTACTTCCAAGAAGTTTCCTAAAAGGGAGCCAGTGGACCATCTTCTTCCCTTCCTCTTTCTGCTGAATGGAATGTTAATGTGATGGCTGGAACTTGAGGAGCCACCTTGGACAATAAGTCCAAGGGGGGAAAAAACTACAAAAGACAGATCACTGAGACAGCCAAAGCTCAGGTCCCTGGTAATCATAGAGCTACATTTCCAGCTATGCAAGACCTACTTCCAGAGTTATTTTATATATGAAAGAGAGAAAAACATCTTTATCATTTAAGCCACTGTTATTGGGGATGTTGGCTTTGTTTCCTGTGACAAAACCTAGCCCTAACTCACATACCACCTGATTGAAAGTTAAGCTCTACATGTAGCTGTAATACATTCTGCAAGTTGAGAAAAGGAAAAGCAGGCCCTGATATCTAGGAGTTGGCCTGGCACTGTCAGCCAGGACTTGATGTTGCTAGAAGATGCCCCAGGATTCACAATTAGGTCTATTTTTTAAATAATTTATTTATTCATTTTTCATTTATTTTTGGCTGTCCTTGGTCTTCACTGCTGCACACAGGCTTCATTGCTGCACATGGGCTTTCTCTAGTTGTGGCAAGTGAAGGCTGCTCTACATTGCAGTGCATAGGGCTGCTCATTGCAGTGGCTTCTCTCGCAGAACATGAGCTCTAGGCCCTTGAGCATCAGTAGTTGTGGTGCATGGGCTTAGCTGCCCTGCAGCATGTGAGATCTTCCCAGACCAGAGACTGAACCTGTGTCCCCAGCACAGGTGGATTTTTAACCTCTGGACCACTAGGGAAGCCCCACACTTTGGTCTTGGTGCTGAAATTAACATAAGCAATTTCACAAAAGTTCAACCTCAGCCTAGGCCATCTGTGACCATGAAGTAAGATGGAGTAAGACCACTCTACTTAATGTCAGAGTACAGACCTTAGGTGTCATATCTAAGAATCCATTACCAAATTAAAGTCAGAAAGACTTACCTCTATATTTTCTGACAGTTATAGTTTTGACTCATATTTAGGTCCTGAACCCATTTTGAGTTAATTTTTATATATAATGTGAGCTAGGGCTCCAAATGGTGGCTCAGATGGTAAAGAGCCTGCCTGCAATGAAGGAGACCGGGATTCAATCCTCGGGTCAGGAAGATCCCCTGAAAAACGGAATGGCAACCCACTTCAGTATTCTTGCCTGGAGAATTCCATGGACAGAGGAGCCTGGTGGGCTACAGTCCATAAGGCCACAGAGAGTTGGACATGACTGAACAAATAACACTATAACTTTTTCACGAGCACTACTTATAGGAGATTAATCTTTCTCCATCAAATGCTCTTGGCATACTTGTTGGAAATCAATAAACCATATACTTTAGGGTTATGTCTAGACTCTTCAGTTCTATTCCATTGGTCTCAATGTCTATCTTTATGCCAGAACTACACTATTTTGATTACAGTAGTCCCTCCCTCTCTTGGACTTCCCAGGTGGCACTAGTGGTCAGAAACCCACCTGCCAATGCAGGTAGACATAAGAGATTCAGGTTCAATCCCTGGGTTGGGAAGATCCCCTGGAGATGGGAATCACAACCCTCTCCAGTATTCTTGCCTGGAGAATCCCATGAAGAGAGGAGCCTGGTGGGCTACAGTCCATGGGATGGCAAAGAGTTGGACATGACTGAGTGACTAACATTACATTAATATTACTAAGAAATTAACAAAAATAACTAATAATAAAATAGAACAATTAAATAATATACTATAATGAAAATTATGTGAATGCGTTCTCTCTCAGTATCTTATTGTACACATTTAATGTTTTTTCCATCTTAACTAAACATCACACACTAAGGTTATAACTTTGGCAGCTTGATATGTGATAGCAAAACTAGCCCAAATTTCTTTGTCCTTCTTCACTATTTCACAGATAGAAGATTTGCTCTTACTGTAGGTCTTAGCAACCTTAGCAGACAATATTTTCTCCTTCTCTTACTATATCAAGAACTTTCGCCTTTTTGCCAAAAAAGAAGCGTTTTACGGCTTCCCTTTGGCACATCCAAATTGCGGCATCATTACTCTTGCACTATGGGTCATTATTAAGTAAAACTAGGATTACTTGATGGAGAAGGCAATGGCAACCTACTCCAGTACTTTTGCCTGGAAAATCCCATGGACGGAGGAGCCTGGTAGACTGCCATCTACGGGGTCTCATAGAGTTGGACACGACTGACGTGACTCAGCAGCAGCAGGATTACTTAAACACAAGCTCTATGGCTGGGACAGTTGATTGATAACCAAGAAGATTACTAATGGGAGGATGAGCTGGACAAAGGAATGATTTGTGTCCTGGACAGGATGGAGCTGGACTTTGCAAGATTTCATCACGCTACTCAGAATAATGTGCAATTTAAAACTTATGAATTGCTTATTTCTGGAATTTTCCATTTAATGTTTTCAGACCTCAGTTGGCCATGGGTAACTGAAACCATGGAAGGCAAAACTGTGGATAAGGGGGGCTACTATACTATAACTTTGCAGCAAGATTTGAAATAGGCAAGTGTGAGTCTTCAAATCTGTTCTTCTGTTTCAAGACTCTTTGGGCTATTCAAGGTCTCTCACAATTCCATATGAATTTGAGAATTGGCTTTTCCATTTCTGGGGGAAAAAAGCCATTAGAATTTTTGTATGTATTACATTGGATATCCAGATTTCTTTGAATGGTAATGCCCTCTTAAAATATTAAGTCTTCCAACCCATGAATCTAGGGTGACTTTCCATTTATTTAGGTCTTCTTAAACTTTTTTGAGGAACATGTTATTCTTTTCCAGTGTACAAGTCACTCTCTTCCTTAGATTCTTAAGCATTTCTTTACCACTATGCCACCTGGAAAACCCTTATTCATTTGTATAGTATTGTAATGAAATTTTTTTTTTACTTCCCTTTTTGGATTGTTCATTGCTGAATTTAGAAACAACTCATTTTTGTGTATAAATCTTGGACTATGTGACTTTGTTGAACTTATTTGTAAGTTCTAGTAGGTTTTTGTTGTTGCATCTTTGGGATTTTCTGTACTTAAGATTTTTTACATTTGTCATTGGCAAATAAAGATAATTTTACTTCCTTTCTGATTTGGATGTCTCCCTTTTTCTTGCCAAACTTCTCTGGCTAGAACTTTGAGTGCAATGTTGAATTACAAAGATGAAAGCAGGCAACCTTCTCTTGTTTCTGATTTTAGAGGTAAAACTTTCAGTCTTTTACCATGAGTATGATGTTAACTACTGGCTTTTTATAAACACTCTTTATCAAGTTGAGGAAGTTCCCTTCTATGGGAAGTTCCCTTTTGAGTGTTTTTATCATGCAAATGTGTTATATTTTGACAAATGCTTTTTGCATTGATTGGAATGATCATGTGAGGTCTTCCTTCAATCTATTCATGTGGTGTATTACATAGATTGATTTTTCTGTGTTGCATGGGACTTGAATTCCTAGGATAAATTCCATCTGGTCGTGGCAAATAATTTTTTTTAATATGCTACTGAATTTGATTTGCTAAATATTTTCTTGAGTGTTTTTTAATCTATATACATAGAGGATGTTGGTCTATAGTTTTCTTGTGATATCTTTGCTTGGATTTTATATCAGTTGACTATAGAATGAGCTAGGAAGTATTTCCTCTTCTTCAATCATTTTTTTGAAAGAACTTAAAAAGATTGTTAATTATTCTTCAAATGTTTAGTATAATTCATCAGTGAAGGACTTTTTTTGTCGACAAGTTTATGGTTACTGATTCAATCTCTGCTTGTTACTGCTCAGTTCAGATTTTCCCTTTCTTCTTGAGTTTTGATAATTTTTATGTTTCTAGAAATTTGTCTATTTCATCTAGGTTATTTCACTTTTTGGCAAACAATTATTCATAGTAATCCCTCTTCTTTTTTTAAATTTATATAAGGTAAATTATATGCTCCTCTTTTGCTTCTGATTTCAGTTATTTGTATCTTCTCTCTTTTACTTTAGACTAGCTAAAGCCTTGTCAATTTCATCGATCTTTTCAAAGAATCAATGATTCTATCATTTTTCTGTTCTCTGTTTTGTTTATCTCTAATCTTTATTATTGTCACCTTGCTTATTTAACTTATATGCAGAGTACATCATGAGAAACGCTGGGCTGGAAAAAGCACAAGCTGGAATCAAGATTGCCGAGAGAAATATCAATAACCTCAGATATGCAGATGACACCACCCTTATGGCAGAAAGTGAAGAAGAACTAAAGAGCCTCTTAATGAAAGGGAAAGAGGAGAGTGAAAAAGTTGGCTTAAAGCTTAACATTCAGAAAACTAAGATCATGGCATCTGGTCCCATCACCTCATGGGAAATAGATGGGGAGACAGTGGAAACAGTGTCAGACTTTATTTTTTGGGGCTCCAAAATCACTGCAGTTGGTGATTGCAGCCATGAAATTAAAAGACGCTTACTCCTTGGAAGGAAAGTTATGACCAACCTAGATAACGTATTAAAAAGCAGAGACATTACTTTACCAACAAAGGTCCATCTGGTCAAGGCTATGGTTTTTCCAGTATGGATGTATGGATGTGAGAGTTGGACTGTGAAGAAAGGTGAGCGCTGAAAAATTGATGCTTTTGAACTGTGGTGTTGGAGAAGACTCTTGAGAGTCCCTTGGACTGCAAGGAGATCCAACCAGTCCATCCTAAAGGAGATCAGTCTTGGGTGTTCATTGGAAGGACTGATGCTGAAGCTGAAACTCCAGTACTTTGGCCACCTCATGAGAAGAGTTGACTCATTGGAAAAGACCCTGATCCTGGGAGGGATTGGGGGCAGGAGGAGAAGGGGACAACAGAGGATGAGATGGCTGGACGGCATCGCCGACTCAATGGACATGGGTTTGAGTAGACTCTGGGAGTTGGTGATGGACAGGGAGGCCTGGCATGCTGCGATTCATGGGGTGGCAAAGAGTTGGACACAGCTGAGTGACTGAACTGAATTGAACTGAGTCTTTATTATTTCATTCCTTTTGGTAGCTTTGGGTTAGTTTGTTTCTTTTCTAGTTTTGAGAACTATGGGAAGAAAATACTGTACTTTTATTTACCTATACATTTACTTACCAGAGAATTTATTTATCTACATGGGTTCAAGTCAGTGTTCAGCATCCTCTTATTTCAACCTGAAGGACTCCCTAAAGCATTTCTTGTAAGACAGGGCTGGTAGCAGTAAAATCCCTCAGCTTTAATCTGGGAATGTATTAATTCCCCTTTCATTCTTTAAGGACAATGGTATAAAATTCTTTTTTTAAAAATATTTATATTTTTATTTTTATTTTTGGTTGGGCCAGTCTTTGTTGCTATATTGTGGTGCTTTTTCTAGTTGCAGAGAACAGGAGCTACTCTCTAATTGTGGTGTACAGGCTTCTCATTGCACTGGCTTCTCTTGTTGTGGAACATGGGCTCTGTGGTGCTTGGGTTTCAGTAGTTGCAGCTTGAGGGCTCCAGAGCACAGGCTCAGTACTTGTGGCACTCAGGCTTAGTTGCCTCGCAGCATGTGTGATCTTTTCAGACCAGGGATCAAGTCTGTGTCCCTTGCATTGCAAAGCAGATTGTTAACTACTAGACCACCAGGGAAGCCCTGGTAAAAAATTCTTGACTGACATTCTTTTTCTCTGAATATTTTCACTGTGTCATGTCACTATCTGCTGGTCTTATGGGCTCTGATGAGAAATTGGGTGTTAATCTTATAGAGAACCCCCTGCATGTTATGAGTTGCTTCACTCTTATTGCTTGTAAGAGTCTCTCTTTACTTGGAATTGACAGTTTGATTACAGCAATCTTGCTGTGGATTTCTTTCAGTTTATACTATCTGAGTTCACTAATCTTGGATGTGTAGGGTCATTTCTTTCTCCAAACTTGTGAAGTTTTTGGCCATTATGACTTCATACATTCATCTTGCCCCTTTTTTTTCTCCTTCTGGGAATACCATAATGTGCATGATGGTGTCCCAGAGGCTGTTGATCATTTTTCTTCATTTTTTTCCCTTCTCTTCTGACTGTATAATTCTGATTGTCTTATCTTCAGGTTTTCTAATTATTTATTCTGGCAATTAAATCTCCTGTTAAACTCTTCTAGTGAACTTTCATTCCAGCTATTGTACTTTTCAGCTTCAGAATCTCTACTTAGTTCTGTTTTATAATTTTCATCTCTTTATTGATATTCTCTATTTGTTCATATATTCTCCTGTTTTCTTCAGATTTTTGGTCCTATTTAAGAGAGTTTAGTTAGAATCGTCTAGTAAGTCCAATATTTGGGCTTTCTCAATGAAGGCATCTGTCAATTTTTTTTTCCTGTGAATGGGCCATATTTTCTTGTTTCTTTGTACAATTTGTAATTTTTTTTTGAAAACTGGACATTTTTAATAATATAATGTGGTAACTCTGGAAATCTGATTCTCTCTCTCCCTGAGATTTGCTGTTATTAATTGCTGATAGCTGCAATTATCCATTTGTTTGGTGACTTTTCCAAACTAGTATTAAAAAGATTGTATTCCTTGTCATATGTTGTCACTGAAGTCTCTGTTTCATTATCCCAAAGATCAATCAGTAACATGACAAATACTTAATACAAATTCCTTAAATACTTGGAGCCAAAAAGAAAGAGTATACTTCTCTAGTCTTTGCAGTGTGGCTCTGGGGCATTCCTTCAACACTAAGTCAGGCCATCTATACTTCTTCCTTAACCTTCACCTCTTGATTGCTTATACCCCACAGATCCACCACAGGTGTAAGAATAGGGTCCTCTCAGATCTTTTCTGAGCACTACCCATTCCTACACACATACATTTCACCCCAGCATCCCCAGTTGTATATGAGACTCTTTCCAAGACCTTACTCTCCCAAGAAATTTCCTTCCCAGTCTCCTCTTTTCTAGGCTTTTGTGTCTATCTGGTGCTTGCTGCATCGATCATCCCTTAATTCAGGTGACCATAGGTAGCATATATCATTTAAACTTTTTTTTAACTAAACACTGCAAAATTCACTCATGCTGCTGCATGTAGCCAGAGTTGAATTTTTCAACAAATCTTGCTGCTGTCCAGAAAACCACTCCAGCCCAAGTTGGACAAAACAAAGGCCAGCCTCTGTGCCAGTCCATCAGAGAACTACCAGACAGGTTTTTCACACAACCATATTATTGTAAGAACAAAATCTGCGTTAGGTCCCTGGCACCAGCAAGTCACACCGAGAACAACAGACACTGCCCACATGGCTGTCACCATGCTGAGAAATGGAGGATGTTAGGCAGATGAGCAAAAACAGGACAGTGCTTTCTTACCAAAATCCAGCTGCTTTGTTCTTCATTAAACACTCCCTTGGTTGCTATAAATCTTTATTAGATTCCTCAGCTCTGAAAAATGTTTTCATATGCACAAATATCATACTTTTTTAAAAATAATAGCTTGCTAAAGTAACAAACAAAACATTGACATCTCTCTTGGAGACTCTTTATGCTAATACAGATCACTTGGCTTTCCTGAGCACATGTCTATAGAAATTTTTTAAGTGTAATTCCTTAAATCTCCACCACCCACATCATTCTATGCGATTATCTCAAACATATGACTTTCTTCTTCAGGCAAAATAAGAATCTTCCAAAGCTCTGGAGCATTCTGGACATTCCAGTCTTTCTAGTCATGGAAAAAATAAGATATTGTTATCAGACTTGGGGGTAAACAATCATAGTGAAAGATGACTCCTCAATCACTTTAGAGCACATGAGTTGCTATAAACAAGTGGATTCACCTATATGTATGCACAAACATGGCTGATTTTGGAACCAAGTTGCAGGTTCTTATACTACAAAATTCCAATCAACAAGCTTAACCCAAATAAAGATGACAGTTCAGACAATGGGGTTATATTTATCATTATAACTTCTAGCCAAGCATGCATCAACTGTGTATTCATTTGAACAAAAACCATATTGCACTTAGGAAGATGTCAGCCTTATGGGTGTAGGCATCATAACCTAAAAGTTATCACAGGAATGGCTCAGGACCTGTTCTGCTGTAAAGTGTGATGACAGAACCATTGCAGGGATACAGAAAGTTATTCAGGGATAAAACATCTGCTTCTGCCCATTGTCTCCAGAATGCTGAGCTACAGGAGGACATGGAGGAGGAAGCAGCAGGACCAGACGGCTTTCAAAGATGAACCACCAGGCACAAGCTCATCCTGCCCTTGTCTGACTCTCTTTATGCCTTCAGATGTTTGTTCTCACCCATCTGAACTATATGACTCAGTTGGAAGTAGAATGAGTGAAGAACATTGGGGAGGGTTTGCTTAACTCTAGCTTCTTGAGGTCTCAATGTCTAAAGTGATTCACCCAAGGGTTTTCTCACCTAGAGTCAGCTCTTCTCATGAGAATCTAAAAGAGACATAGAGACATCTGCCAGTTCCAAATCAGGCCAATCCAAGCTTCACTTAGGCTTTTGTCACATTGTCATTCTCTGTCAAATTTCAAGGTGACTGAACTCCTGCTTTTCCTTAGCTGAAGCCAGACCTCAGCCACACCCTGACTCCCTGATTAAGGATAATCCACGAAGACCCCCTTCCTGTTGGGCAAAGTCCACTGCAGTGAATGGCCCGTGATAGACAAAAGCTGTCTATAGTAGACGGTAGATATTACCAATAGACTTGGAAAGAACCCACAGATCAATTTCCATCAATAACACAGTAGTGTCTCCAGAAAACGAGGTTTCCTGAAGTCATTACTTGTATCAAGCCCCTTGCGATAGTCAAGGTGCCCCTGGGAACCACCCCACATTCTCTTAGCCTCACCTGTTTCTTTTGCAACGACTGCTACTGGGACCAGTTCTGTGTAGAATCTGATCAGCAGATGCAATCAGCCAGAACCCAGGCTAAGGATCCCACTGCCAGCCCCGGCATGGTGGGTGTCATGTGAGAACCAGCTTGGCATTTGCACATGTACAAATGGGAGTGGGGAGACTATGATTAATGCCCTATGGGGCAAACCTTTGACCATGGAGGGGACAGAACTGATGGATGAATGTGTCCCCTCCTTTCTTCCCTTAGGCTGATGGTCCTAAGAGACACATCCCAGGCAGCCTGGTCACAGAGGCTGTGCCCAGGTCAACAGCACACCTTTGTAACTGACTCTCCTCCTTTGCATCACATCCCTAACCTTCACTTCTGTTCCTGTATCACACCCCCAGCAAAGCATGTGCCCCTGAGCCTTGACTATGCTGCCATATCTGCTTTTTTGGAAAACCCGGGCTAAGACTCTAGTCTATTAGCCAATCTCCTTGTATTGCTGCCTGAATTTTCATTTTGTCACATTCTGAAAGAGAGAGACCTGATCAAAGGTTCTATGTTCTCAAGATCCTGAAAAATAGCAACTCTCATCTTTTGGATAGAAAGAAAGAAGGAAGAATGCAGAGGAATAAGTGAGTGAGAGAGGGAAGAGAAGGAAAAAGAAAAGAGAGAAAGAGGGACCGGGAGATGGGAGAAGAAGGTTGAAGGAGGGAGGGAGGGAGGGAAGAAGAAGGAGGGCAGAGGAAGTAAGGACAGGAGACTCTAGATCTCTCCTTTTTACTCTGGAGACAGCAGCCTGGCTCCCCTGATGGGCGGGCTCCTTCTTTAGGCAAGTCCTGCCCAGCCAGTGTAGTTTCACCTCATCTACATCTTTATACAGAGTGTTGGGCCCTGTTTTATCCTGTAAATTCACTTTCTCCCTTTTAGGACCTTGCAGGGTGAACGACACCCTCAAGTTCTTGCCAATAATAAGAATAGCCATGCACATTTAATAAATTCTGGCTTATTCCTAATGAGACGCTGAGCAAATGCCACATTGATTTCTCAACCTTTGCATATTTTAAATGATGGAAACAGAAACTCAACTAATTTTCTCAAATACCAATGTCATCACGTCATTTGCCTGCACAGCAGCGTGCACCTCCCCCACCATCATTTCAAATTCTAAGCCTCTCCATCTCTAAATTCATTAGCCTCTGAGATTCCCCTGGTGTTACACTCAGGGCTTCCCATTTCTCTTCTTTCCTGTCTTTCTCCAACTCTGCCCTTCCCCTGGATCCAACCTACCTGGTCATCACAGCACAAATAATGGTGCCAATTCTGACCTCAGATCTTCCTTCACTCACTGCACCTACAGTGGAGCCATCTGATCAGCCCTTACTCCACCTCCTGTCAACAACTACACACGAACCTCATTATATAGAAAGGAAGAAACTACCTAACTCTTATTTCACTCTACTGCTGAACAATTATAAAAAGAAAAGGGATATCCTTTGGGACTTCGAATATTTCGTGTAATACATACTTGGAATGTTATTTACCATCGTGGTAGACTACCTGCATAATCATTTGTATGGGATAGTCTGACGCTTTGCGACTCCATGGACTGTAGCCTGCCAGGCTCTTCTGTCCATGGGATTCTCCAGGCAAGAATACTGGACTGGGTTGCCATTCCCCTCTCCAGGAGATCCTCCTGGCCCTGGGATTGAACCTAGGTCTCTTGCATTGCAGGCAGATTCTTTAAATAATGCAATGCAAGAGACCTGGGTTCAATCCCTGGGTTGGAAGGATCCCCTGGAGAAAGGAAAGGCTACCCACTCCAGTGATTCTGGCCTGGAGAATTCCATGGACTGTATAGTCCATGGGGTTGCAAAGAGTCAGACACGACTGACTTTCACTTCACTTCACTTCTTTACCATCTAAGCCACCAGGGAATTTAACAATTGGGAAAGCTGTTTTTGTTTTCTGTGTATCTTGTATCCCTATGCACAATCTAAATAGAACTTTCTTTTTCCTGCTCTTATGCACCCACATTCTCAGTTCATCCCCCCACATCTAGATCACACACCACACCAAGTAAATGCTCACCTCGTATGTCAAAATGTGCATACAGGGTGTCCATTCACATCCCAGATCAGAGAGGCTGAACTCTGGTCCCTCTTCCAACCATTTCTCTGGGATTCAGCATTCATCTTGTGTCACTTGTGGAGACAAATACTTGTTATTAGGAAGAAGCTACACCTCTGACTTTTAAAGCAGAGAAAACTGTCAACTTAAAAAAAAAAAAAAAAAAAAAAAACACAATGTGAGAGTTGCAAGTTAAGCTTTATTTGGGGCAAAATGAGGACTGCAGCCTGGGAGACAGCATTTCAGATAGCTCTGAGAAATTGCTCCAAAGAGGTGGTGGGGAAGGACAGTATCTATGTGATTTTGGTGAAGGGGGAGTACATGCAATCAAGCACATATTTTTTTTTTTTTGCTAAAGGTTTCTGCTGTTCAAAAGGAGCAGTTTTCACCATAAAGGATTTTAGTGTTTTTCCAGATATGAGGAGATACAAGAATTGGGCTTATATCATTGCCTCCTGAAAATAAACTATCTGAAGACCTGTCCTGTCAATGTTCTTCATACCCTTCCCCTAGCACAGGGTGCCTCAGTTCTGCTCTCCACTCTAAACTTCTTTCAGCAGGTGTTGAAGGTCCGTAGTTGCAGCAGCATGTGATTTAATCCTTGTAGAAGTAGATGCTTCCCTGGTGGTTCATATGCCAAAGAATCCGCCTGCAATGCAGGAGACCTGGGTTCAGTCCCTGGGTTGGGAAGATCTCCTGGAGAAGGGAAAGACTACCCGTTCCAATATTCTTGCCTGAAGAATTCCATGGACAGAAGAGCCAGGTGGGCTACAGCCCATGGGGTCTCAAAGAGTCAGACATGACTGAGCGACTAAGCACAGAGGTAGATGGCAAGTGCCAATTTGTAGCTGACAAAATGTTTTCTAGATACAAATGTATACTTGTATGTACACATGGATGCATCTGTGTATGTATATTTCCCCCACTTTGCTGAGGGTAAGGCTAGTGCTTAGGGATTAAGTCCCCACTGCAGCCATTGAACTTTAGCTGGGAATTTCATAAAACCACCTAATCAATGTCATCACATCCATCTCATTCCACTCATCTGCTTCCTGCTAGGTGGAAGTTGCCTGCTCTCCTCCAATTGCTCAAACTCAAACCTGGAGTCAATGCAGGAGACATGGGTTTGATCCCTGGGTTAGGAAGATCCCCTGGAGAAGGGCAAGACAACCCACTCCAGTATTTTTGCCTGAGAAATCCCATGGACAGAGGAACATGGTGGGCCGCCCTGTAGTCCATGGTGCTGCAAATAGTCAGACACGACAGCGACTAAACAACAAAAACCTGGAGTTACCCTCAGCTCTTCTTTCTTTCACATGGTGTTCCTTCTGCAAATCCTGTTAGCTCCACCTTCCAACCATGACACATCTCGCCACCCTGGTCCACACCACCATTGTCATTCCCCTGAACGCTATTTTGAAAGTGAAAGTCATTGAGTCACATCCGACTCTTTGTGACCCCATGGACTATACAGTCCATGGGATTCTCCAGGCCAGAATACTGGAGTGGGTAGCCTTTCCCTTATCCAGAGGATCTTCCCAACATAAGGATCAAACCCAGGCCTCCTGCATTGCAGGTGGAGTTTTTTATTTTTTTTTAATTGGAGGCTAATTACTTTACAATATTGTAGTGGTTTTTGCCATACCCTGACATGAATCAGCCATGGGTGCACATGTGTCCCCATCCTGAACCCCCCTCCCACCTCACTCCCCATCCCATCCTTCAGGGTCATCCCAGTGCACCAGCCCTGAGCACCCTGTCTCATGCATTGAACCTGGACTGGTGATCTATTTCACATATGATAATGTACATGTTTCAATGCTATTCTCTCAAATCATCCCATGCTTGCCTTCTCCCAAAGAGTCCAAAAGTCTCTTCTTTATATCTGTGTCTCTTTTGCTGTCTCGTATATAGGGTCATCATTACCATCTTTCTAAATTCCATATATATGCATTAGTATACTGTATTGGTGTTTTTCTTTCTGACTTACTTCACTCTGTATAATAGGCTCCAATTTCATCCACATCATTAGAACTGATTCAAATGCATTCTTTTTAATAGCTGAGTAATATTCCATTGTGTATATGTACCCCAGCTTTCTTATCCATTCATCTGACAATGGACATCTAGGTTGCTTCCATGTCCTGGCTATTGTAAACAGTGATACAATGAACATTGGGGTACATGTGTCTCTTTCAATTCTGGTTTCCTCATGATGTATGCCCAGCAGTGGGATTGCTGGGTCATATGGCAATTCTATTTCCAGTTTTTTAAGGAATCTCTACACTGTTCTCCATAGTGGCTGTAACAGTTTGCATTCCCGCCAACAGGGTAAGAGGGTTCCCTTTTCTCCTCACTCTCTCCAGCATTTATTGTTTGTAGACTTTTTAATAACAGCCATTCTGACTGGTGTGAGATGGTACCTTACTGTGGTTTTGATTTGCATTTCTCTGATAATGAGTGATGTTGAGCATCTTTTCATGTGTTTGTTAGCCATCTGTATGTCTTCTTCGGAGAAATGTCTGTTTAGTTCTTTGGCCTATTTTTGATTGGGTCATTTATTTTTCTGGAATTGAGCTACAGGAGCTGCTTGTATATTTTTGAGATTAATTCTTCGTTTGTTGTTTCATTTGTTATTATTTTATCCCATTCTGAAGGCTGTCTTTTCACCTTGCTTATAGTTTCCTTTGTTGTGCAAAAGCTTTTAAGTTTAATTAGGTCCTATTTGTTTATTTTTGCTTTTATTTCCATTATTCTGGGAGGTGGGTCATAGAGGATCCTACTGTGATTTATGTCAGAGAGTGTTTTGCCTATGTTTTCCTCTAGGAGTTTTATAGTTTCTGGTCTTATATTTAGATCTTTAATCCATTTTGAGTTTATTTTTGTGTATGGTGTTAGAAAGTGTTCTAGTTTCATTCTTTTACAAGTGGTTGACTAGTTTTGCCAGCACCACTTGTTAAAGAGATTGTCTTTTCTCTTTTGTATATTCTTGCCTCCTTTGTCAAAGATAAGGTGCCCATAGGTATGTGGATTTATCTCTGGGCTTTCTATTTCATTCCATTGATCTATATTTCTGTCTTTGTGCCAGTATCATACTGTCTTGATGACTGTAGCTTTGTAGTATAGCCTGAAGTCAGGCAGGTTGATTCGTCCAGTTCCATTCTTTCTCAAGATTGCTTTGGCTATTTGAGGCTTTTTGTATTTGCATACAAATTGTGAAATTATTTGTTCTTGTTCTCTGAAAAATACCATTGGTAGCTTGATAGGGATTGTGTTGAATCTATAGATAGCTTTGATTAGTATACTCATTTTCACTATATTGATTCTTCTGATCCATGAACGTGGTATATTTCTCCTTCTATTTGTGTCCTCTTTGATTTCTTTCATCAGTTTTTTATAGTTTTCTATATATAAGTCTTTTTTTTCTTTTTGTAGATTTATACCTAAGTATTTTATTATTTTCATTGCAATGGTGAATGGAGTTGTTTCCTTAATTTCTCTTTCTGTTTTCTCATTGTTAGTCTATAGGAATGCAAGGGATTTCTGTGTGCTAGTTTTATATCCTGCAGGCAGATTCCTTAGCAACTGAGCTATCGGGGAAGTCCTAACTCTATTTTAACAGCCTGCAAACATTCTCATCACTTGTACCCTTCCTCCCCCTTAGCCTATCCTCCACAGAGCAGTCTGTATTGTAGTCTCATTAAAACATAGTTCAGATCATGCCACTCCTTTGCTCAAAAGCCTTCCATGGACCCCAGTTCACATGGAACAAAAGCCAAAATCCACAAAAATGACCCTAGGTCTGTCCAGTCATGGGGGCACACACCAGACCACCCTCAGGTTGGGTGATTTGTCAGAAGGATTCACGGAACCCACTGACAGCTGTTATGTTCACCTTTACAATTTATGACAGCGATTTTATCAGCTTCAACACAGATTAAATCAGCCAAGAGAAGAGGGGAAGGGAGAGAGGCGAAGACAATTAAACGCACAAAGCTGCCACTTATCCCTCCCAGTGGAGTTGCGGACAGTGTGACTTCACAGATCGAGTACTGTCACCCAGGGAAGCTCACTCAAAGCTTGGGGTCCTGAGTTGTTATTGGTGCTCAACTACATAGACATTATTGACTGTCCACATAGCTGGGTTTAGTCACCACCCCCTCAGGAAATGAAGCTGCCATCCTAAGTTACATTATTGGACCATTGGTGTGACCAAGACCAAGGTCTGAAAACACATTCAACCTAGATCATCAGCTCCCAGGATTCAACGGCAAAGCCAGATCCCTCTTTGGGTAAGGTTAATACAGCGTCTTTGATGTCAGGCTCTCTTCAGCCACAAAGACCTTCCCTGCCACTGATCTCCCCTTCCTCCTGTGCCTCCAGCCACATGTGGTGAATGTCCAGCAGGCTCAGGGCCATTCACCTGCTGTTGCCTCTGCTACTCCCTCTATTTGAACTGCTCTCGGGTTTGTTCTCTCCATCTTTCAGGTCTCCACTCAGAATGTCCCCCTACTAGTCAGCCCCTCCCCCATCTTATTTAAGGAGCAGCCCCACCCATTCTCTGTGCACACCACCCTCCCCAGCCACTTCCAACATTACTTTCTCCAGCACCACATTTGAGGCCAACAGAGGATGAGATGGTTGGATGGCATCACCAACTCAATGGACATGAGTTTGTGCAAGCTCCAGGAGATAGTGAAGGACAGGGAAGCCTGGAGTGCTGTAGTCCATTGGGTCACAAATAGTCGGACACAACTGAGCGACTGAACAATACTGTTAGAGAAGCATTTGCTACTGTCCCACCCTGTAGACTCCACACTCCTTGCTGACCAGGATCCTCACTGTTTGTCACATGCACCACTGAGACAGTATCTAGACTGGAGCCTGGTATGGAGCAGGTGCTCAGTTCAGTGACTGAATGATTCTATACAGCCCTGAAACCCAAATGCAGAACCAGCCAGCCACGTGGGGTAAGGAATGACCTCCAGGAGTTGATGTTGCCTCTTTCAGACTTTAATCAGATATAATCTTTAAAAAACTTATTTATTTTTAACTGACAGATAATTGCTTTACAATATTATGATGATTTCTGCCATCACATCATCAACATGAATCATCCATAGATACACATGTCCCCTCCCTCTTGAATCTCCCTCCCACCTCCTACCCCGTCCCATCTCTCTTTTCTAAGTGGTGAAGAAAGGACTACTGTCAAAACCTGATTTTACACTGAATTTACCTCCTGTCACAGAGACTGCCCACTCTCAGAGTCTGGGAATCTCTGGTTTATTTTATTTCATTCTTTTTTGTTTTTCCTCTTTCATTTACCTGCTGGTGATTTCCCAGGGAATTACCAATGATGCCAGCATTTGACAGATGGGAGAGCTGTGTGGGATGATCCGTCAGGTCCTGGCCAGCTCTTATAGTCCAGGCTCAGGTTCATGACCTATTCCTCTTGTACCTTTCCTTCCAGCCACGGTTGCTTTGTGGTCTTCCCTCCCTTCCTATCCTGGCAGCCAAGGTCCCCAGGGACACAGCGGCCCTGTCTAAGAGGTGGGAGGAGAGGAACCATGCCTGACCTTAGCATCAAGTGTCAGCTTTCCCTTACTGGGCCCTGGGCATCTCTGAGTTGGACACACAGTTTGATAACTGTGGCCCCATGAGAAACTCACAAGGTCTCAGAGCTGTTCTACAAGGCCCCCCTGCCGGCTGTGTCTCCTCCACACACCCTGGTGCCACCTATCTGCTCCTACAGTGGCCCATCCACCTCCATCCTGATAAGAAATCACCCCCCTCCACATCCCCTAAATCATCTATTACAGCAGCTCATCTCAACCAGTAACCAGGCCACAAGACATGAATCAAAGACACCCAGACACAGCTGGAGTCACAGTGCCCAGAGGTTTCTGCTTGTTAAGAGCCCAGAGGAACTGTCTGGAACTCAGTGATTTTCCACTCACACTGCACATCAGAGTCACTGGGGCAGGTTTTCTAAAACGCTGATGCCTAGGTCTGTCCCAGACCACAGACTCACAGTTCAGGGACAAGAGGGATGTGGTGGGGCAGGGGGTTACCCAGGGTGGTCGGGGTTCCTCGGGAGCCAGTGTGCAGCCGGCAAGGATCCCCCTGACTACATTGACCACAGGCTCTCAGGAATTTCCTGCGGACATAACCTCAACCCACCAAGTCTTAACCCCAGAGTGAACCCTTCACCCATCAAATGGGCTCAACTCTGCATCCTGGCAGCTCTGCTAGTGGACCAAGGAGTGATTTGGAGGGAAAGGGGCTCCTTTCAGACAGTGGCTGAGACTCAAGGCCAGGAGACTGCTTGCTGCTCTGTTCCTTTCCTGGCCCCTCAGAAACCCCCCAGCTGCCACTACACCCTGCCTCACCCAGAAGAATGTGAGCCCACAACGTTGGCTGTCAAACAATCCGGAAAACCATCTCCCAGCAGTGACACCAGGGAACAATGGTGTGTCTGCCTAGACATCGGCAGCATCTTCTCGGGTGGACCAGGAGGTGCTGTCAGCTGGGCAGGCCCATGTCCAGCGAGGCTGCCATAGGACATTGAAAATGAAAGTCAGAATGACTCTCAGAACTGGTACAGACTGGTAATTTGGGATCGAAGCCCCCAAATTAGCAAAGAGCCCTATAGCAGAAGGGGAGACCATGTTTTGTAGCCAAATAGCTTTGGGTCCATCCATTAGGACTTGTAGAGTTCTCTGCAGCCTGGGTCTGACTCCTGGGGTCTTCTGATGGGCCCCGGGGCTGAGTATGCAGGAGAGAGGAGCAGAGAGCAGAAAGACAGCCCAAGACTGACTCTCTCTTTTCCATTAGCCCAGTCCTATGATGTGTAATAGACGCTGACTGTCAAGTGCATCTGTTGAACCATCAGGCACCGACTTAATCTCCAGCCCCCACATCTGCCACGTACCTGCATCTGTGCTCATCCTCCCATTCCATTGACTAATCCCACTTGACCTCTGTGTGGCGTTTGGCAGCAGTGACTGTTTGCTTCTTGGAATTTGCTCCCCTCTTGGTTTCTATGAGGTGTACTCTTCCCTGACTCTCCCCTGAGCTCTCTGGCGGCCCAGACTCAGTCCTCTGCCTCCCCTTGCCATGCTGAAGCTCTTCGTATTCTGTCTTGAGCCCTTTTCTACTCACACCACGAAGGCCTTCACCTACACCCATGGCTTCACACAGCATCTCTGCTGATAAGTCTCTCCTGCCTCCCTGAGCACCAGAACAGGGTGCCCCCCACCTCCCGCAAAGAAAACATGCCGCCAAATTGAATGCACCTCTTCCTGGGTCTTCAAGCTCAGACAAGAGCTCTCCCTCTGTCCTGTCACCTGGGTCTCCTCTATCATCTATTTAGGACCAACACCTCATCAGGGACCTGGCCCTGCCTCTTTTAGCCCCTTAGTGTCTTTCAGGTTCATCCATCCTTGACATCTGCACTGCAGCTCCTTGACTGCCAGCCTCATCGCCTGTCTCTGGACTCTTACAATTGTCTTCAGACAAGGTCTATCTCCTCTAGACTCAGCGTCTACCACCTTCTCCACTGTTATCAAAGCAGTAATTCTAAGGAGCAAACTCCATGTGCCCTTCCTCACCTTGCTTGGAAGTTCTGCACCAGGAAATAAAGCTTGGATCTGTCATAATGTCATAAATGACATCTGTCATAATGTCATAAATCTTGTTGAAGGTGAGCAGGAGGGGGAGTGGTGGATCAGTTCGGGTCCAACCAAGAACATGGAAACTATTCTAGACACTTCAAACTGAGGGTTTAATACAGAGAAGTGCTTACACAACTGTTGGAGGGTCTGGGGATCCAGAAGACAGTGAGGCAAGCAAGGGATTGGTGAGAAGGAGGTGATGTGATGACAGCCCAGAATCTGGGGCCACCTGGCAGAAGGGACATTCACAGGTGGGAGCCTGGAAGAGATGATCCCTGCTGGAGTAGAGGAAGAACAGAAAATATCCTGGTTTTTCTCAACTTCTTCCTTCCAAACCCATGCCAGTGCCTCCTATTGGCCACACTGGCTGGATGTCACCTAAGGAAACCTGGAAAATGCAGCTCCCTGTGATACAGAGCACAGTAAGGGGAGAGTAGAAAACAGATGTGACTCTTGTTTTATATAATTTTATTTATTCATTCTTGGCTGTGTTTGTCTTCATTGTTGTGTGGCCTTTTCTCTAGTTGTGACGAGCAGGGGCTACTCTCTACTTGCAGTGTGCAGGCTTCTTACTGCGATGGATTCTCTTGTTGCAGAGCACAAGCTCTAGGGTGTGCAGGCTTCAGCAGTGGCGGCTCCCAGGCTCTGGACCACAGGCTCAGTAGTTGCGGTGCACAGGCTTAGTTCCTCCACAGAATGTGGAATCTTCCTGAACCAGGGATCAAACCCATATCTCCTGCATTGGCAGAAGAATTTACCACTGAGCTACCAGGAAAAGCCTGGATGTGACTCTCTAAACAAGTAGATGACAAACATGGACATGTAGCGCATTTATACATCTGTAGGTTGTTTTTTTTGTTTTTGGTTTTTTTCTGGAAAGAAAGCTCAATTCTAGGACTGATTCCACACAGGACCTTGGGAAACCTGCCTCTTCAACAGCCATGGCTTGAACAAACATACCTTTCCAAAACCTCTTCAAACCAGTCAGCTCACATGTTAGTCCCTTAGATATGGAATGACTATGCACCGGCTCACATCCTCTCCTCCTGCCTGGAATAACATGCTTACTTTCTCCTCTTGGGGTTTCCCTGGTGGCTTGGATGGTAAAGAATCTACCTGCAATGCAGGAGACCCGGGTTCGATCTTTGGGTCGGGAAGATCCCCTGGAGAAGGGAATGGCTACCCACTCCAGTATTCTTGCCTGGAGAATTCCATGGACAGAGGAGGCTGGTGGGCTATAGCCCATGGTGTCGAAAAGAGTCAGACACAATTGAGCAACTAACACTTTCACTTTCTCTCTTCTTACTTAAATCCAATACATCTTTGAAATCCAGGTTTGCTTCCTATCTCTTCTGCCAGCATTTCCGGACCACAACCATCAGGATAGGGTAGACACATACTATCAATTCTAGCTGAACATGATATGGCTGAAAAGTTGAAGGATACACAATTAATGTAGATTAGAATCTACCTGCAGTAACCTTCGAGGGACTTCCACTGTTTCCTCCCACGTGAAAAGACTTTTGTGTGATTTCTGGCCTCTCTCCACCTCTTACCCTCTCTGTCCAAGAGAAGATGTAGTGACTTCTGAGAAGAACAATGGTAGGTGTGCTTGGCTCAGCATCACCCTTTTCTCCCCCAGAAGTGACCTGGACTGCAGGTACCAGCAGCTCCCTGCTCCTCCACACTCTCTCACCTGGTCCTTGCCCACACGACATTCGGGTAAGAATGTGGAATTTGGGGGATTACTTTTCAGGTCCATTTACTTCTCTTGATGATCCACGGCTTCTAACTTAGCGTTTAAAATAGGTCTAGTGAGGCCCCATCTGCTACTCCAAGTGTCTCAGTGGTTTCAGGTTAGAGGCATGCTTGAGCAGGTTAGAGGGGTGCTTTTTCTCAGTCCTCCTGTGAAACACTTACCTATGACTTGATCACAGGCTCCTAGCCATAGATTCCTTGATATCCATGTTGTGTTTTTTAATAAAATAAATCTCAAATTCTGCCCTACTACTTTCTGGACTTGGGCTATGAGCTGGCATTTTTCTGGTTTGAAATGTCAGCAAAGTAGACCTTTGTCTCTCCCTCTGCTCTGATCACTCTCTGCCAGAATTCAGGTCTTGCTTCCTTTCTCTTTATGGGAGCAACCAACCCCACTGGGACAAGTCACATCCAGTCCATGGTGATGTCTGGCTCTTCTGAGTCCTTGGTGAGGCATCACAGCGTGGTTGCTAAGAACATGGTCTCTGGAGCCAGACTGCCTGGGTCTGAAAGGCTTCCCAATGTAACAGCTGTCTAGCCCAGGGCAAGATACTGAAACTCCCTATATTATGACATTACATAATAATTATTCTTCATAAAGATGATGTGAATCACCAAGCAAAATCCAAAATCTGTTCAGCGTGCTTTGTTTAAGAAGGTAGAAAACACAATCTAGAGATATTTATATCTACAATGGTTTTCAAATTGTTGGTGCTTAAATGGCTAAACTTTGACTATCTTCAAAAACAATTTAGAAAGGATTCAACATTTCCTGGCACAATTACATAAATAAAGGGGAAAAACTGAAACTTTTGAACAGGTAACTTAGTATAGTGTAAGAGGTCTAGACTCAAAGGCAGATCTAAAATTGAATCCCGTCTCTGTGAAAAGTCAGGTAAAGTATTTTACCTTGCTGAGCATCTGAGTTTGTACATAAAATGGGGATAGAAATCAAGTGTTTAGTAGCTCAGTCCAGTCTGACTCTTTGCAATCCCATGGACTGTAGCCCACCAGGCTACTCTGTCCATGAGATTTCCTAGCAAGGATACTGGAATGGGCTGCCATTTCCTTCTCCAGAGAATTTTTCTCACCCAGAGATCAAACCAGACTCTCCTGTATTGCAGGAGAATTTGTTACCACTGAGACATCTGGGAAGCCCTGAGGATAGAAATTACTACCTTGCAAAATTGTCTTGAAGCTTAAATGAAATAACGTAGGTGCAAGATGTATGGGCACTGCCTATGGGTGGGGGCGAGTGGGAGCCACACCCCCAATTCATTGGGACTTGGGCTGTTGAGTGTCCCGTAAGTGTTGGGTGGTGTCAGACAGAATTCTTCTGTCCATCTACCTATTTGCCCCATAGAAATAGGGAGACTCCTTGAAGGAAAATAGATCTCTCCCCTTTATACTTCAAAACCATTCAAGTATGCCTGATGGCCTTGAAAGCACCAACCAACGCCTGATAACACAGAGTACAGGATAACTGTCTCCGAGGATGCTTCAGGAGGGTCAGAGGAAATGAATCACAAATGAGCCTCTGTCTCTTATCAACAGCTGAGATTCACCCTGGGTCTGTGAGGCTTCAGCACCATCCTGACCCAGCACCATGGTGACAGGCTGATGTCTAGACCAGAGGCCATGGAGTGAATCTGAAGACCTTTCATGAGGCCATCAGAAACCCACAGAGCATGTGCAAAGCAGGGCTCAGAGGGAAACGTATAGCCTTAAATACAAGGGGGGAAAAATGATTAAAGCATCAAACTCAGGGGAAAGCAGACAAAAGGAATTAATAAAGATAAAGTAATAAATAAATTTATAAGAAAAAAAAATCATTGAACTGGTAAATACATAAAGAGCTGGTCCTATGACCAGCTATGGAAAAAATTCCCTTTTTTCTATGCCTGTTGGGTATGAATGGATTGCATATTCAAAACTTAAATTATTATGATATCAAAAGAGATAGGTAGGTAGATGATAGTGAGTGAAAGTTGCTCAGTCATGTCTGATTTTTTGTGATCCCATGTACTACAGAGTTCATGGAATTCTCCAGACCAGAAGACTGGAGTGGGTAGCCATTCCTGTCTCCAGGGGATCTTCCCAACCCAAGGATTGAACCCAGGTCTCCTGCATTGCAGGTGGATTCTTTACTAGCTGAGCTACCAGGGAAGCCCTAGATAGAGACAGATGAGATAGGTAGATAGATAGACAGATAGTTGATAGATGATAGAATAGGATAGGATAAAAAAAAAAAGAAAAAAAAGAATAGGATAAGATAGTTGTAGAACTGGGACCCCAGCCTGTCTTAGCTCCCTTGAAGTAGGCCCATAATAAGAGAAGAGACAGTCCTATCTTATTCTTAAACACCATGCTGTTATCACTTCAACTTGCCAGCAGAAACCTGTCACGGCGATGGTCTCTTGATGCCCCATTGCATGGGGTGGCCAGCCCAGCTTATATCCACTTCTTTCTTTCTCTCACACCAATATCCAATCCATCAGGAAATCATTTCTTTTCTACCTTCAGAATATATGAGAATCCAACCACTTCCCACCACCTCCATCACAGCCCTGCTGGGCCACCATCTTCATCTCTTAACCTGGACGATTGTCATCCTAACCAGTCTCTCTATTTGCAACATCTACTTCCTGTTAACTAAGTATATATATCAGGGTCCTCCAGAAAAGCAAATAAAATATAAATAGGTTCATAGAAAGAGATTTACTATGAGGGATTTGGTCAGGCCCATAGGGAACTTGGGAAGCCTCAGGATCTTCCGTCTACACTCCGGAGGCCCAGGAAAGCAACTATAGTAGTTTCAGTCCAAACCCAGAGAGCTTCTGAGAGCCAAGGAGATGGATGTCTCAGCTCAAGCAGGGAGTCAGTTGGCCCTTCCTCCGTCCTTCTGTTCTATTCAGGCCCTCCATGGATGGGGTGAGGCCCACCCACATTGGTGAGAACAATCTTCTTTACTCAGTCTTCAGATTAAAACGCTAATCTCTTCTGCAAACACTCTCACAGACACACCCAGCTCTCTGGGCGTCCCTTAGCCCAGTCAAACTGACATATAAAAATCACACCAACCCCAAGTGAGTAGTAATCATAATGTATGTTTCCCACAGTAGTAGATGCGAAGGAAAATCATCTCTAGTATAACAGGACAACATGACAAAAGGGCAGATGTCTTTTGGCCTGGTTACACTTGGTTATTCACCTTGAACTGTCTTTATAAGCTGGTGTCAGATATGGCCTTTGTGGCCAGTAGAGGCAGAATCATCTATCCTGTCTCTGCTACCAGATTCTGAACAGCTTGGAAAAACGCATCAAATCTCAGAACTTGTGCAAAACTCTAGGATTTGACGTTAAAATGTCAGTCGCTCAATTGTGTCTGACTCTTTGTGACCTCATGGACTGTAGCCTGCCAGGCTCCCCTGTCTATGCGATTCTCCAGGCAAGAATACTAGAGAGGGTTGCCATCCCCTTCTTTAGGGGATCTTCCTGACCCAGGGATCAAACCTGGGTCTCCTGCATTGCAGGCAGATTCTTTACCATCTGAGCTACCAGGGAAGTCCAGGATTCAGCATGGGACCCAGCAAATCACAGGAGACTCACTCACAGTCTCCAGCATTTCTCTGGGTTTAAAGATGAATTGGCTTTTCTCTGAAATCTGTCCACAGATTTCTTCCTGTAGCAGATCCCACAAGCCATACAAGAGTTACAGCCACACAGTGTTTATACAAATTTCTGGGGTTTTCTGATGTTAAAAGTCACTCAAGAAATACGGGTTCCTGCCTCCAGAACTTTGAGGAATAAATTTTGCTGTTTAAACTGAAAAAAAGGAAGGAAGGAAGGAAGGAAGGAAGGAAGGAAGGAAAGGAATACAGGTTCCACTAGCTCCTACATGCTAATAATCTATCCACTCTCTCCACCCACATTAAATACAACAGAATAATCCAGATCCCAAGCAAAGTTCTCATCCTTTAAGAAGAGTCTTTAAAAGCAATAAGAGGCTTGTTGTTGCTGTTCAGTCACTAAGTCATGTCCAACTCTTTGCAACCCCATGAACTGCAGCACACCAGGCCTCCCTGTCCCTCACTATCTTCTGGAGTTTGCTCAGTCCCGTGTTCACTGAGTCGGGGATGCCATCCAACCATCTCATCCTCTGTCGCCCCCTTCTCCTCTTGCCCTCAGTCTTTCCCAGCATCAGGGTCTTTTCCAAAGAGTCAGCTCTTTGCATCAGGTGGCCAAAGTATTGAAGCTTCAGCATCAGTCCTTCCAATGAATATTCAGGGTTGATTTCCTTTAGGATGGACTGGTTGGATCTCCTTGCTGTCCAAGGGACTCTCAAGAGTCTTCTCCAACACCACAGTTCAAAATAAGAGGCTAGAAGATTTTGAATCGACTTTCAAGTCTACAGAGTAACAATCAGTTTAACCATTTGGTTTTATGCTGTCTGATTCAGCTGCATATTTGAACTCTGACCACAGCAACAGGCAACCAGAGTCCCTCCTTACCGCTCCCGTCCACCCCCACCCCGCCCCACCTCTTCCCAGTATCCCAGCACCTCCCCCAGACCCAGACAATAATCAGGTACAACCCAGCTGGGAGGCCCTGCACTAGCCCAGCTCACACCCCAGGACAACATCCATTGTTCTCTTTAGAGGAGAAAGTCATGCAAACTGGAAGGAACCTGGCCTTCAGAGGCTTTAGGCAGTCAGCGCTTCAGAAACAATTATCTCCCAAACTGTGGAGGCACCTTTTTCTTTCTGTTCTTTGGCAAGACAGTCTCTAAGAAAAGTGACTTACTCTTGCCTAACAGGATTAAATTCTTAACTGAAGCATTTTTGCCTAATCCATCCACTACGTTCTAATCCCTTGTGAGTCAGAATGTAAGGAAAAGTTTCTATTTGACTCAAAACCCACATTCTTAGAAGTCCCCTACAATCTGGCATGCTTCAGACTCTCCTTACTGAACAGGGCGACCCCCTCAGGCTCTCAGCTGGCAGCCTGGGGACCACTCACAAGGGGCCAGGCTCCCAAACCCCGCCCTCTGCTCTCCGTCACCACCAGCCTTGCCTTGGGCCTCTCTTTTCTTTTCTTGGGCTATTCTCTTTCCTTCTTCTTTTGTTTTTTATACACACATACATTAGAGATGTTCTTTCTTGAGGCAGATAACATTCTGGAGGTTCTTTAAAGGAAAAGCCCTCCCCCTGCACTCCCCCCCACCCCCCACCCCCAGAAGCATCCTTGTAGGCTGACTCCATGTTTCATTCTATGATAAAGATTTTTTTTTTTTAATTTGGCTGCACTGGGTCTTAGTTGCAGCATGCAGGATCTTAGTAGCGTGTAATACAGATTTTATTTTTGAAGGTCTTTATTGTTGCTCTTGCTGTTCTTATTGTTCAGCTACCAAGTTATGACCAACTCTTTGTGACCTCTTGGACTACAGCATGCTAGGCTCCCCTGTCCTCCACTGCCTCCCAGAGTTTGCTCAAACTGGTCTTAACCAGAAACAGAGCAAAACCAATTCATCCAAAATTTTCCCTATTATTAGAAATGTAGTCAAAGTTGTGTTGAAGTCATAATTGAGATACCTAGATTTGTGAGCCCATTTCTTCTACCTACCAGCTGAGTCACTTAATATTTCTGAACCTTGGTTTTCTCAGCCATCAGAAGGGATTAATTATACCCACCCAGAAATCATCACAGATGGGGAAGACAGTCACACAAGTTTTTGTGTATAAAAATATCTCATAGGCTGCAGTGCTTTTTTCAAATACAAGGTATTCGAATGTTCCATTCTGAATTTTGCTCTTGTTTAAATTGTGTAGCGTCCCCTTTGTTGTAAACACAGACTGTTGTTCTAATGTGATCTTCTGCAGAGTCTGCCCACCCACCAAATCCCTGTTATCATAGGTCCTCTGGACTATCCCACTGGACTCCAAAAAAAAAATAATATTATGTTATTTAATCCTGGATTATCAGGAGTTTTCTGTTTGGCAGGTGTTACTGCTATGTTGGCATAAGGTTAGACTACTGGGCAAGGTAAATTTTTAAAGAAGTATTTATTTCTCTAGCAGAGCAGAAATTTGCACAGTTAATTCACTGAAAAGATTCACATGGATTTACACTAGGACAAGATTCTTCTCCTTGAAATGCTGCCCTGGCTAGCAAAAAATGTAAAATCGAGGACTTCCCTGGTGGTCCAGTGGTTAAGAAACTGGCTGCCAATGCAGAGGACACAGGTTTGATCCCTAATCCAAGAAGATTCCACATACCAAGGAGCAACTCAGCCCGAGCACCGGCCACTTAGCCAGAATTCTAGAGCCCGTGTGCCCTAGAACCTGTGCTCCACAACAAGAGAAGCCACACCAATGAGAAGCCCACGCACTGCAACTAGAGAGCAGCCCCTGCTTGCCACAACTAGAGAAAGCCTGAGCATATAGCAATGAAGACCCAGCACAGCCAAAAATACATAAATTAATAAATTCAATTTTTTTAAAAGTAAAATCGATTGTTATTAATTGAGAAGCATTTTGGAGTCCCATTGAGGCAAGGGGAGGGAATAGAGGTTTGTTCGGAGTTTCACAAGTGTTGCTAGAAATAGAGTACCCACCTTCTGTGTGCTTTGCTGAGAGCTTATATTTCACAGGCAGTGGCCTCGTGGTCCCCAGCCTCAAACTGAAAGCACATAAGCCTGCGTGTGTTTCTGTAACAACTTTCCACCAAGGCACTTACATTGCTTGAGAATAAGAACAAGCACAATGACAAATGGCTAAGACAGGCCACCAGGCCAGCAAGTGATGTATCCTGAGATGTCAAGGCCTAGGCACTCCTTCCCTCCTCTCGCTGATTGGGTCATAGAACATGCCTGGCTGACTTTTGGATGCATTTATCAAAGGACAAGATCCAGAACATCCCAGCCACATTCATCATCCTCGTCCTCCTCAATAGTGGGTAGAAAGGCTGGCAAACTGTCCCCCTAACAGGTGGAGATCTGTGTCCAGCACATGTCTGGCTGAAGCGATTGATCTGCTTGTGGAAAGAAAGTCCTTCCCCTTCTCTCCTGAACCAGACAACAGAGCCAGTTTCCTTGGTCACCTTTATGAAAATATCTCTTCAAATAGTTTTATCCCACTTGTGACCTTTATAAAAGATGAATGAGTTGGGGGGGGGGAATGTTTGATAATGTAGACGCTCTGGAGAACAATTATTCAATACGAAAGGGCACAGCTCTCATGTCCTTTCTAGAACCTCCTGTAGGTTAATAAAAAGTTGCTCCGTCGAGGCCTACGGGAAACCCGTTCTGATGTCAAGGTGATATAAATCACACGCAGGCTCACCATCCTGTATCCGTGTTTGGTGTTTCTCAAAACCTGTGTGTATGTGTCCTCTTTGATCACCCTCCCCTCCATGACCGGCAACTCATCTGCTTTCTTAGTAAAGGCTGTCAAATATGCAAACGTCAGCTTCAGCCCCACGTCTTTTCAACCTGATTCATCCCCAAATCTGGCTTTGGGAGGTTTAAATTAATGAGGCATTATCATCTTCCAACCAGTGAGTGCCAGGAACCCGACCCATGTGCAGAGTATTTACGGATGGACAGTAAAACGCCACATGAATCACAGATCTATATGTCCTGAGGCCTGTTCTACTCTGTAGGCTACATGAAATTACTAATCCTTACATCTTCTAATGGCATAAAATTTAAAACCCACGGATTATTAATACCAGATTCTTGCTTATTGTTTCATTATTTCTGGAACTGCTCTGTGGTCAAGATTTCCACATATCTTCTTTGTAAGATTGTGCTGCCCTGGGAAGAGAAAACAAAAGTGAACTGGTCCCCTCACGACAATATGTGGTACCAGAAGAGTCATTTCCCGTGGAAGCAGCCCCTGTAACGATTATCCCCCAGTGCCTGACTGCAGACCTGGTAACCGGCTAACCATCTTTGCTGGCATTTTCTTTGCTCGGGTGCCAAAATCCTGCAAACGGTTACAGTTTACAGACCTTCCTTCTGAACTACTTTCTATGATGGTTTTACCTGAGCCCGTTTTTACCACAATATATTCAGTTTCCTTATGTAAAAAAGATTCCAACGTCCTGTGACTCTTTCTGCCTGGGGGCAGGGGAGGGGAGAGGAAGGGGTCAGTCTTGTCCCCTCTAAAATATGCAGATGAGGAAAAAGCCAGTCCCAGAAAGCAGGGGCAAGAACTTTTTTTCTTGATTCAAAGTCTACAATAAACCAGAAGGAACATGCTTCTCCATATAGGACCAGAACAGGTGACACAGCGTCTTTTGGTCTGTTTTGTAGAATTCTCAAACGTCCAAAGTACCAAACTCCCAACCTAATGTCTTAATCTATCTTTTTCTTGAAAATGTGACTCACTCAGTTGTGTCCGACTCTTTGAGATCCCATGGACTGTAGCCCACCAGTCTCCTCTGTCCATGGAATTCTCCAGGCAAGACTACTGGAGTGGGTTGCCATTTCTTTCTCCAGAGAATCTTCCCGACCCAGGGATTGAACTCCAGTCTCCTACATTGTAGGCAGACTCTACCAACTGAGTCTCTAGGGAAGATGTCCTTTTTCTATCATTTAAAAGCAATTTTGTTGTTCATTTTGTTTTGGACAAGGAGAAGGAGAGAAAAAGAGTTGTACTCTATTGGTCTTAAAATCAAACATAGACATCAAATTCAGTTTCAAATTTTCTACTGTCTAGTAATCTAGACAAACTCCTTTGTTTAAATTTCTGCCTCAGGATCTCCCTGGTAGTTCTGTGGTTAAGACTCCACACTTCCAACACAGGGGGTGTGGGTTTGGTTCCATGCAGCTGTACAGCCAAAAAATAAAAATAAATAAGAATAATAAAATAATTTTTAAAAAATAAAATAAATTTCTGCCTCCTTACAGGAGATAAAGCTACTATCGTCTAAGCTTAACTTTCTCTTATGCTAACTATTTAATGATCTAATACATAGCACTGCAAAATTCTTTCTTGGCTAAAACCTGTACCCAGCATTACATGTGTCTTTGACAGACTGTCAGTGTCCATCAACAAGAACTGTATGAAAAGCTGCTACAGGTCTCAGAAATCATTCAGGTTCTGGCTTGTGTCGAGACTGGCAACACAGGCCGATGGAGATAAATACCAAACTAGATTCGATCAACCGGTAGTTTTGAACCTCACTTTAAACACCTTAACAATCTCGCCAATCTCTTGCATAAACTGGACAAAACAACTTTTTAAAAAGATTAACAAGGAAGATAGGAGATTAAAATATTAAATATGACTTCTTCTTGAAACTCATGATACCACTCTACTACCAAAAGCATTATTCTTCATGGAGAAAAGTGGAAGGATTCACGTATTGTGTCATCTATGTTGAGAATAAAAATTAATATTGCATGGAGTTCGTTGTACCCTATAAAGAAAGCATATCACTCATGTGGGTTTTAAGTTTGCTAGGTCAAAATATATACCCTTTAAGGGCTTCCCTGGTGGTCCAGTGGTTAAGACTCCAGTTGCCAATGACCGGGAAATGGGTTCAGTCCCTAGTCAGGAAGAATCCCACATTCTGTGGAGCAACTGAGCCCATGCGCCACAATGACTGACCCCGCACTGCAACAAGAGAAACCGTGGCAATGAGAAGCCCATGCACCACAACTAGAGAGTAGCCCCCACTTGCAGCAAACAGAGAAAGCCCACACGCAGTGATGACAACCCAGCACAGCCATAAATAAATAAATCTTCCCAAAAAAATTCCCCTTAAGAGAGAAGGTTAGGGGAGAACGGATACATGTGTATGTATGGATGGTGTCCACCTGAAACAATCACAGCATTGTCAATGGCCTACACACAATATAAAAAAAAAGTTTAAAAAATATTCCCCTTGATAATTAATTAATTAATAACATACGAAGTTGCTTTACATGGGAAGAAATTCATTTTCCTAGCATCAAAGGGAAATCTATAGATTTAGTTGAAACGTGGCCAAGTGTATCAACTTGAAAAATTAATTCTCTGGCCAGATTGTATTGACTTCATCTGTACCCCTCCAGGAGGAGTTAGAGACATTAAAGATTTTGCAACTAAGGAACCAGTCTGGCCTTTTAGTCATCAAGAAGTGGGGGGCCTTTCAAGCTACCAGAGTAAAGAGATTTCAACACCCTGAAAAATCCCCCAGCATTTAGAGGGAGAATTGGAAGGTCATTTTGGCCTGAGTCGAAGGAAAAGAAAGATATTTTTTAATTAAGAAGTCAAAGTAAAGACGAAATGCCTTTGGTCTAATTTCTCTTCCAGTCGCTAAGAGACGCCAGGAAATGTGTGAGGGCTAAGCTATCTTTAATAATAACCCAGATTCTTCAGGGAGCCCCTCCTGGGTGGGCTTGTCTATAGACCCTCCCCCCAGGAGAGGCTCCTCTGCAGGGGTGAACGTTGACCCTAAGCGGGGTAGCCTAGAGCAGTCATTACAGCCAGGGGTGGAGCGGGAGCTCGGAGCATCCAATACCTGGCGCTAGAGTGGGCGGCGTGGAAGAGGGGCTTGGAGGGACGCACCTGGGGGAGGGATGCGCTTGGTAGTGCTGTTGGGCAGAAGCCTGGCGCTGTTCCCTTTGTCACATTTCGGAGGGATCTCGCCCTCCCCCGCCCCCACACCGCCTTCCTGCTGCTGTGGATGGAGAACACCTCCATCCAGCCAGGATGGGGGCGGGGCGAGGCGGGACGTCACCCAGGGCGGGGGGCGGGGAGGGGACACAGTGGTTGCGCCCCGAAAGGGGCGGCCCCGCTGTGCCTTCGAGACGCCGGGCCAGTTCTATTTGGAGACCTACTCAGAGGCTGGGTTTGCCACATCAGTGACGACCAGTCCCAGCCTGGGAAGTTGCTTTCTAAAATAGCCTTCCCCGGTGCTCAGAATGAAGTTGAACCCATTAATTCCAAACACAGCTCGGTCCGGGCAGAAGCAGCCTGGCCTTGGAAGCCCGGGCGGCTTCGAGCGCTGACCCCCTGTTAGGAGTTTGTCTAAACAGCTCCCAGGAGCGGCTGTCATTACAGGGAGGGCCCCACGCAAACACAACCCTTTCCTCTACACACGGCAATTTGGGATCATCTGTTGCTCTCTGCTCCTTTTTGTAATCATTTGGACTGTAAAGTAATTAGAGGGATAGACATTCCAAAAATAAAAAAGATCTCCAGCCGAGTTTTCTAATTCTAACGTAAGCACACGTATCATTTCAGGCTATCCGGCGAACCCTAGGCAGGTACGATTTCAATAATCAAAGCGTTTTACAGACGTTTTCTGAGGCTCACTCGGGCCCCTGAATTTTTTGAACTTCAGATCGCCCTAGTGCCACAAACGGTGGGCTCCATCCCCCACCCCACCTTCTGGCAGCTTCTCTCCTCACTTACTTCCCCAGCCTTCCCCACCCTCGACGCAACCATAGAGTATTCTATCCCGCCGCCCCCCCCCCAAAGTACTGCCTGAGCAAAGAAAAATAGTGTTTTGGGGGGAAGAGTAAGGAGTGGTAATTATATTCCTAATCACATGTAATTTAAGAGAAAATGAGTAGCTGTGAGAGGCCATTGAGCTCCTGACTCAGTGTAATTCCACAGTCTGGGACCACAGGCACCCACTGTCACCTGGGTCTTCCAAAGTCACGCGCAGCTCAGCAGCCAATCGGTTAATTACAAGACAGACACTGCTTCCAGCATCAGCAGCCCTGACTTGGGAAACTGTCATTAGACAACAATGGAGATCTTCCTCCTCCCCCTGGGGACAGCACCAGTGAAAGCACAGCAAACAGGATGCAGCCCTCACCCTAAGCTCAGAGCTTGTTCTAGGTGCTTTAGCTGTGAAACTCCATAATTCACACAATTCACTCAATGAGCACATGAATGATGCACCAAGCACCTACTTACCTGGCAGCACCCTGCAAGGCAGTCACTGGTGTCAGTTCACCTGGGAAACAAGCCTGTCCCTGGTCAGGGCTGCGGGAAGACCAGATGGGAGGATGCCTGGAAGGCTGGACCACTGCCCACACCAGAGAGCCCAGTAAATATTCAGTGTTAACACGTAAGCATCAGCGACTCTAAGCTATGTGTCCAGTGCCTTCTGCTTAGTATCTTATTTAGTATTTGCGACAATATTATGAAGAAGATTCTCTTCTTGTTCACATTTTACAGAAAAGAAAATTGAGACTCAGATTTGAAAATGTGTCAACATCCACTTGGAAATGGAAATAGAACTCAGGAAATTCGGCTCAGCGATCTGCTATTAAATAAAAACATTATTGCCAACTAGTATCTATAGGATGGATACACAACAAGGTCCTACTATATAGCACAGGGAACTTTATTCAGTATCCTGGGATGAACCATAATGGAAAAGAATATGAAAAAGAATATATATGTATAACTGAATCACTTTGCTGTACATCGGCATTGTAGATCAACTATACTTGAATCGAATAAAATAATTAAATCTTTCTCTCACTCCCTGATCTTGCCTCTTTCTTATCTTCTATATATAAATATATGTATAATGTTGTGCATCTTTAAATGAGAAGCCTCATACAAACAACACTGCTGTTATTAGACCTAAGAACTATTTCTTTCCCTCAAAGAAACTTCCTTCTCGGAACTCATGGAGTTTTTAATATATCTCACATAACATATATATATATACATACACATACACAGATATGTGTATGTCTATATGCATATAGATAGATTTACATAGCTATGTCATACACAGATTTTAATAACAAATTATACTTTATTTGTATGTCTTAATCTCCAAAATCATAGTAGAGAGTAGCCCCTGCTTGCTGTAATTAGAGAAAGCCTTCGCACAGCAACAAAAACCCAGTGCAAAAACAAAAATAAACAAATAAAATTTCTTTTTAAGTCTTTCTTAAAAAAAATTTTTTTTTAATAAAGAGAGCTTCCCAGCATTTTTAATAATTGGAACCAGTGCTAGAAACCCTCAAATAAATGTCCTCATTTTTTACTTACATGATGGTAATCTTTTAGATCTGGGGGGGGGGCTAAGATATGGAGGGAGTCCAATAACTTCAGTCACAAATATTTACCAAAATTTGCACTCAAGGCTGTGCACACTAAGTGAAATGCTAATCGTCCATTGACTTCCATGGAGAAAAAAGCAGAAAGAGCTGAAAGTGGGGAGCGCTAGGCACTTGGTACTGCCCTCGTATGTTCTGGTGGCTGAAAATAAAGGTAAACTGGAGAAGGAAATGGCAAGCCACTCCAGTATTCTTGCCTGGGAAATCCCATGGACAGAGGAGCCTGGTGGACTATAGTTCGTAAAGAGTTGGACAAGACTTAGCGACTAAACAACAACACACCAATAGTGGTAAAAGAAAGGACCTAGGTATTTAATGCATGTGTATCGATCATTAACTGTGTGTTCCACACTGAAGGGGGTACAGAGACTTTTAAGACACAGTTCTCATGTTTACAAAGCCCTTTCATATTTATTATCTGACTTCCATACAAGAGTAAGCTGACCTCTCCAGTGTGAACGTGGCGGTGTGACCACGGTATGCTTCCAGGGAATATCTGAATCTGACACTGATGGTGATTTACTCCTTGGCTATCTTCTGGCACGAAAGTCAAAGCAGGCTGTGTGTTATCACTAGAGTCCAGTGGCCTAGAATCCTTCCCTCAAGATATAGAATGAAGGAAACCCACACAATGTCCTCTATGCATTAATTAGACAAACTCTTTTGAGCATCCACTAAGGCAGCTATGACATCTGAAGGTGGGGACACAGCAAGAATAAGACACCTTCATCTGCTCCAGGAGCTCAGAGTCCTACGGCAGAGACAAACGCAAAACAGACAATGACAACACAACGTGGTTGGTTGACAGATGGGACAGAGTGCCCTGAAAGTCCAGGAGAGGAGCCCCTGTGCAGTAAGAAGCTTGGCGGTGGAGGGGAAATTTCAGTAGGGTCTTTTTTAATACTCAGTAATTTGTTTGGCTGTGTTGGGTCTTAGTTGTGGCACTTGTGATCTTGCTTGTATCACGTGGGATCTTCCACTGCAGCGCATGGATTCTCTAGTTACCACATGCTGGCTTAGTTGCTCAATAGTGTATGTGGGATCTTAGTTCCCCAACCAGGGATCAAACCCACATCCCCTGCATTGCAAGGTCGATTCTTAACCACTGGACCACCAGGGAAATCCCTTCATAGGGTCTTAAAGGCTCAAGAAGAGCTGGCCTGGTAGAGCAGGAGAGAAGAGCATTCCAGACAGAGACAACAGCATAAACACAAAGTAAGAATAAAGCTGACAAAGCACCCTCATGTTGATCATGTTCTTGAGCAACTGGGAAGGTAGGAAGGACAAACATTACTATCCTCATTTTACAAAGTCAGAAGTGGAGGGCCAGAGCACTTTACTTTCCTAAAAATCAGTAGCAGCAGGCCAATAACGGTAAGTGTATGAGCCTCTCTCTCTCTTTTTTTTAACTTTCTTTTGACCCCCTCGCTTTGACAAAAGGAGAAACAATAAGGATAAACCATTTTAAAAAGATAGATGTGAACCTCTGAGAAAAAGGAGGAAACATTCCAGAGAGGACCACCTTAAATGTTTTGAAGTTGGAACCTGTCCATGGTGGAGGGACAGAGAGTGTTCATAATTTAATGGCATTTAATCATGTTACGGCTACAGGTGGGGAAAAGAGTCTCAGGGAAGACAGCTGCCTGACCTCGAAAGCCAGGTTTCATAAATGAAAGGAGGATTACTTCATCAGCCAGGTTTTTGGAGTCCCCAGAAGAGGCTACCCTTTGAAACAAAAGGTGGTTTTTTTAAGTCAATGCCTTTCTTGGTTTTGGCCCAGCCAATAACCAGCTGACTTGATATTACCCACCCCTTACTTGCTCCTCAGCACCTACAGGCTCTTCTTCATTTCATCATTCATCAGTCGTCCTCCTTCAAGAGCTGGACAGATAGACACAGGGCACATTTTTGTATCAATCAATGCAAACATGAATTAAGCCCTTTATCAGCTGTGACATGAACAATTTTTAAAACAAATGTGGCCCATGCCAGTGACTCTGGAGTGGGTTTGATTTGGATCCCACTAAATCAAAAGTAACTTGTTAAAATAATCCTTTGGCTGCCTAACAGTGATTCATCATTATGAAAATAGCTCGATTAAAAAAAAAAGCTCTTCTCAGTTGATAACTTTGAAGGAAAAGTCCATTACTCTTTCTCAAATTCCTACTAACTAAAATTTTACTTTCTGGGTGTCAGAATATGATAGTTAGGGTTTCTTTCATTTTTGATTTACTGAACTGTGACACTTGCTCCAAGGCTAAGTTTTGCCATTAAAATATGCCATTGTGAAAACTGGACCATAAAGAAGGCTGAGCACTGAAGAATTGATGCTTTTGAATTTGGTGCTGGAGAAGACTCTTGAGAGTCCCTTGGACAGCAAGGAGATCAAACCAGTCAATCTTAAAGGAAATCAACCCTGAATATTCATTGGAAAGACTGAAGCTGAAGCTAAAGCTCCAATACTTTGGCCACCTGATGTGAAGAGCTGACTCATTGGAAAAGACCCTGATGCTGTGAAAGATTGAGGGCAGGAGGAGAAGGGGATGACAGAGAATGAGATGGTTGAATGGCATCACAAGCTTGATGGACATGAGTTTGAGCAAACTCCAGGGGATAGTGAAGGACAGGAAAGCCTGGCATGCTACAGTCAGTCCATGGGGTTGCAAAGAGTTGGACACAACTTAGTGACTGAACAACATTTTTTGGAGGGAATCTGTCACACAGACTTCTATCTGTGATCCAACCAAACATCACCAGACAGAGTCTAAGAGCTTGCGACTAAGATTAGAGAATGAGTTGAAATAAAAATTTTAAGTTATTCACCAAGTAGTGAACCCATTGTCTTGCAATAGGCAAAACAATCCATTTATTTCAGACGTGGAAAACCAGTACTGTGGTCCACATGCTTCCAAGTTGTACTTCCTGCCTGGGAATTTAAAAAAAGCAACTCTTGCATTCTTCTAGAGAAGGGTAACATCAAGTTCATACAGCAGCTAGAAACGTGATAAATCCGCCAGGGCCACAGCGATTCCTGCCTAAACTAACAATTCATTTCATTGCTACAGTTCACTGCTGTTGTCATCACTTTCATGCCTCTAATTACCTTCCATCTGTTTCATGTTTGAAGTTTACGACACTTGCCCACTTTGGCTGTGCTAGTTTACATCTAACACCAAACACATGTTTATGTTTACCACATACCAGTTCTGCATTCTTGGACTTAAAATTATATCAATTTATAATCCCATTAATGGAAAACTTATGAGAAGGATCCGGCTCCTTTAATAAAACTAGAAAGAACAACCATTTGGATGCTGTTAAGTGCAAGCCCATACCACAGGCTAAATGCTTCAGTTAGGTGCTCCCCACTCAGATAAGTGGGCTTCGAGAAACACTGTCTTGGCTGCTATGTCCAGAGTCTTGGACTGGAGAATCCTGACGGCCCAGGAGTCCACACTCAAGCTCCCATTTTCAGTGGC
This sequence comes from Muntiacus reevesi, assembly GCF_963930625.1. Classification (NCBI taxonomy): domain Eukaryota; kingdom Metazoa; phylum Chordata; class Mammalia; order Artiodactyla; family Cervidae; genus Muntiacus; species Muntiacus reevesi. The sequence goes on from NC_089250.1 coordinate 35,133,742, forward strand.
AAGGTAAAGAATGATCAAAGTCAATCTGATGTGCTTTGTTGAGAAATAGATACCATTTGAATTGGCATCCTTGGACTTGGCATTGTTAAGGTCAAGTCTGTGAACCAAAAAAGTTTTCAACTTGGAGAATGAAAGAGGAGCCAGAGGAGAGGTGGGTGTTACCAGCTGGCAGCAGCTTCCCCATATATAGCTCCCTAAGATGGGGCTGAATGCATGTTTGGACATCTGTATCTACTGCTGAATGATTTCCAAAGAAAACTACAGATAAGAATATTATTTGGATCTTGGGACCATTTCTGAAGGGCTTCAGTGCTAATAAAAAATTTTTAAAAAAAGACATCGGGAACTGTAAGGGATTAAATTCTGCTTCATTCCACTTAAAGGAGAAACTACCCTTTCCCTTCAAGCTTCTCAGTGAATTTCAATCCTTTTTGTGGTGTACTGGGAATCCTGCTCTCTTTTAGACCCCACATCTAGGAACAGGAAACTCAATCTCCAAAACCAGTAAATAAACAAGAGGTCTGATGACCTTTTGATGATCTTTCTGAATAGCATTCCTTTGAAACAAAAAATAGCCTTCTGTCTAGAATAAACTACTGGGCAATTGCTGGTCTGGAAGTCTGAGTGATAAGAGCAGTGGAAACTTGAGCGAAATGCACTTTGCAGGCTGAAGATGAATAAGAATTGAATCTTCTGTCACCTCCTTGTCTGAAAGGGCACTGGACTTGAGAGAGCTTTCCCCAGGGGCATAAGGATTTTACATTAAAAATCACAGACATCAAATGAGATCAGAGTTTGTCCACTCTCATTATTCTAGAAACTATTGACCGAAAAGCCACTCTGGGTCTGTCTGAAGCTTACGATCAGAGGACTTTTCCTTTCACCTGGTGGTCCATTCTGCCAACACAGAATCTGAGCAGCATCCTCACCCCTGGGGATTGATGATGGTCCTGCCCATCTCCCCACTTGGTGTGGACTCGGCAATTCCTCTAACATGGGGAAGCAGGCTTGCTGGGTCCTGTTCACCTGCCGTAGAACCAGCTCCCAGTCAGTCCAGAATGAAGATGCCCTGGGCAGCACAGGACAGGATGAACCTGGCCACTCCTTCTTCATTGCAGTCTGTAGCCTGAGCCCTGGAAGGTACATCAAGGCTCTTACTTCACGCTTGCAAAGCAACATCAGTTCCTTCCATCTGGGATCCTTGTCTGATCCCTCGGGTTTTTAACTGGGAACCAAAAGTTCCTTCAGGAGCCTCTAACCCTCTCGGAAATTCTGCTTTGACCTAAGAGACTCTCCTAATTGAACTGAGATGGGATCATGTTGTCTTGGGCTGTGAACTACTCAACACAATTCCAGTTCAGTTCAGGTTCGAGACTCACAATACTTTATGAGAGGTGACAGGAACCCCTGCTAAGCACTTCAAAAGCAATTTTTTTTTTCTAATTTTCTTCTTTCTATGTATCTGTAATGTCTAATGTTGTTCAAATGCTCATGTAATACCTTTGTAATAAGAAAAAAAATTCTCTTAACTATTGAGAAATGTCCCTAGCATGGAATTTGGGGCCGGCCAAATACTTCAGGTTGGAGCTGTTTCCAGGCACCTTGAGATTTTTAGAGTTTGCAAAAATTTCACTGTTGATGCCAGCTAAAGCGTCATCCCATGACACTTAAAGGAAAGTGGAACACAACACCCACTAGGTAGCCTTAAAATTTCTCATTTGAGACTCCCAAAAGATCTACTTCTGGAAACCAATTTTTCAGTGGAGGGGGTTCCCTCATTTCTCATAGAGAAATTTTGCTGGAGGCATCTTCGTGCTCACATCAAGCAGAAAGCCTCCCCGCTCACCCCCAGGATGCCAGGGCCCTTCCCTTCCATGTCCCAAATGACAGAAATAGCCACTCGAGTAAGGGACCTGGGTATGGAACTTGGCTTCTTCCGGAAGGATTCACTCACTGTGGGCTCTGCGATTACCTTCAAGATGTCTTTCAATAAAAAGAATGAGTGACAGCACTAGCAAAGAGGTGTTCTGAGCCCCCTGGAGCCCCCATCTAAGCTGATGGGCTTGAGGTCTCTTTAGGGATAGAACCAAGCTCTTTGATTGATCTCCAGCTCAAGATCAAGCTCAGAAATTCCCATCATTAGGGTCATCCTTCCTGCTGGGTAAAGGACTCCAGAAAGAGGGCCAAGGTTATGCACTTTGTTCATCCACTCATCCAAGGAGCCTCCTCCCGTCTGGACACCTTCTATCACTAGCACCAGAGCCTTGACACCACCTCTGCCCTCCCCTCCCACTCTGTACATCCTAGATCTAGAGCTGCTACTATTGCTCTGTCTGAACTCCCCTGGGTCTATCTCTTTCCCCTTCTCAGAATTCCAACTCTCAAGTAACTTCCAAAAAAAACCAATAAACTTGTTCATCCTGAAATTGCTAATGGCCATGCAGGTTCATGGATACATGCTCTAGGGAACTTGCTCTGGGAGGGAGAAGAAAAATGGGGAACTAGAAAGGGCCAGTGGCTTCCCTTGGAGCTCAGCTGGTAAAGGGGCCGCCTGCAATGCAGGAGACCTCAGTCTGATTCCTGGGTTGGGCAGATCCTCTGGAGAATGGATAGGCTACCCATTCCAGTGTTCTTGGGCTTCTCTGGTGGCTCCGATGGTAAAGAATCTGCCTGCAATGTGGGAGAACTGAGTTCAATCCCTGGTTTGGGAAGATCCTCTGGAGAAGGGCATGGCAACCCACTCCAGTATTCTTGCCTGGAGAATCCCCATGGACAGAGGAGCCTGGTGGGCTACAGTCCACGGCGTCACAAAGAGTTGCACATGACTGAGTGCCTAAGCACAGCACAGCACACAAGAGGCTCAAGCCTAACCCTGAGGAAGGAGTGGCTGAGGCTGTGCCTGTGGGCGTCTCGGGTGGGTAGAGGAAACACTTGCATGCCTGTGTGGTCCAGGAACCTTGAAGGCAAACCATAGCGGAACCCTCACCTCTAGGTGTCCTGCCCTGGACACGGTCACTTCAGACACTTGCTGAAAAGCCAGATGCCTGGGAGGATGATGATGGCCCTTCCCACGGCCAGGAGCTATGGCACACTTAGCCAGTCTTTCTGCAACCACTTCAGGGGGATCGCATGGTGGAGGGAAAAACACCAGGTTGGAGGCAGATGCCAGCTGCTCACCCACTCCTGCACCAACTAGGGAGTGACCAAGGAAAGCGCGATGGCCTTGACCTTAGACCCTTGACCCCTAAAATTGAGGGTTGATGCTAAACTCCTGACCCCCAGACTCAGCTTTTACAGCAAAAGTTTAAAAAGGAAGCTTTTTTGGAAATGTTTTATCTCAAAAAAGATACTTTCAAAATATCATCTAAGAAAAGAAGTGATTTATACCAGAAAAGGAAAAAAGAATAAAATCTCAGAGTCCAGAGATTTTGGACTCTGAGATTTTGTTCTTTGAGTTGAATAAATGTAGTTGCTTGGGAAAACCCACTGCAGCCTGAATTTTTCTCTTTAATATAGTTGGGAGCCGTAGACACTCCGGCCTGGAATGACCCCCAGAGGCCCTTCTGGCTTTGTGTCCTAGAGAAAGGAAAATGACAAAGAGAAAAGTGAACCTTTAGGGCAGCATCAGAGCAGTACCTTCAAAGGAGGATGCCTTAGAACTTGAGAAAATTTCAAGCTCTCCATCTCAGCAAACGCTCTGCGATCCAGTAAGACTTTAAGAGGAAGGATTTAAGCATCCATCTGTTTGCCTTCAGGGGCTCGGAGCCAGAGTACAGTTTCAGGCTGATGGGTCCATGATATTATAACATATTCATTAGGCAATAAAGGATAAACTGGATGACTGTATGTTTGAGGGTTGCTCCAGCCTCTCATTTATACAGCTTTTAGGAAACTCGCTTAATGTGCCCTCAGCTGGCATGGCTCCTCCAAAGCCATCCCCCAGATTGAATAATTGTTCATTAAATGTCTTCAGGGAGGTTTCCATCTGTAGTCACGAACTCCACGAACATTTGTGGGAAAATACCCCTGCTCTTTCATTATGTCTAAAATGTGATCACCTGATATGAAAACACAAAGAACGGTACGTTTTAAAGGTGAACTACAAACCCTAAATTGAGAGTTGACTTAATCCCACTTTTATGGGCTGATTAATGTCCCGAGTAACCAGGCTAGGGAAGAAAGTTAATGCCTGTTTCCTTTCATGGAGTGTACCATGCTTCTCGGCTTTTATCATGACAGCGCATCACTGCCACTGTGAGTTTGATATAAACAAGATCCAAGGCCATTGTCGGAACTTTCCTTGTGCCAAATGGACCCCAAATGATTCACTCACCTAAATTCCTAGCAGTCAGATCTTCAGTCCTTACGGGGAAATAAAAAGCAGACTCCATCAGAGGTTGTGATATCTTCGAGAGAGGCTAAAGAAGCAAGTTGGCTAATGGTGTCTATTTGTGAGAGTTTGAAATCTGAATTATGGTGAAAAGACGTACAAATCCTGCCTCCATAGTAATAATAATAACTGCTTTCCAGTAGCTACTCTGTCCAAGGAACTGCGCCAAGTGCTCTGTGTGTGTGTGTTTTCATGTACCCTTCTGAGATGGCAGGTATGAGCCCAGAGGAGGGTAAGCAGTGAGTCCTTGGAGCAGAACCAGGCCTGTTGGATGCAGGAGGCCACCCAGGTCCCCTCCTGCTGCCCCCGTCCCGCACTGTGCTGGCTCCACCCACCTGGGTCAGCTTAGCTCACCTGCCCTTGAGCAATGGGCTTCCCTGGTAGCTTAGCTCGTAAAGAATCCACCTCCAATGCAGGAGACCCCAGTTCGATTCCTGGGTTGGGAAGATCCCCAGGAGAAGGGAACGGCTACCCACTCCAGTATTCTTGCCTGGAGAATTCCATGGACTGTGTACAGTCCATGGGGTTGCAAAGAGTCAGACGCAACTTTCACTTTTTCACTTTTCAAAGAGACATCCTTTCACTCCTTCGTTGGTTCATCAGCGAAGAAGTAGAAGTCTTCAGAGCTCCTTCCAGAAGCAACATGGCCAAAAGCAACTTTCCTCCCCACCCTCACCCCACGCCCCCAAAGCCTGAAACACGGGGCTATTTTATTCCTTATGCCTTGAGGAGGTATATCTGTAACCAACAGGCCACACTCATGCCTGCTATGAAAAGTTATCAACAGAGTATCACCAAAACGTTTTGAGTGTGCTTTACACGTCCAAGAGCTCTCTCCCAGGACTTCCCTGGTGGTCCAGTGGCTAAGATTTCATGCTTCCAATGCAGGAAGCCCAGGTTCAATCCCTGGTCAGGGAACTAGATCCCACATGCCACAACTAAGACCTAGTGCAACCAAGTAAATAAATTAAAAAAAAAAAAAAGACCTCTTTCCCATAAATCATTTCATTTGATAAATTACCTTGAACAGAAGTAAAAGGAAATGAATTATTCAGCTTAGGGTTAGGATTTGTGTGCGGGCACTTATAGAGAGTACCTGGGCCCACAAGGTGTAGGAATGGCTCAACCGGTGTTAAGGACTTCAGTTTGGTGACAGGTTACTGCCACTTCATTGTACAGAATGTTGGTTTCCAGAAGCGCCTACATTAGGCTAAACCAGGGAGGAAGCATTATCTTCCAACACATCTGCCCTTGAACTCTGACCTTTCTTCTCCCCATTTCAGTATCTCCAATATCGATCCCATCCCGGGTCCTTCTTCTACCCTCTGCACCCCTTAAAACTCACTTTCAAGAAAGAAGAGAACCTGGACCTACCTGGTGGCCGATTGGTTGGGAATCTGCCTGCCAATTCAGGGGACGTGGGTTCAACCCCTAGTCCAGGAAGATTCCACAGGAATCTTCTTATGTGCACAGGAGGAGCCTATGTGCCGCAACTACTGAAGCCCCCTCGCCTACAGCCCGTTCTCCACAACAAGAGAAGCCTCGGCAATGAGAAGCCTGCACACCACAACTAGACACTAGCCTCCACTTGGCACACCCAGAGAAAGCCCACGCGCCGCAGTGAAGACCGAACACAGCCAAAATGAAAAAAGGAGAGAACATATTTGCACTAAAGTCAAATAACTGGCAATAGACTAAAATGTTTTCTCTGGCTCCAGCTTGTTTATTAATAGAAATTCAATGTCTTATCTAAAGGAGTGGTTTCCAAAGACCCACAGCCAGGAGGGTAAGGGGGAATGGAGTGGAGACGGCAGCAGAGCTCCAGCAGTTACCAAACACACAGCTGCTGACGGCACGTTCCAGCACCAGTCGGGCTCTGCCTCCAATCCTGGGAAGCACAACTCCCCCCAGATTCAACCTGGCTGCCACGGGGAACCTCCAGTGGAGACCTGGCCAGGAGCCAGTCCGTAGGCTCTGTCCACATCTCTACTGCCCTGTAGCTGAATGGGTCCAGAGAACCAGGACTGCTTCCAGCTCACAGTGACCCAGCATCCCTGTTGTCCAGGATTGGGGGCAAAAGAGGACTCAGACCACTGGTGCTACCTGCCATTTCCATCCCCATTGATTCTTTTACATCACTGGCACTCAAAAGAGGTTACATCAGCCTTTTTTTTTTTTAATGAATGATACCCTTAAAAAGAAGAATCATCCATAATATCTAACATGAATTTAACACTTACTGTATGCTGGGCATTGTTCTAGGGCTTCCCTGAAGGCTCAGCCGGTAAAAGAATCTTCCTGCAATGCAAGAGACTGCCTGCCAATGCAGGAGATTTAAGAGACTTGGGTTCCATCCGTGGGTCAGGAAGATTCCCCTGGAAAAGGAAATGGCAACCCACTCCGGTATTTCTTGCCTGGAATATCCCATGAACAGAGGAGCCTGGCGGGCTACAGTCCATGGAGTCACAAGAGTAGGACACCACTGAGGGACTAAACGACCACCACTGCCCAGACATTGTTCTAAGCATGTGCTAATTCATTTAGTCCTCTCAAGAGCCCTGTGGTGTAGGTGTTATCATTACCCACATTTTACAGATGATGAAACAAAGGCTCACAGTTAGATGACTTTTCCAAAGACACAGAGAAAGTGATAGCTGAGGTTCAAAGGAAACAGAACTGAGTTCCAGTCCCCGCAATCCCACTAAGTAGCTGTGTGACCTTGGGCCAGTCATTTAACCTCTCTGGGCCTATGAGAAAAGGGTATCAGACCAGTTTACCTCTCACCATACTTAGCTCTACGAGTTGATGAATCTAAGATCCTTGGAGATGTCTTCACACCACTCCTGAGAGCTGGAAGGTAATTCATTCTCCTGGTAAGAGGTGTGAAACAGATCCTCCTGTTTTAAAGCTCAGTGGAATCCCAGAGCTGTAGATGAAATGCCATCTATAAACATCCAGTTGTTATTGCCAAGCCTACTGCTTTAATGGGAAACATCAGCACTAATTTCCCTGCCCCCTGCAGAATCTTTTCATTTCCCGGGTTCCTTTCTCATTCACCACGTAGATGGCACCAAAGGCAAAGATGTTGCTATTTACATTGAGCTTCTGACTTTGTGCTCTCTTCCCACCTCAGACAACCTCCACCTGTCAACTCCAGTAATGGACGATTTATTTCCACACTGACAGCTTTTTCGATTCCATGCTTGCCAAGAAGGAAGACAGTGTCATTCCCTTCAAGCACACACTCAACCAGCTGATTCATTTTCTCTTTTTGAGTTTTTCTTCTTTTTCAAGCAGTTTCTCTAATTGAAGGGTTGTACCCTTTGGCCACCTGTGAAGATCCCACGCCCCGATGTTCCTTTTGTTTTTATATAATCCAGATGATTTGGGGTACACCAAAACCGAATGTCACAAGCTCTGGATTTGTCCCCCTGAGTTCTCTCTGCTGAGCTCCTGCCATTTCTATACCAAGTCTGACCAGAATGAGGCCCCTTCAGGAGCCCCATCCAGCAGCAACTAGAATCTGGAATTTATTTTGCCCTCAGTTCAGTCAGTTCAGTCACTCAGCTGTGTCTGACTCTTTGCAACCCCGGACTGTAGCACACCAGGCTTCCCTGTCCATCAACTCCCAGAGCTTGCTCAAACTCATGTCCATCGAGCTGGTGATGCCATCCAACCATCTCATCCTCTGTCGTCCCCTTCTCCTCCTGCCTTCAATCTTTCCCAGCATCAAGGTCTTTCCCAAGGAGTCAGTTCTTCACATCAGGTGGCCAAAATATTGGAGCTTCAGCTTTGGCATCAGTCCTTCCAATGAATATTCAGGACTGATTTCCTTTAGGATTGACTGGTTGGATCTCCTTGCAATGAAAGGAACTCTGAAGAGTCTTCTCCAACACCACAGCTCAAAAGCCTCAATTCTTCAGCCTTCAGCTTTCTTTATGGTGCAATTCTCACATCCATACATGACTACTGAAAAAACAATAGCTTTGACTATATGGACCTTTGTTGGCAAAGTAATGTCTCTGCTTTTTAATATGCTGTCTATGTTGGTCATAGCTTTTCTTCTAAGGAGCAAGCGTCTTTTAATTGCATGGCTGCAGTCACCAACTGCAGTGATTCAGGAGCCCAAGAAAATAAAGTTAGCCACTGTTTCCATTGTTTCCCCATCTATTTGCCATGAAGTGATGGGATGGAGAAGGCAATGGCACCCCACTCCAGTACTCTTGCCTGGAAAATCCCATGGACAGAGGAGCCTGGCAGGCTGCAGTCCATGGGGTCTCGAAGAGTCAGACATGACTGAGTGACTTCACTTTCACTTTTCACTTTTATGCATTGGAGAAGGAAATGGCAACCCACTCCAGTCTTCTTGCCTGGAGAATCCCAGGGATGGGGTCACACAGAGTCGGACACGACTGAAGTGACTTAGCAGTAGCAGCAGATGGGACTGGATGCCCTGATCTTAGTTTTTTGAATGTTAAGTTTTAAGCCAGCTTACTCACTCTCCTCTTTCACTTTCATCAAGAGGCTGTTTATTTCCTCTTCATTTTCTGCCATAAGGGTGGTGTCATCTGCATATCTGAGGTTACTAATATTTGTTCTGGCAATCTTGATACCAGCTGGTGTTTCATTCACCCCAGCATTTAGCATGGTGTACTCTGCATAGAAGTTAAATAAGCAGGATGACAATATATAGCCTTGACGTACTCCTTTCCCAATTTGGAACCAGTCTGTTGTTCCATGTCCAGTTCTAACTGTTGCTTCTTGATCTGCATACAGATTTCTCAGGGGGCAGGTAAGGTGGTCTGGTATTCCCATCTCTTTAAGAATTTTCCAGTTTGTTGTGATCTACACAGTCAAAGGCTTTGGCATAGTCAGTGAAGCAGAAATAGATGTTTTTCTGGAATTTTCGTGCTTTTTCTATGACCCAACAGATGTTTGCAATTTGATCTCTGGTTCCTCTGCCTTTTCTAAATCCAGTTTGAACATCTGAAGGTTCTCGGTTCACGCGCTGTTGAAGCCTAGAATTTATTTTGCCCTTGCGATAGTTAACTGTGTAAGTCAGCTTCATTGTGTCACAGGGTGTCCAGATTAGCATTTGAACTGGTAGACTGAGTAAAGTTGATCACCTTCCTCAATGGGGGTGGGTGGGCATCACCCAATCCACCGAGGGTCTGAGTCGAACAAAAAGGTATAAAGAAGGTGAATTTTTCTCTCTCTGCCTGCCTGCTGAGCGGGGACGTTGGTCCTATCCTGCCTTTGGACTGGGGCTCACACCATCAGTGATTCTGGTTCTCCAGCTGATAGATGGCAGATAGCAGGACTATGACATCTAAAAAGTTATTAAAAAATTTAAAACCTAAGTTCATTGGAGTAAAATTATGGCCATCATCACAAATGGGGTTTGGAAGAATCTTTGCCCACAGTTTGTTCTTGATTTTCATGGATTTGAGAAGATGGATGAGAAGTCCAAAGAGGTCACTAGCAACTTAATGACCCTCGGCGAGAAGCTGGAGCTAGGTCTACAAGAGGACAACTTCACTGAACTCCTTGCTGGGCAAACAGGAGGAGCTTACTAATTAAGACATGATGGAACTGGGGGCCCAGAGAAAGGACAAAAAGAGACAAGAGGAAGAAGAAGTAACTGAAGAACCGAAGAGATTCATGAGCAGGAAATGGCAAGAGAATTTTCCTTACTTGAGGAGGCACTGTTAGTTTTTGAGGCTTAGGGTTCCAATGTAGACCTATACACAAACGTTACAGCAGCCCTTCAGAATGCAATTCTGTGCTACTGTGTCATCTATGATGAAAAAAGAAGAGCTACTATCCAGACATCACTGGGTCAGTTTTTCAAGAAGGTAGACAGAACTGAATTCAGCAAGGAACCAGAACCTGCGCCATCAACGTCAGGTGTGAGTGAAATAGCAGCTGGCCCTCTGTCTCCTATTGTTGACAATCCTTGTGCCTAGCACAAGGTTGCTAAGTTGCTTCAGTCATGTCCCACTCTTTGCAACCTACGTACGGACTGTAGCCCACCTGGCTCCTCTGTCCATGGGATTTCCCACGCAAGAATACTGGAGTGGGTTGCCATATCCTTCTCCAGGGGATCTTCCCCACCCAGGGGTCAAACCTGTGTCTTTTATGTCTCCTGCATGTCAAGCGGGTTCTGACAACCCTTCAGTTCTACCATCTCCCACTCCTCCCCCTCCTCCAGTCAATAACTCTTCTTGCCTGTTCCCTGGATGCCAGTCCGTGTGCCAGCTGTTGAACTGGTACTTTTCAGCAGCTACTGTACTTTTCAAGGTGCTGTACTATAATATTTTAAATGTTTTCTTTATGTTTTGTGCTTTTTTATGTATCATTTGTGTTAAAAGTATCATAAACCTATTCCTATATAGTACTATACAGCTGATTGTGTCAGTTGGGTACAAAGGCTAACTTTGTTGGACTTACGAACAAACTGGACTTATGAATACACTCTCAGAACAGAACTCATTGGTATGTAGGGAACCTGCTTTACAAACCCTGGGGAGAGAAGGGTTGGCACTTTGTTGGCACTCCTGTGTCTCTTTACACCAAGGTCTGATCTCTCAAAGTCATAGACACCAGATATAATTGCTGCCTGGGAGGCCACGTGTGACCCTTGGGCTTATTTTATTAAATGTTAATCTGTCCCTTTTGTTTCCCTTTTCCACACCCAAGAGAAAAATTTAATTTCCTCCTCATCTTCTAATATTCCTGTATGTTTTCTTTCTTGCCCCTCATTCTTTTTGTTTGTTTGTTTTCATTTCATCTCTCTCTCTCTCTCTGGATGTGTTTGCAACAGTGTAAGATAGAAAACCAAGACAAGGCGTCTCTTCGTCCTTCTCATTCTCTGCCCAGGGCACCTTTGAAAGCTTTGATATAACCAACCAAGAATTTTCTCTCTCTTTCCCAGACATTTAATTTAAACAAAACTTGGAAAAGTTAAACATTGACCTTTTATATGCTAGTCATGCTACTGACACTTTGTCAGCTAGACTCCATGTAACCTAATGTCTTAACTTTCTGATTCTAGCATGTTAACCAGCACCTGACAATTCCTATCGTACTGCCCAACTTAAGTCCTGAAATATCAAATATTCATCTTTCCCTGAGAGGCTAAACGTTGCTCAACATTTTGATTATTCTGAAACAGAAGGCTACTCTTCCACGAGTTCAGTGGTGTAAAAATTTACCTATGTTGTGATCACTGACTGCAATCTGATAGGAAATTCTTATCAGATAGTGTCATAAGTAAAATGAATGAAGATATCAAAGCATGGCCGTGAAGAAACCTGTTTGTGACTCTTGCTGAAAGAGAAACGGTTCAGATATAATTACAGTGTCCTAGTATTGAGGCTTTAGAAATACAATTTACATGAAATCTGACATATTACAACTTTGCAAAATATGTTCAGATACTTTTTACAGAAACTGTACCAGAAACTCCCGGTTCTTAACAAAGAATTAAAAATCAAGAGTAGTAAGAAGGTAAATTCAACCCATCATTTTTCTCTACATCTATGCTTCCAAGGGAAAAATCACTCTCTTTCTCAAACAAACAGAGATCTTTCAGAAAGGTTCATTCATAGAAACCACAAAAGGTCACACAAATCAATTGATTCTGCTCCTTTTGGCTAGAAGGGTGGTTTGCAAGAAGGTAAGAGGCAACCAGAAGTAAGAGAGCAGATGAGACTGTATTTTCACTCCCTTTCTCTGTCTCAGCCAAAGGCCACAAAAAGGCAAGTGAGGAATGGCCTCTCCTTTCCATCGTCAGGCAGCCATCAGAGAAAAGAATGAAAATTTTTCCCCACTGCTGCCAGAACAACATATAAAACATGGGCTTTCCCCTGAGGAAATAAACCTGGAAAGAAGAGAAGAAATTTCTTCTCAACCTCCACCCACCCCGCCCCCTACAAGCAGCAGAAATCAGCTAGGCAGACAATTCCTTCCTGGCCCCACTAGGAGGAATGAGGTGAGACTTGGCAGAAAGAGTGTGGTTTGGGTTTAACGTGGTTTCGCCCTCCTGAAAGGTAGAGACCCAATTTCAGACAAAGTGCCATTGTCCAGTTTCCATTCAGAAATAAAACGTTGTGAACTTGATTTTATTTTTCTCACAAGCTTTCAGGCTCTATTAGGAGGATGTGGCCCAGGAATGTAGTCTGAGGCAGAAATCCCTGTTCACAGCGCTGCCTCGGGCAAGTCACTTAGCCAGCTTCTTCCCACTGTGGAGTAGGCAGAAAAAGGACGCCGTTTGCAATATTTAAATATTAAACACAAGGCGTAGGTGAACAAGAAACATAAATATTTCATCTTGATGCTCTAACCATGACACAGTCTACCAATCTTAACATTTCAGCTAATGTAGAAATTTTTCAAAACCAAAAAACCATTTCATCACTATATAATATTTGTCTTAAGTAGTGAAAAATTACAAAGGTTAAGGTCATTTCAAAGCAGAATTCTAAGGTCTTTAATTTTGCTGTGTCATTTTCTTTTTCTTTCCTTATTTTTTTTTTTGTTGTTGTTATTGTTGAACTTGATGTTTTCTTTTGCTTCATTTTCATTCAGGACATTAAGAAAACTCAGCATGTTTGTTTTCAACAATATTCAACAGTGCTCCTGCCAATTTTCTTTTAGAAGTCAATTCATTTTTTAAAAAAAATATTTATTTATTTGGCTGTGCCAGGTATTAGTCGAGGCACTCAGGATCTTTAGTTGAGGAATTCAGGATCTAATTCCCTGCCCAGGAGTTGAACTCTGGCCCCCTGCATTGGGAGCAGAGAATTCTCACCACTGGACCACCAGGGAAGTCCATGCTACTTTTGATAATCATACTCTTTGGACTTTTCTCTCTTCTCTCTCTACCCACCCTGGCCCAAATTTTAAGCCCGAGATTTTTTTGTGAATGTAAATTCAAGTTTAAACACTATCCCAAACAGGTAATGCTTATATTGGTAGGAAAAAAGGAAGGATGGCCTTAACCTTGTAACTGCTGTATAAACCATGTTGTGCCTTCATAAAGCGAGCTTTATAGTTTCATTATAAACAATTGGGCTTCCAAGGTGGCTCAGTGGTAAAAACTCCGCCTGCCAAGCAGGAGACTCAGGAGATTCAGGTTCTATTCCTGGGTCAGAAAGACCCCTGGGGGAGGAAATGGCAACCCACTCCAGTATTCTTGCCTGGAGAATCCCATGGAAAAACGATCCTGGTGGGCTACAGTCTACAGGGTTGCAAAGAGATGGAACACAACTTAGCGACTAAACCACTATAAACATTAGGGAGAAGAGAAATGAATCAAAACCGAGACTGAAAGAGTAACAGAACGAAAAGTACAAAGGAAGTAAAAATACAGAAACACAAGAAACAGCTTATCCTTATTTCAAAATAGTATCTTCACCATAACTTTCATTTTTCACTGCCTTTCCAGGGAACTCAGAGGACCCTGCTAGCAGCACAGACTCCCCATAGTTCAACTTTGAGCTGGGAGGAAAATAGTGTTGCTGTGACTCTCATTTTACAAATGAAAAACATGAAGATGAAAGATGGCATGATTAACTCAGTCTCATTAGTCAATATGGAATCTTTGAACAAATGGCTTCTTTTTCAAACACTGAAAACTGACTTTGGACTTGCCTGATGGTCCAGTGGTTACGTATCTGCCGGCCAATGCAGGGGAGTCGAGAACTGGCCAGAACGTGCAGGAAGGCTCTGCAACTCTTCTCCACGTGCAACCAAGGCTGAGACGTATCCTCAACCAACCAGAGACCAACACTGCCCCCACGCCCCGCCTTGGCTCAGCCCATCAGGATGTCTGCCTTGGAAGTCCGCTGGGCTTTCTAGGGGTTGCACATCCCCACTTGGCCTGGCCAGGGAGGCGATGACCCTCTCTGACAGCCTGGGTTGAGCCCCCCGCTCACCTCCTGCCAGGTGAGCAAGTGGCTGTGAACCCTGATCAGTTGCCTTCGTGGGCCAACCGTTTGGTCAGAAAAACCTGTAACATCTCATCCCACCAGACCCAGCTAGTCATTCATGGGCCCATGAATTCAGAGTAGCCTTGAAGTTGCCAAGAGTCAGACACGACGGCTGAAGCAGCTGAGCACTTCTGTCATCAAAACTGCAGCGTGGTGTTGGACCAACAGATTTCGTAGAAACGGATTCTTCACATTGATGTACGGCAGAAGCCAACACAATACTGTAAAGCAACTATCCTCCAATTAAAAATAAATAAATTTTTTAAAAAAAACATGGATTCTCATGAGAACACTCCTTACTCAATTTACAGAATCCAGGAATGTTCCAGTACAACATTTTAACTTGCTTCTTGCCTTCCGATGGGGGTGACCCTCACCAGCCTGGCACATGGACTTCCAAGTGGCAAGACAGGGGCTTGGGCCACGTGTTTGAGTTACCTGGGCTTGAAGCGGTGAACTGTGGCTGGTCACCCGTCAACAGGTCAGCCGGGCAAAGTCGCACAGTCGACAGGTGTGTATTCATTAACAGAATGCAAATGCAAAACAGGCATTTGTTGTCCAAGGGAGCAGATAACATGCCCTTCCTGACTGTGGGGAGTGTTCCCACAATCTGCTCTGGGCTAATGCGGACATCACAGTGGTTCCTAATGAGTCATCTTTTCCTACCAAGGTTATTGTAGTTTCAAAATTTTTACATCGAAATAAGGTTGCTTTCCTACTCTCTTTTTTCAATTTTTTTTTTTTTTTTTTTTTTTTTTTTTTTTTTTTGGTGCACTGGGACTTCACTGCTACGTTCGGGCTTTCTCCCGTTGTGGTGAGCAAGGGCTCCTCCCCAGATGAAGTGCATGGGCTTCTCACTGCAGTGGCCGGAGCACCAGTGGACCCAGGAAAAGGGACGTCCCTTTCCTACTGTCTCGAGCAAACTATAAACATGGAAGGCTAACTTGGATAAATTAAAAACACTCAGTAATAAAAATGATTAAACATCACTAGATCTGTGAATTCATCAGCCTGGCTCCTGGTCTGTAGAGTAGGCGTGGGGTTCCCCGGTGCACTCTAATCTTTGAGAGAGTTTGTGAAGGAACAATACCTTGCAGTAATGGCTAACGTTTACAACTCTGCAAGGCATGGAGCTAAATCTTTCTTTATCTTAGTTAATCCTCCCAACAACCCAGTCTCAAATCTATAGAAGATAACATTATCATCCTCATTGTGTCAGTGAGGAAACAGAGCTCATGGCTAGGCTGAGGCCACACCACAGGTGACAAGCCAGGTCCCTCGAGCCAAAACCATACTTCCCATGGCCCCTGTGTATGTGTACGCTCAGCCCCTTCAGTCTTGTCCCACTCTATGCGACACTATGGCCTGTAGCCCGCCAGGCTCCTAGGTCCATAAGGACTGTTAACACGTGACGATGAGCACTTTGAACCTCTGACTAAAACAAGTTCCTACAGAGACCCTCCTGGAGAGAGACTTCTGGCAAACCTTCTCCAAGCCCAGGAAGGACGGACCTTTTCCCAGAACAGGTGTGGAGAGGAGGCCAAAGGAAATGGCCAATTTATTTTTTTTCCAGATGAGATATTTGTGTGGTAGATATTCTGAAGACAGGAGCGTTTCCCCTTTCCGTCGCTTGCTGCCCCCACCTGAAAGTCAGTGCCTTTCCAGGGGCCCCTCTGTCCAGGTCAGTCCCGAGGGCCAGCAGAGCTTCCGCTCCTGATGGCCAGTTTGAGTGAATGAAGATGCCAAGGGTCCCGCTGGACTTAATTCACTGCTGAGAGCCAGGAAAAACAGCCCCATAAATCTTCCCCCAGCAAGAAAAGGCCGGGCTTCCCACAAGGAGATAAACAAATTGAACATTTCAAAGCCACCTGTTAGGTACTCACCCCAATTTGCATACAAATGCCAACCAACAGCCTCCTGCGGTTAAACAAGACGGGTAAGGATGAGGGGGTTTATGGTCCACCCCTAGTGCCTGTCACAAACCAGCGCCAGGAAAGGCTGACCTCCGAACCTGCTTCACAATCAAGTGTCAGGCCTGGGAAATGACCCTTGACATTAGCATCCCGGAGGGACGGACTGTCTGCCTTCAGGCAGCCTCCGACAGCAGCGCCCCCTCCGCACTTTCCAACAGAAGAGTCCGGGGAGAGTCCAGCGGGCTGGCGGCCACACCAGGTTTGCAGAGAAGTTTGCCTTTGAAAATGTTGACGGACAACAGTGCTGCTTTTGGAGAAACGGGGTTTCTCCTTTCCACCCTTTATCTGTATTTTTAGCAAACACTAGTGGAAGCAGGTTGACTTTGGTTTGAGCCAGGTCTCATGGAAAATGTAAATACGTGTACACACAAAATATTGCTGAATACATAAAGGGACTATGGGAAACTAGAAATAACACAAGGATTGGAAAGGCACAAATGATCACCCTCTACCCAAACATACATTTTCTTTTAATTTACCTTTGGTTATTTAAGTTATCTATACCTAACTTAGCTTCTTAAGAAAAATAATATATATAATAATATAATAAATGGTATAATAATAAAATAATAATATAATATAGAAATTTTTTTTTACAGATTTCCTGGTGGCTAAGACAGTAAAGAATCTTTCTGCAGTTCAGGAGATCCAGGTTCAGTCCCTGGGAGAGGAAGATTCCCTGAAGAAGGGAATGGCAAGCGACTTCAGTATTCTTGCCTGGAGAATCCCACGGACAGAGGAGCCTGGTGGACTACAGTCCATGGGGTCACAAAGAGTCAGACACGATTGAGTGACTAACACACACATAGAATATTTTTGGCTATACTTGGTATATATAAATTATACTCTATATTATGGTATTATATTAATATGATTAATAAATTATTGGTATATTTATATATAAATTATAAATATAAATAAGTTATTGATATATGTAGAAATACATAAATAATATCAATAAATTAATGCTATTGATATTCTATCAATTTTATCATATGGGTTCAATCCCTGGGTCAGGAAGATTCCCTGGAGAAGGAAATGGCAACCCATTCCAGTAATCTTGCCTGGGAAATCTCATGGACAGAGGAGCATAGTGGGCTATAGTCCATGGGGTCACAAAAGAGTCAGACACAACTTAAGTGACTGAACACGCACATTATGATATTATACTAATTATATCATAATAGTGATATAACAATTATATTAAAATAATATAAAGTATATAATAATACAATAAAAGAAAGCCCTGCAAAAGTCTAAAT
This sequence comes from Muntiacus reevesi, assembly GCF_963930625.1. NCBI lineage: Eukaryota > Metazoa > Chordata > Mammalia > Artiodactyla > Cervidae > Muntiacus > Muntiacus reevesi. Next base: position 35,151,359 of record NC_089250.1, read on the forward strand.
TATAAAAGTGTAAATGGATGCACCAGAACCACTTGAGTTTTGAAGTGAAAGCATTTTCAAAGGAAAATGCTAAATGTTTGAGGGGGGCAGGGGATTTATTTATAACTTTTGATGTGCCCTTGAATGAAAGACTCAGCAAACTATACACTGCTTTCATTACAGCCTCTGGTCAGAGGCTCATTTCCAAGAAAAGAAAAAAGCACTTGCTAAACTTGCCCCAGTGGGACTGAGACGAACCATTAAAGATGAAATGGTGTGTCTGCCCGCACATTCCAGATCCTTGAGCTTCGTGATGACCACAGCTCTCAGGGGCTTGTTCTTAATTCCTTAGAGAAACCATGTTTGACGAAACTTTGAATATTTTAAAATAATGAGATGAAAATACAACTCTTGGATTCATGGGCAGTGAGGACATACTTCTTGGTGAGTCCGTTTCCTTCAGTGAGCTTGGAGGCTGCGCTAACTTTACGGGCTGGCCACACCTCAAACCCTTCAGAAGTAATTCGTTTTCCTTTAGACAGCCGGTAGAAACAATAGTTTGGGGTAAAGAAACAAACAGAAAGACAATGTTTATTTACTGACAATCTAAACTCAGGCACCTGTTGACAAGAAGCCTTGATCTTTCCTTCATCTCATTCTCCCCTTGGATTTTGGAAACCTACAAAGGTGACTAATCCTAGATCCTCCCCGCTGGGAGTTCACAGTTTAAGTCTTAAGTCCAGGTGAGAAATACCCCATTCACCAAGGCAACAAACGGTAAGTTAAAATCTGTGGTATCAAAGCAAGGATCCTTCAATTAAAAATAAATATTTTTTTAAAAAAAATCACATCCACTACATTTAGTAAAACATGTTTCCACCTGAACTTCTAACACTTGAAAAGAGAGAAACTGCTTGAAGTGTGGTGTTTCTCCACTGTTCTCATCAGACCCAGGGAAGTTCCAAGAGGGAGAGACTCAGGATAAGGAGCTTCATGCATTTCTCTTGGTTTTCACTGCTTAAACAATGTTTGTTCCATTAGGTTTGTAATGCGAGATCATTCACAGTAAATCCACATAACAGCCTCCAACTTGATTAATTTATCACAACTAACCTAGTCTTCACATGTCTAAAAACAAACCGCTGACAAATTCCAACATCTACTTACACCCTGTCTTGAAATTTGTTAAACATAAAATCATTCCAGGATTACTAAGAGCCTTTGGCTTGCATGGCCTTTGTTTATAAATATAGTGTGCGATAAATAATACTAGTTATCAACTCATCTTCTCAGGCTTAGTCCAGTATCAATCTAATCTGCAAGATACAGGCAGCTAAATACAAATTTGAAATAGCCCCAGAGAGGCCATCTGGCCACTGACTACCAGGAAGAATGAATCTCCTTAAAGTCTTGACGAATCTCCTTAAATGCCTTGAGACATTATCTAACTGCTTATCCAAAGAATCTTCCAAGATTGCTCATCAATGCCTATCTGGTTACCACCGTTCATATTCATATAAAGGGGAAAGTTTGCAGTCGAATGGTTGGTAGCCCTCCCTTAGTAACAAATACTTGTAAACTCTACAAAGCATAACCATTGGAAAATTGCTGCCTTGTTGAAAGTAAACCCCTATCTGGTTAAACTCAGGCCTTCCCCCTTCTCAGTTCCATCTCCAAACTTCTGGAATCGTAGACCAGGGAACGATACCACCACACCACAGAACTGTTAGCAGTGTTAACAAATTAACAAGGGTGTGTTTAAAGTCTAAAACTGTACTTCCAGTAAAGAGATGTCAAAACTTGAAAGTGTTTCATTATTTCATTGGATCTCTAATTCTTAGATCAATGATCTGACTTTTTTAAGTCTGCATAGTGAGGGCAACATGCACTGAATGAGTTGTGGGGGTGGTGGGGGAGGGAGCATATGGGTGTTGGAGCAATTTATTTTTTCATGATGACTGGGACCCACAGATTAACTAAATTAATTTCATCCAGGGAAATTAGATTGCTCACTAAGTAGGGTGCCCCCCCCAAATTCACAAAGTCCCCCAAACCAGTGGAACCATTGGATTTTGTTGGGACTACCTATGAGGCCAATTGTACTTGAATGCATCAATCAGACACACACTGTTCAAGCAGTTCTGACACCTTCTCTCACCTAACCTGGCTCCCGTGATCTTCTCAATGGATTAACCACCTGGAGCAGCTGAAACTCTAAGAGAACTTCATTCTGTCAAATATGGAAAAACAGAATAGATAACACACAATGGAAAGGTTCTTATCAATAGCCATTTAGATTATTCCAAAAGGAAATAGTTACAAACCAACATAATTTGCACCTAGGAAAGAATTTGTTGTTCAGTCACTCAGTCTAGTCCAACCCTTTATGACCGACCCCATGAACTGTTGCACGCCAGGCTTCCCTTTCCTTCACTATCTCCCAGAGTTTGCTCAAACTGATGCCCATTGAGTCCGTGATGCCATTCAATAAAGCAGTCAATTGAAAGAGAATTTTTAAAAAGTTAAATCCAGTCTGCAGGTGACTGAAGGACTTGCAAACCTCAAATACGTTATCTGAAATACTAAAAAGTCAAATAAAAATATTCACTGTATAAGTAGTAGGGACAAATAAAAACTTGTAGGGACAATTTTGAGGACTTGGGGGCCACTTGAGTTCATCCAAGACTCTTGTATTGGTAGGAATACCTACTCCTATACGTCCCCACAGTGGTCATACAAAGTGTAATTACTGCCCCCACGGTGTGGGGAACCAAACTTGAGTAGCCAAAGAGCTAAAGTGTCCAAGTTCACGCAGCTGATGGGAATGGAGTCTACCTAGGAACCCAGGCTGCGAGACTCCCAAGCACACTTGATTGCTCCCTTGGCTAAGTTCAACCTCATCACACCATGTAGCTTTTGAAGGTTTAAAGTTATGTGGGCGAAGAGACACAGAAGAGGACCAATTAAAGACTTTAAAGAAAAAAGCTGTCCTGGCCCCAAAAAGGCTACTTCCAGACTCGATACTAGATGCCACTGCTTTCAAGCTTTTAGTCTATAATCAAGCCATATTGAAACCAGATTTACAAGCTCTTCAGAAGAGACCTTTGCGAGTTTCTAAAGCAGACATGTTTGGTATTTTAGGAGGGAGGTCAAACCCCCTATGGTGCAGTGTTTTTAATAAAATCAGTTCAGCAGAAATTAGAGACACACCAGTCAATTTCTAGGAAGCCTTGAAGCCATTCAAAATAAGGGATGGGGCCGGGTTGTGGGGGAGGGAATAACATAAAAGATATAACCACGGACAGAGCAGTTTTTTCCAAAAGGGGCAGAATGTTTAAGGGGTGCAGATACAGAAACATCATGGCAACCATTTGTCTCTGGTTTGGGCAAATTTCCCCTTAAAAAGGGAAAATCACTTTTGGGGGGAGTTCTATGTTCACATTAAACAAGGACTGTTCCTGATCAGCCCAGCCGTGCAGTGACACCTCAAAGGAACGGCAAACATCTCTATGAGGGAAAAACAAATAAACCCGTCATCATCCTTACATCACTGAATCAGGTAGGTCGCTATTTCATGAAGGGTCCTTTATCTCCACTCTTGGCAACCTCTACACTCTCATAGGGAACCAAAAGTAGACTCTATATTTAGTTCTTAGAAAAATCAAAGTGGAGAAACCTACAATATTTTTGCTGAAAGGCCAAGTTATGTGCAGATCTGACTTTAAAACTGGTGGCAAGAATACACAAATATTAAAGAAGGAGACGGCAAAAGGAGACGATTTGTTAGGAAAAGAGACAGGGCCCACCTATTACATGGCTACAACTGGAACTCCACTCTAGGCACAGAGCCAGCATCCTACCCAACAGGGAAGTGTGAACAACCTTGCAGATTTAAGCTCAGCCCAAAAGAACCAGGTGGAGGCTTTTCTATTCATCTGTTAAAGGTCTGTGATCTTAGCACCCACACACCCCCAGGCCTTCCCTGGGTCTTCTCTGGAGGAAGTTTCTGGAACTTCCCTGGAGTTCACTGCTGTCAAATTGTCTCAAAGGAGAATGAATTTCAATCCTTCATGATTTCATTTCCTAATGAACTCCTGAGCTCCTAGTTAACTGGTATTGGGAAGAAATGTGATGAATAAGAAACAGCAGGGTGAGCAAAGAGAGACCACTTTAGAATCCATGATACTTGCACCATGCACTCGTGACATGAGAACACAAGAGACAAGAAGCCTTTTAATCTTCAAGCCCCAAAACTACTGTAATTTGATCTAAAGCTTGAAAGAGGTGGTAAAGGCAAAAATTTCACCAACTGGCCATTTTGATTCCTTCTCTTCTCTTAGGTTTGGAGAGTTAGGCCCCAAAACTCTCTCAAAAATGGATGCACATAAAATGTTAACACTTTATGAACTATAAGTCACACATGCAAGAATTCTCAGTCTCAAAAAGCACAGTATGAATGCCGTCATTTATTAAAACACATATTTATTCCATAGCCTAATTTATTTGGGGCTGTGGCTTATTAGTTATTAAATAACCTAGGTATTCATTTTTAGACTACTCATTTCAACTCAGATTCTTCCATCAACTGGGTGATGGCACCTGTCTTAAGGGACCCAAATTATGCTGGTCATAAAATATCCCCAAATATATGCAAAAAATCCCTTTTAACATTCATAAAAGGAAACCCCACAGGTACTCAAATATGCAGGCTATAGGTTAATTTTTAAGCAAAAGTTTCAAATATACAAAAGAATCAAGAAAAGAACCTACAAATTATTCTCATATTTAAGATAATAAGACCCATTTTAGAGGAAAAGTACACATGTGGCATAGCTTTCAATTCAGGCTGGGCTTTATTGCCAAAGTCCTCCAGGAGTGGAAACACTATTATTTAGTGTGTTAGTGGCTAAAATCAACAGTCTATTTGATTATATTAATAAAAGAATCATTTGGGGAAGAATTATTTAAATCTTAATTGACATATAATGTTCATTATTGAAAATCTAAGATTGAGAAGTAAAAAAAATTATCGTTATAACACTGTGTTGAAGGAAGGTTTAAAAACTACAAGCATGAGACATTGTTTGGCTAATCTGGGGTCCAAAATATTTAATTAAGCCCAGAATAAACTGATGAATTAATTAAGAGTAGACAGTGATTAACTTTGAAAAAAAGATTCATTTAGTAGGTTTTTTTTCCTCTTCTGATTAGAGGTAGAGACACATTTAAAAACATATTCCAGAGCACCTGGACCAAGCTGATAAGTATCACCTTTTGCTAAGGCAACGTCGGAAACTGATCAATGATATCTGACTCCAGTATAAATAAGCTTCCAATTTCTCTTAGATGAAAGCTAAAACCAGCATTATCCTAACAAAAAACTGTGGGTAAGACACTGAATGATGGGCAGTACACATTTAGAAATTCTCCGCGCTATAAGAAAACGACACATGGGCCATGGAAGAACAAACAAGATCTCGGTCTTGTTAAAAAAAAAGTCAAGCCAAAATCTATAGTTGAGATCCGACACTGAGCAATCATAGGTCTTCACTTCTATAATTAACATGTAGTTCCTTGCCCTTCCAGCTTAGTTTTTAATTTATGACAAGACACCACTAAATTTCAGACAAAATATATATATATATATTTTTTAAATCTTTACAATAAATCAAGATGTAGGAGCTTATAGAGAACACATTTGTTTATTTAGGTACTCAATTCCAGCTCCCTCTGAATGCAAATAACCCTGGTAACAGTGTACAGAGTTCTCTCTTTGCTTTTTAATAATTTTAAAGGAAATAATACATTTTGACTGTATTTAAGTCTGTGCAAATAATCCTTCAGAAGAAATAGCCAAGATTCCGTTTGCAGAGGTCATTCCGTCTCTCGCAGATGATGACTCGAGTTAGTTTTTTCTTCAGATAAAGTGCTCCCGCCCAGCAGAACTCAAGAGGGTCCCAGACGTCCAGTTCCACGAGGCCCCGTCATACGAACTCCAGCTTCCCGTGCCCGCTGTACATGCCCCAGTGCACGAGCGACAGGATGCGGTCGTGGCTGAGGTCGGCCTGTCTCATCTTGTCGCAGGTCAGACAGCAGTTCTCGTGGCCGCTCACGGGCACCATGCATTCCAAGTCCAGCTTCGCCACCTGCCCCTTTTTGGAGTGCTGCCCGTGGAAGCTGTAGTGCAAACGCGAGAGCATTTGCTGCCGCTGCTCCTGCAGCCTCCTGTTCTCACTCCGCAGCATCCTCAGGGCCAGCATAATGAGCAACACCAGGATCAGCCCCCCGGCGATGGGAACTGCGATCACCGCCGCCCGGAACCACAGCTCTTTGGAGGACGTCAGCTCCTGCACTTTGGTGATGAGGTTTCTGCTACCATCATGCTGATGCCTGTTCCCTTGTCCTACAGGGGGCACAAGCAAACCCATCAAACACGGTCACCCCTTCCTGGAGCTATGCCAGAGCATCTCTCCTTTTAAACGTAGTACCCTCCCCCCCCCCCCCAACCAAAGGAGATCAAACCAGTCAATCCGAAAGGAAATCAACCCTGAATATTCACTGGAAGGACTGATGCTGAAGCTGAAGCTCCAATACTTTGGCCACCTGATGCAAACAGCCGACTCACCGGGAAAGACCCTGATGCTGGGAAGGATTGAGGGCAGGAGAAGGGGATGACAAAGGAGGAGATGGTTGGATGGCATCCCTGACTCAATGGACATGAGTTTGTGCAAACTCCGAGAGATGGTGAAGGACGGGGAAGCCGGGCGTGCTGCAGTCCATGGGTTCGCAAACAGTCGGACACAACCGAGTGACTGAACAACAGCCATCCCCTTAAACAGAGGCTTCCGATTCAATCAACATTTAGAACAGAAATGCTGCCCAACGAGGCAGAGCGGCTTCCAAAAACATTTGTTTACGGACTGTCATTACTGATTAGTAATGGCCTTTTAATGGCTTCAAAATGTTGGATAAAAACAGGCAAAACCTATTATGTAGACAGATATCTAGGGCTTAGGCAGACATGAAAGTCACTCAATAGAGATGCATCTTTGCACCCAGCCTGGCTTCTCCCTCAGCCATCTCTAATTACATCAACAACAAAATCAATAGCAGACAGACAAAGCCGTGGCTGTCACAAGCCTAGAGGCCAAGCAAGGGTTTGGTCAGAGGGGGTGCCGCTCCTACCTGAGGCCTCCCCCTTGGGAGGGGTGAGGACGTCCTGTAGCCCCCTATAGTTGCACATGTCTTCGTGACAGCACTCCAAGGAGGGCGACGGGCTGCCGGAGTGGTTGCGAGCCTGTCTGGCTTGGCAGATGTCCGCTGTGCTTGCTAGGGAGTCCAGGCAGCCATGGGTGAGCGGGGAATTGGTGTTCTGAGGATCCAGAAGTCTGGAGAAGCAGGCGCTCAGCTCAGATTTACACATATAACCAGTAGCCACGCAGTGGGCTGCATCACAGTAACATCTGATTTCACCTGAAAATGATGGGCAATTGCATCAAACAGCTTCAGAGACCAGATAAAGCATCAGCTTCAACAACTGTACTGTGCTAAGTCGCTCAGTCATGTCCAACCCTTTGAGTCCCCATGGACTGTAGCGCACGGCTCCTCTGTCCATGGGATTCTCCAGGCAAGAATACTGGAGTGGGTTGCCATGCCCTCCCCCAAGGGATCTTCCCGACCCAGGAACTGAACCTGTGTCTCTAAAGTCTCTTGCATTGACAGGTGGGTTCTTTACCGCTAGCACCACTAGACACCAAATTTCAAAGACATTCACTTTAGGGAAAATTCAGCTGAGGGCTTAGAAGGGCTGACCACATGGATCCCTGGAGCCCCCTGTGCAAGTCAGTGCTCGAATCCCAAGTCAGGTAAATATCATTTTAGAAATGTATTAATCCACATACCAGTGGATGAAAGTTCAGTGTAGGAAAAGCTAGCAAGTAATTAAAATAACAGTTTTGTCTCTGAAGCAAAATAATCATCACCAGGATTTCTCCTACCGTAAGGAGAGAAAATTACAAAAATTACATTATTGACTTGTTTTAATCCTACATGACCATTCAACGTAAAATGCTAGGCTTTTTGATTTTGTCAGTATAAATATTTGATCGGAACTGCTGAATTGTTTACTACCTCAAAGGGCTGTGCCAAGATTTAAGAGCTTTCGCTAACACCTTATAAAGTTATTAACTAGAAACACAACAATCTAGAAATTGCTCCGGTCAGGAGGTTTTAAAACTATGAAACTGGGCAGCTATTTGCAACCTCTCTAGAAAAGGCAAACTTTGCCTATAAAGATCTGTTCATGCAGGGGAGCTTTTAGTCAGATATTGTAAAACAGGAACTAGGCAGTTTACAATTAGTGGTTTGCTTGCCAAAGTCAATTTCTTTCAGCCCAAATGGAAAGTCATAAAACTGGGGGCAGGGAGGAGGGGGTGAAACTGCAAGGCTCCCTCCTCCCCCCACCCCTCAACTCCCCACTTTTATGTGTAATTCAACATGGGATCTAAAACGGGAAACATTGGAACTGAAAATCCTCTGCTGGTTGAATGAAAAATCCTTAAGGAAACCTCAAATTTTTCTACAGGAAGTGATTAAAAGTTTCCTTTATAAAACTTAGTTTGTCAGTTGGAGAAACATACCGTGTTCATGGATTGGAAGAATCAATATTGTCAAAATGGCTATTCTACCCAAAGCAATCTATAGATTCAATGCAATCCCTATCAAGCTACCAACGGTATTTTTCACAGAATTAGAACAAATAATTTCACAATTTGTATGGAAATACAAAAAACCTCGAATAGCCAAAGTAATCTTGAGAAAGAAGAATGGAACTGGAGGAATCAACCTGCCTGACTTCAGACTCTACTACAAAGCCACAGTCATCAAGACAGTATGGTACTGGCACAAAGACAGAAATATAGATCAATGGAACAGAATAGAAAGCCCAGAGATAAATCCACGAACCTATGGACAGCTTATCTTTGACAAAGGAGGCAAGGATATACAATGGAAAAAAGACAATCTCTTTAACAAGTGGTGCTGGGAAAACTGGTTAACCACTTGTAAAAGAATGAAACTAGAACACTTGCTAACACCATACACAAAAATAAACTCAAAATGGATTAAAGATCTAAATGTAAGACCAGAAACTATAAAACTCCTAGAGGAGAACATAGGCAAAACACTCTCCGACATAAATCACAGCAAGATCTTCTATGACCCACCTCCCAGAATATTGGAAATAAAAGCAAAAATAAACAAATGGGACTTAATGAAAATTAAAAGCTTTTGCACAACAAAGGAAACTATAAGTAAGGTGAAAAGACAGCCCTCAGATTGGGAGAAAATAATAACAAATGAGGAAACAGACAAAGGATTAATCTCAAAAATATACAAGCAACTCCTGAAGCTCAATTCCAGAAAAATAAACGACCCAATCAAAAAATGGGCCAAAGAACTAAACAGACATTTCTCCAAAGAAGACATACAGATGGCTAACAAACACATGAAAAGATGCTCAACATCACTCATCATCAGAGAAATGCAAATCAAAACCACAATGAGGTACCATTACACGCCAGTCAGGATGGCTGCTATCCAAAAGTCTACAAGCAATAAATGCTGGAGAGGGTGTGGAGAAAAGGGAACCCTCTTACACTGTTGGTGGGAATGCAAACTAGTACAGCCACTATGGAAAACAGTGTGGAGATTTCTTAAAAAACTGGAAATAGAACTGCCATATGACCCAGCAATACCACTTCTGGGCATACACACTGAGGAATCCAGATCTGAAAGAGACACGTGCACCCCAATGTTCATCGCAGCACTGTTTATAATAACCAGGACATGGAAACAACCTAGATGCCCATCAGCAGATGAATGGATAAGGAAGCTGTGGTACATATACACCATGGAATATTACTCAGCCGTTAAAAAGAATTCATTTGAATCAGTTCTAATGAGATGGATGAAACTGGAGCCCATTATACAGAGTGAAGTAAGTCAGAAAGATAAAGAACATTACAGTATACTAACACATATATACGGAATTTAGATAGATGGTGGCGATAACCCTATATGCAAAACAGAAAAAGAGACACAGAAATACAGAACAGACTTTTGAACTCTGGGGGAGAACGTGAGGGTGGGATGTTTTGAAAGAACAGCATGTATATTATCTATGGTGAAACGGACCACCAGCCCAGGTGGGATACATGAGTCAGGTGCTCGGGCCTGGTGCACTGGGAGGACCCTGAGGAGTCGGGTGGGGAGGGAGGTGGGAGGGGGGATCGGGATGGGGAATACATGTAACTATATGGCTGATTCATGTCAATGTATGACAAAACCCACTGAAATGTTGTAAAGTGATTGCCCTCCAACTAATAAAATAATATTAAAAAAAAAAAAAAAAAAAAAAAAAAAAAACTTAGTTTGTGAGTTGCAAGCGGGTTAACATTCTGCCACAAGATCTGAGACTTCCATGTCAATCTCTGGTTGAAACAATCTGGGGCTGGGAGTGATCACTCACATGATACCTGACCCGGTGGACCTCAGCCACTGTCACAGGCCACGGCTGTAGCCTGCTGTGAACTGAACTCAGGTACATGCCTCTCCCCAGCTTCTCCATCTGAAGTGCTGTCTTAGTTACAGAAACCAAAGCTCTGAAATTAAACACCAACACCGGGCACTGCTGCTCTACAAATCTCCCAGCCTCACCTTTCTTCTTTCTCCTCCTCTCGTGAATGCCTGAGTAAGATGTCTCATTTAATTATGTGTCCAAATTCCAGGCCACCGTAAGGCTGCTAGTGCTTAAAAACCCCAGCCAACTAAACACAGATCTTTGGCAACCTGAGTTTCACCATGCAAAGCCAGAGGTCCTCCCCCTGTCCTGGGTCTGGGCCCGGGTCCCTTCCCTTCTCCAGTAAATAAGACCTTCCAGTTAGAATCCCGCTTTGCACAAGTTCTTTACTCCTCTCTCCAAGCTTACTCGCTTTTTCGCAGAAAGCTCACTGATCTTAAGTGGGTGATGACTGAATATCCCTAAGTCTGACAAATTCCACATATAGACTGAAAGAAGAAATAAAACAGATTAAAAGTCCATGTTGATCCCATGCACTTCAGACCTCATGTAGAAAAAAAGAAAGCTGAATACAAGCAAAACGCTGCTTAAATGTTTATGAGAGCCTATTTTAAAGACTATATTTTCAATGACCTAAAACAGTCTAATAAAAATTTGACAGGTAACTAGGAAAGTTCTAACAACTTTTTTTTTTTTAATTGGAGCCACATTGGAGCAAGTTGAATAGACTTTTGTGTTACTGTATTAAAACTATATTTCTGCCGTTTCATAAAGTTTCTTCCTGTGGCATGCGAAAAGGCCAGGAGGGGACTGGTATTTTGAAGCAGGGAACAATGCTCTTCTGTCTGCCCCCCTTTCTGGTTACTGTACGTGGTGATTAAACAAAAATGTCTGCTTCAGTCAGGACGGCTACAGGAGAGGCTGCTGGCTTCTTTTAAAGCTTTTGAAGTCCGCAGCAGTCAGAAACCTCTGATCCCCTAATTATATCATTATCAGGCGCATAGTTTCGGTATCTGTGACTTATGTCAGCCGCGGTCCGGCCCCGTTCGGCCGGTCTTTGATAGACCGGGAGGCTTCCCTCTGCAGGCTGCTACGAGGGCTGTTATTTAGGGTTAATTACAGCCTTTCTTCCAAAATAAATAAATACTGTAGCACATCATCTCTGCTGGCCCGGCTGATCCTTCAACCTCATGCCTGCTACATGGCAATTAGAGAAAAGGGGGAGGGGGAGTGGTGCAAAAGCTAAAAATGCCTCCTATTTTTAAGAAAAATTATCTGTTCACAGTAGTCAAGAGTTCGTGGCAGGGGAGGTGGAGGGCCCTTGAAACGCAAGAGAGTTGTCTGGGTTATTTCCACCTACAAGGTGAAAGCCTGCAGCGGGAGGAAAAAAAGAAACTGACCGCTACTTTTTTTTTTTTTTTTTTGAGTAGTGTTTATAAAATATGAGGTGAGTGGGAAAAGGGACCGCTGACGGAGTCCACACCTCCCAGCCCCCAAGCAGTAGCGCTGCCCACACCGCTGCACGCGGACACACACCTGGGACACCTACACGCGGGGAGGCACCACTCGCGGGCTCACAAAAACACTCAGACACACACACGGACACTCACGGACAGAGACATTTAAACACGCCGCCACTCAACAAGGGAAGATGCTCCAATACAGAAAGATACACGACAGACACACAAGTGCACTCAAGGACAAAAACACTCAAACACAGACACGTTCACAGCAGAGGCACATTCAAATACAGAGTCGCGCACACAAACCGAGACATTCGGACTCACACTGAGACACACACACGAAAACACGCGGGCACGGTCCAAGGCGGGGCGGGAGACTGCGGTCCCTCCCGGCCGCTCCCGCCCCACGCCGCGGCTGCAGACGCTCAGAAGTTCACGACCGACAGACTCGCACAAACATTTTGACAACCACTCGTCCCGAGGTCTCACTCCACCTCCACGCGCCCGGCTCCGGGACACCGGGGTGGGTGGGTGGCCCCGAAGCCACCGCCGCGACTTCTAAGAACAGACAACTTGTCGCGACCTGCTGGCTCCGCGCGGGAGGCCGCCTCTCCCGCCGATAACAAAGCCCCGGGACCCCGCGGCCCTCCCCGGGGAACGCGCGCCCCGCCAGCCGGCGGGCACCCACCTTTGGTGAGCAGTACCGCCATGGCGCAGAGTTCAAGCTGCAGCCAGATGAAGATGTAGCTGGAGTGGCGATCCATGGACGCCCCCCTCCACGCCCCCGGCGTCCCCGCCGGCTCCAGGAGCCGCGGCGCAGCTGCAGCCTACGGCTCCCGGCGCGTGTAGTGCATGGGTAATGCCCGGGGCGCGGGGCCGGGCCGCGGCCGGAGCATGGAGAGCGGCTGGAGTGGCGCGAGGGGCACGGTCCGGTTCCGCAGTCCCGGCTCCCTCCGCTCGGCCCGGCAGCTGGGTGGGCTTCAGGCTCTGATTTCTTCGGTCGGCCACTCGGCAAAAGGAGCCAGCAACCCAGCGCGCAGACACTGGCCGCCGCGAGCTCCCGCCTGCGCCCGCCTGGGTCCCACCGGCTCGGCGCTGTAAATAGCGCCCCGCGCTGGGAGCCGACAGGCCCCGCCCCGCTCCGGCCCCGCCCGGGCCCCGCCCCCGGCGCCGTGCGATTGGCCGCGGGGCTCCAGCCGCTCCACCGGGGGGCGGGCCGGGCGCGGGCGGAGAGCTCTGCCCCGCCGCTCAGAGCGGCGCCGGCGTCTGGGCTGCGGGCGGCGCCGGCCGTCTCCCGCGCTCCCCCTCGCGGAGGCCGGGCGTCCGTGACCTTAGGGGAGTTGCGGGTCGAGCTCGGCCTCGGGCCCTGCCTCTGCGATCCTCCCCACCCGGCCTGGGGCCGGCGCGCCCCAGCGTGTGGCTTCCTCTTCGTTTCCCCGAAACTCGCGAGGGACCCGCGTGGCCGCCTTCGTACCCGTCCCGCCGCGCGGCTGCCTCGGGAACCGGGGGAAAGACCCTAGAGTGAGCCCTGCCGGCCCGCGTGCGCCCGGGGAGGGAGGCCAGGCGCGGGGCGCTTTCCGCCTATCTCCCCCTCCCCTCTGCGCATCCGCCTCGCTCGCCCGCCCTGTGATCAATAAAGCCCAGACAGACAGACTGTTGATCAGCGGGAGCCGCTGAGTTCTCCAGGGTAGACGGGACGAGTAGCTGGCTACAGACACTTAACGAAAATTAGCAAATCCAAAAGCACCCGGCGCCAGCGAGACGACACAGGCCGAGACTGACACTCAATTAACCACCCCCCAAACAGTCGCCGGCAAACACAGCGACTGACCCTGATCAATATCAGCCCGGCGGTGATCTCCTTTCTGAGACGCTAATTCATTTATTAGAACTTGGGGGACTGCCCGCCCCAACGTACCCAAAGGCGGTTGGGGGAGGGCGGGATGCTGTTTTTTATTTTTATGGAAGTGAAATTCAGTTTAAAACTCGTATCTGAGGGAAGCTCTTTTCTCCTCTCTCCCCCAAACCTGGGATTAACAAAAGTCAACCATTTGCAAAATTTCCTTTTAGGATCAGCAGCGTTTTGCGACCTGATAACAATGTCAAGGAGTGGGGCAGGGAAGAAAGGCGCATTTAAAGTTAAGGCAGGAGGAGCAGTCAAACCTTGAGGACTAGAGTGCAGAAATGAGCTTTAAGACTAAGAAGAAAAGCTATGTATATTTATGTGTATGTCTTTAGGACTGAAAATCCAGGCGAACCTTGAAAAGTTGCTGGAAGTCCACAGAGCTTCAGGATGTAGTTAATGAAATTGCCTTTGAAAAATAATGTCTATATGTAGAAAAATAAAATAATTTCATAAACTGATGTTCTGCGCATTATTTCGCTAGATCAAAATTGCATCTAAAAGAGGGGAGGGCTGGCCCAGCGGAAGGTCAAAGAGGAAATTAAACCGGTTAGGGCACCAGGTAAACAGCAGGCGTTTCTTTAGTTGGAGGGGTGGTTGAGGGGGGGAGCTGCCCAGCAGTCCTGAGGAGGGGTTTGATTAGCACTTCCTGACATCTAATTCCTTGACAAGTTAACAGTTCTAAGGGGTTTATGCAGACAATACTGTTCTTGTAATGACACACTCCCTTTTAACTCTAGAGTCAATTATTAGCTAACAGGAAACTTAGAGTATATTCATTCAACTTTTGGACCACCCATTGTAGTTCAGGCTCACAGTTTGTGCAGTTAAAAGTCAGAAACTAAAAAGTAAATCACAATCAATGGAGCTGGCAGATAATAGAGATTAGGAGCACAGCGGTGACGCATAAAGAAAGCAGAGGGAACCAGCCCAGGAAGAGAAACAAGTCCAGAAGGTCTACTGGAAGCAGTGACATGCACCATGACTCCTAACCACGGAAAGAATTGGGAGGGGACCATTACAAGCACAGGGGACTCCAGGAACTTGGGCATGATATTCATTGATCGCACTGGAGTGTGTGGGTGGTAAGGAGGGGGTGGGTGGATGGGAGGACAAGCAATTCTTTATTGCTGGAGCATGAAACGTGGAGCAAGTAGTGGACAGAGATGCACCAGGAAATAACCATATTTACCTGTGATACAGATAAAAATAACTAATGGAAGAGAGTGTAGGGAGATGTGTTGATGAAAGTCATATTGTAGCAAACACTTTCTGAGTGCCTTCCCAGCCCTGTTCAGAGACTGTCCATTTTCTCTGGAGTGGGCACTGGCTGCCAGCCTAGGGCCATCTGGCCGTCTGCCCCTCTGACGATAGCTTGTCACATGACCCCAGTTGGACAAATTAGTTTCCCTCTTCTGGTTCTTTAGACTGAGATGCTAGTCAATCTCTAGAGGTCACTTCATGGAAGACAAATTCAGAGTCCATCTATGTGCAAAGCAAGAGAGAATAAAAATGACAGAGATATGTAAGGTGGCACAGATGTTAACTCCAAATGGATTCCCAGTCCTTGGCTTAACTTCCAGTCTTTAAGTTTCATCTCAGGGTTAACGCAGGCTCTTAGATAAGGTCCTCTTGTCACTTAAGCTCCTTTACTTTCAACCCAAAGGGTTCAAACATTGATGTTTATATTTTGCTGAATTTATATCAATTATTGTTATTCTGGGATGTATACTTTTTTGGTTCCAAGTACAATTCAGAATGAGTACGTCATGATCAGGCAATGATTCTACTTCTTTTGCTTTCATTATTAGCTTAATGGGCAAGATTTTTAAATGGCTAAAAATTAGTTTTAAGAGAAACAAGTCTGCACTTTAATGGTTTTGGAGCAGACATGGACTTTTCAACTAAACGAACTAGTGTTTGAATCAATATGAAAAATCAAAATCATAATATGTCAATTATGAGGCCATATCAATAGTTGAGAGGATAAACAACAATTTTAATTCAATTTAAGGCTCAAGAAAAATTGCTTCTCTACAGAATTTTACTTGTTTTGTATATAATTTGGTTATTACTTTCCCACATGTAGGTTGATAAGGAGAAAATAGTCAACTTTAATGGACTTTTTCTTTTATTTAAATCAACAAATGAAATCAGTGACCAAAATTCTTTTTACCCTCATGAAGAGAATTCTGAAAATATAAGCTGGGAACCAGCTATCTATACCCAAGAACAGAAAGCTGATTTGAGATGTAAAACTTGCACTAATTAAACATTATAATAGTTTTGCACTTTCTAACAGTGTTCTACATGTGATATATATGAACCATATATTATATAATCACAATATGCCACTGTGATAAACTTCCATGGTTGTCCTACACCACAGAAAAACACTAATTTTTTTTTCCTTATATTAAATAGGGGGAAAAAAAAAAACCTCAAGGGTTTTTATGTCCGAACTCATTTTAACAAAGATGTAAATACTCTTGCAATCTCTGCTTACACAAACAATGCCATTGTTTCCCAAAATTATATGAGATCCCCCATTTCAGCAATGCCTCTCTGCAAGATGCAGATGAAAAATAACTTGGTACATTTTGTTCAGAAGCATTTGTGTTTAAGTTTGGATAGCACGCAAACTATTGCAGTCTAGAGATAGAATCTAACATTTCTGCTTGTTATACAAATCTCCTACCAACCAACAATTCACAGAGGTTAGATAACACTTTGAATTCCCAGTAGCAGGGTTTTTTGAAGTCATTTGTTCTCAGAAGTTAGGAGGGCAAAGCTAAAATTTACTTTCTTTGGAATATGGTCAAAGGTGAGAGATTAGCCCAGCTCAAAGGAATGACTGTCTAGTGTAGTTTTTCTTTTCTTTTTTCTTTCAAAATGGAAAAGGAGATAAAGAACAGAGTGCAGAGTCCAGAAGGTAGTGTGATAGGGCCTAGACAAAAAGGAGAAGATTCCCAAATGTCCATTCTCCCACAAACTAGCAAAAATGCTATCGAGTCTTACAAACACCATAGATCTTACAGATACTGTAGAACCGTATTCCCCAGCCTTTTTGGCACCAGAGACTGGTTTCGTGGAAGACAGTTTTTTCACAGACCGGGGCAGGGATTGTTTCAGGAAGATTCAAGTCCATTCCATTTACTATGTACTTTATTTCTATAAAGTATCCATGGAGTATCTGTTGAGTTGAGGTTTTCTTAAAAAAAATTTAAGGCAACTAAGTTTAGAATACAGTAAGTAACAGGGACTTCCTTGGTCGTAGAGTGGTTGAGACTTCTTCCAGTGCAGAGGGTGAGGGCTCGATGCCTGGCTGGGGAGCTGAGATCCCACATGCCTCAAGACCAAAGAATCAAAACATAAAACAGAAGCAGTATTGTAACAAATTCAATAAAGACTTATAAGAAAGAATATAGTGATAAACAGATTAAAAGAACATTATGAATTTAACAGTGGACATCGTTTATAATCAAATAGTATCAAATATATTCTGTGTGATCCTTGATACAGTCTTTGTTCTATTGACTTATATTAATACAGTCTCCAATTCAGCCAGTAGAACTTCTGGAAATTATTCAATAATTTCTACTAGTTTTGCCTACCTGATGCCAAATAACCAGATTGATTCCTTTTGTTCTTTTAGCTAAAATGGTAAATTAATCTTTTAAAGCAGAGAAATTACCTTAAATTCCTGCTTAAAGGAACATCCTTGACCCAGAACGCTGTTGAAATTCATTCAATGAATAGTATTTGGGGTTCTATGTTCTCAACTGGCAATACTTCATTTGCCTTTTTTGGGTTTTTTTTTTTTTTTTTCTTTTCTTTTTACTGTTCATGTACAAAACATTGAGGGCTTACCTGTTGGCTCAGTCAGTAAGGAATCCTCCTGCAATGTAGGAGACACAGGTTCAGTCCATGAGTCGGGAAGATTCCCTGGAGAAGGAAATGGCAACCCACTCCAGTATTCTCACCTGGGAAATCGCATGGACAGAAGAGCCTGGCGCGCTACAGTCCGTGGGGTCACAAAAGAGTCAGACATGACTGAGCAACTAAACAACAACAGTGAAACACTGAAATTCAAAGCTTTGATATTTTCATTAGAAAATCCAATGTTTAGACTCTTTCTTGACATTTGGCATCCTTGCCTACTCTCCAAAACCTGCCTGTATTTGCACGGTTCTACATTTATTCAAGCTTATACATGGGGTATAGCTTCCAAGACTTTCAGTGAATGCCTGAAACCTTAGATAGTACCAAACTCAATACAGGCTATGGGGATTTTTTCCTCTTCATACATACCTAGAAAAGAGTTTAATGTATAATTTAGGCACAGTAAGAGAATATCTGAATTGCCAGCATCACTCTCGTTGCACTTTGGGGCCATTTTTAAGAGTAAGCATCACTTGAACACAAGTGCTGGGACCATGACAATCCATTTGATAATTGAGAGGGCTGTGTGTCTGTGTGTGTGCTCAGTCACTGAACTGTGTACAACTTTTTGCAACCCCATGGACTGCAGACTGCCAGGCTCTTCTGTTCATGGAATTTTCCAGGCAAGAATGCTAGAATGGGTTGCTATTGTCTACTCCAAGGGATCTTCCTGACCCGGGAATCGGACCCACGTCTCCAACATTGGCAGGCAGATTCTTCACCACTGTGCCACTTGGGAAGCCCTGAGAGGGCTGCTAAGTAACTAACAGACGGGACACCCTGAACTAGAGGATAGTTCACAGGAATGATCCCAGGGTGAGACGGACAGCAGGAGATTTCATCACACTGCTCAGAATGGCATGCAAGGTAAAACTTTTGAATTGTTTATTTCTGGAGTTTTCCATTTAATATTTCTGGACAATTCAGCAGGTAACTAAAACCTTGGGTGGATATCAGAATTGCAGACAAGGGGAGGACTGCACTAATGACTTCTCTCCTCCAGTTATTCTCCTCTAATGTTGGATCTTCCAAACTGAAATCTCATTGCCAGAACAGAATGATGTCTTTTGCCGTGGAACTTTGAAATGACTAATATTTGCCATCAAGTTTCTGTCCCTGCCGCTGTTCTTATTTCATAACAATTTCCAAGGAAATAATGAGTTATGCAGCATTTGTTTTGCCATTTACAAAGTATTAAGATACACATTAAATGTGATGTATGCCTTCAACCTGTGAAATGAAATGCCATCCAGATGAACATATCTTCCAATATTTAATGCATTTCAGGGAAATGTACCCTATGGGCAGAGGTTGTGAAGAGAGCCCTGAGATGCCCTGAGAACACCACTGAACAATTCTTGCTCACATCTTTGATATCAGGGGAAGAACTTACAATGCGTTTCCCCCCATATTCAATAATCTTCCTTTGTTCCCCTTGGTCACCTAACACATCAGCTCCTACTCTACTGTGCATTTGTTTAAACACAAGTAACTCCCCCCAGCACTGGCCCATTCATAGTTTGGTGTCACTTGCTTAGATTTTTAGCCTACAATTTCAAAGATGTCATTTAAAATGTGCACATCTATAATTCAGTCAAATTTGTTTAATTAGAAGAATAACAGACACACTTAAAGATGAGTTCTTTTAGGAGGGGTTTCTTGGGAAGACACAATAGGCTTATTGTAAGCATATGGCTAGCCAGTCATTTATAAGCTTTACTTATCTTCCCTGGAAGCCAGTAACGCTGAAACCGGAAACTAGAACACTTTGGGTCTCTTTTTCCCAAGGTTCTCCTTGCTTCTTGCCTCTCTAACAGACAGCTGGCATCCTTCCCCCATTTCTAGTTTTTGCTTTTCATAACTTCTGCTTGCTTTTATACAATCAGAAGCCCCCATTAGAGAGATTGCTGTTCAGTTTATGGAGAGACAATTTCAAAATGCTCAGTTTATGGTACAATCAGCTAGGACAAGGTCCTGGCTAATATCAAGTACAGCTAAAAAAAAAAGAAAGAAAAAAAAATCCACAGCTGCTGCCCCTCATCAAGGTCATGGACCAGGAAGACTACAGGGTATATCACATACATATGCTATATTATGCCTTATGGTGCGGGCCTCCCATATGGCATATGTATATATGAGGCACAGATACAAATGAGGCTATCATTTAACTCTCCTTTTTATTTTTATTTTGTTGCTGTTAGAATTAGGCTTGAAAAAAATTTCATACACTGTAATTGATCGATATGTCCTTAAAACTCTTTACGGTTATCATTTGCACACACACCCCCTTTGCTAGTTACTTATTGAAACAATCAAATCACGTGTCCTACAGAGTTTTCTGTGGTCTGGAATCTGCTTCTCCATGAGATTGCATCTCCATGGTGTCACTTAACATGTTCCCCTTTCCTGCTGTAATTTCCTGTGAATTGGTTGTTAGATCAAAAGGCTTGATCAGATTTAGACTCAATTGGCAAGACTATTTCCTAGGTGATAATATGTATGTCTCTCAGAAGTTCACTCTGTTTGTTTCTATTTGTGTGATATGAAGTTATTGATAATCATTGCCTAGATTCACTGTTTCATTGGGGGATGCAAAACAATGATATTCTATTGTTTTCACTTCATTTGTTGGCTGGAACACTTGTGTAAAGAGAAACTTTCCCCTCATGTTTAACTCACCTTTCAAATAAGAAAAGTATGAGTGAATGGAATTAAGATTATTCTTTTAAATTATTAATTTGTGAATTTATCACTTGAGTGTTAGCTGCCATCAGGATCTTAGTTCCCTGACCAGAAATGAAACCCCAGTCCCAGCAGTGAAAGAGCCAAGCCCTAACCACTGAACCGCCAGGGAACTCCTTCATAAAAAAGAAACTTACGGGACTTCCTTGCAGTCCAGTGGTTAAAACTCCTCACTTCCATTGCAAGGGGCACGGTTTCAATCCCTGCTCAGAGCGCTAAGATCCCACATGCCACACAGCACAGCCAAAAAAAAGAACAGAGCCTCAGTGCCCCTGTGGTTACTGTCAAGCTGTCTAACATGCATGTAACCAAAATTTCAGGAGAAGGGCTCAGAGAAAGTAATTAAAGAAATAAAAGTTGAAAAATGTCCAAATTTCAAAAATTAAAAAAAAAAAAAACTTACGTAACCAAATAAAGGTGGCCCATCTTATATGAACTAAAGACGCAGAATATTTCCAGAATCCAGGACTGAAAAAACACTTTGAACTTAGATTTTTAATAGACAGCACTCTGGACTTTCCCGTCTTTTCAGTTGACCATGGCAACTAATGGAGAAAGAAATGGCAACCCACTCCAGTATTCTTACCTGGAGAATCTCATGGACAGAGGAGCCTGGCAGACTATGGTCCATAGGGTTGCAGAGAGTCAGACATGACTGATGTGACTTAGCACGCATACACATGGCAACTGAAAGAGCTTTTCTATCCAGTAGCCTGAGAAAGATGAGTATTCGGGGTGAACAGTCATCTGGCTTTTTCCACACATGTAGTTTGAATACTGGAGACCAAGGTGCCTGCCAGTCTGTATGTAACACACAAGCCAAAACCATCAACTTTACAACCCAGAAGCCAAAGGAGTCACTGGCTTCCTCACAGTTCCACCCTCTCTGCCCCACCCCATACCACTTAGCTGTTCCTCATAAAATCACAGGAGTACGAAGAGAGTTCTCTGAAAAAGCAGCATTGTTTGCATCATTATTAAATTTTCCTCTTCTATCAGGCTCCCCAAAGAGATCGTAAACCCTGAAGGACCAGAAATCCTTTCTATCCCTTGCTTATTCCCTTGGACGCCTGCACAGGGTGGTCCTGAATACGTCTTATTTTTAATTAGTGAACGTGAACAAGAGTGTTTCCAGTGGAAACGAGGTAACCTTGCAGATGAGGGAACTGCACTAACCAGGAGACGGAAGACCTGAATTGTAAACCCCACCTCCATCACTCAGCATGTGACCAGGAGAGATTAATTGTCCCCTTTGTATCTCACCACCCCTTCCCCACAAGGGACAGCTGCAGTAGGTGACCAGGCTGCCTCTGATATTCCTATGAGAGGAACATGAGACCGTCTTATAAAGTTTTAAGTGTGACACTCTATAGAAGTGTTACATGATTTTCCTTAAAATCACAGGCTTCACGTGAATCAAATCCATTTTTTGATCATCTAGATGCACTGATGATAGCTTCAGGGTTGTCTGGGTGGTTTTAGGATTTTCTTCTCCTGAGAGCTGAGGATCCGGGGCACAAATGAGGCCGCCTGCAGCCAAGCCAGGCTGGCAGGGTGATGCTGTCTCCCTAAAAACAGCAAGAATCTTGCCACAGAGCTTGCCTCCCATGACTGGTGATAGTCCAAGAATCAGCCGAGACAAATTGGTCAGCTAACTTATCATTACGCAAGAGATTTAGCTGCTCCCAGGAGTCATAATTCATGCCTCTGGTCTTCTGGGAAAAACAAGAAGAATCTTCCACCCTGGAATAGGATTCCTTTGGATTGTGTGTGTGTGTGTGTGTGTGTGTGTGTGTGTTCAGGTAAAAAAAGTTTTTTAATTAATGCATGGGGGACATTAGGTGGGCTTCCTTCAGCCTCTGTCTTGAGTGGAGGTTTCTAGACCCCTGGACTCTAGTCATAATATTCAGCCTGTTTTGCCTTCTGAGCCAGAAGATGGTCAAGAAGCAAATCACCATCAGGGTCAGATTCAAGGCTTCCTTGGAAGCCACCATGTTCATGCTACTCATGAAGATGTCAGTTTATTCTTGTATGGAAGTCAGATAATAAATGTGAAAGGGCTTTGTACACATGAGGTTCATGTTTTAAATGTCTTTGCACCTCCTTCTTCTGTCTTCTTCTGTGGGAGACAGAGCTGATGACTGATACATATACGTTGAGTATGTAGGTCCTTCCTTTTACAATTATTGCTGTGTTGGTGTTTAGTCGCTTAGTCATGCCTGACACTTGGCAACCCCATGGACTATAGCCCCACCAGGCCCCTCTGTCCATGGGATTTCCCAGGCAAGAATACTGGAGTGGGTTGCCAGTTCCTACTCCAGGGGCTCTTCCCAACCCAGGGATTGAACCTGTGTCTCCTGCACTGGCAGGCAGATAGATTCTTTACCACTGAACCACTCCCTCCTTTGGATTACCCATCTCCAATTCAGCAACAGTTTTCAAAAAATTCTCATGCTGCTTATCCACTGTTAGAAGGAAGCATTTCCCAATAAAACCCTGATTGATTATGGATACACTTGCCATGAACTGCTCATGAGCCACACTCTCTTACATGGATGATCAATAAATTTCCTGAAGAGCCTCTTGCCCTCAAAAGGCTTACAACCCTGCCATCCTTCTTTTTGGTGACTGTCTAACTTCATTTTATTTTCATTGAAGTATAGTTGCTTTACAATGTTCTGTTAGTTTCTGCTATACGGCAAAGTGAATCAGTTATACATATACATTTATCCCCTCTTTTTTGAATTTCTTTCCCATTTAGGTCACCGCAGAGCATTAAGTAGAATTCCTTCCTCATGCTACAGGGTATGTTCTCATTAGTTATCTATTTCATGCCCCTGTGTATACATAGGGGCTTCCCTGGTGGCTTAGATGGTGAAGAATCTGCCTGCAATGTGGGAGACCTGGGTTCGATCTCTGGGTTGGGAAGCTCCCCTGGAGAAGGAAACGGCTACCCACTCCTGTATTCTTGCCAGGCAAATTCCACGGACAGAGGAGCCTGGCGGGCTACAGTGAAGGGGCTTGCAAAGAGTCAGACATGATTGAATGACTAACACACACACAAAGTATACATAGGTGACTGTCTAATTTTAACAGAAGTTTGCAGAAACTGGGAGCAGGGAGGGTGCTGACGTTTTCCCTAATCTTTCAAGTCGCCCCCCTGGGAAGCTCTGCAATCTTTCTGGAAATGGGTGAATTCGGCCCCTGACAGATGTAGATAATGCAGAGAAAAAGAGCCTAGGTTTCCATATTTTTGCCTGGAGGTGTAATCAAAGCCTTTTCAGATCTAAAATCTTTTTGTTTCCATCACACTCAAGAGTTCAGCAAGAGAAGGGAGATAAAGAGATGGGGCGGGGCGGAGGGCGGGGCGGGGAGGAGCGTCTTTCATCCCGGCAGATCCAGGAAGTCTGGGAAAGTTAACCCCAGACTCCACACAGGCGGGCGGTTCCCGGTTTACTGCAAGCAGAGAAGTGTACCTGGAGATATGCGTTTTGGTAGAAAATAAATGCTAGTGGAGGTTTCTCCGAGTTTCCGTTGCAAATAGAAAAAAAATAGCAGCGTCTTTTGGGCCCTTCGATGGGAAACCAGAGAGGCCTTGGGCCGGAGAGGGTCAGCCAGGTAAAGATCAAAGGAAGAGAGGAGGGCCAGGCCGAGAGGATGGGCCGACCCAAAAAAGGGAGAGGCGGGGAGGGAGGCTGGAGCGAAGTCCTGGGGAACCGAGCGCCGCGAGACGCCCAATTATTCTAACTGCAGGTAACGGTGCCGCGGCACGAAGCATCCCGGCGCATCGCACCCGCCGGGGTCATCCGGCGTCCTGCCGCGCAGCCTCAAGGTCAGGACCCCTGGGCCCCCGCTGCCCACTCACCTGCCCCGCTCACCTGCTCACCTGCCTGCTCCTCCCCGCTGTTCTCTGCCACCCCGCCTCCTCCCTGACTTTGTCCAAAATAAAGGAGGGTGCAGACCCGTCCGGTCTGCTCAGAGCCACCCCCCCCCCCCAGGCTAGAGGCTGCAGGGGGTGGAGACGCGACCCGTGTGTCGCCACGTCCCCATCGGGCTGGAGATCTCAGTCTTACATCCCCCCAGAACCTCCTTCCCTTTTCCCCTTTGCACGCTGGGGTCTTCAAAACCAGCCGCCGAACTTGTGGAGCAGGGGAGTGAGGGAAGGTGGTGAATGGGATGAGAAAGGGCTTTATTGTTGTCTAACCTACGATCAAAATCAGGATCGGAAATTATATATTATAATCATTCATGATAAGCAGTCAGGGGTGATGGAATAGACAGTCCCCACTGGCCCCCTGCAGGTGTGCAGACAGGCCAGGGGAGTTTAGGGGTGAAGAGTGAGGTGTGTTTGGAAAAACCACAGTTACATTTATATAAATATAATATAAATGTAAAATATATATATTTTTTCCTGGTTGCAAAAGTTGTGCATCCTTGTAGAAAACTTGGAACATGCGGCAAAGCAGTGTGAAGTGTCTGTGGCTGGGACAGGTGGCAGGGGGCACGGCCCCTGGGGCTTGGGTGAGACTCAACCCAGCAGGGTGTCATGTTGGCCAAACATGGAGACATGTCCCCACACCTGTTTATATAAACAGGTAGGACCTACCTTATATATACAGGTAGGACCAGTAAAGTGATCTCTAAGATCATCTCCAGATTCTGTGGAAGAGCCTCAAAAGTGAAATCTAGATCCAGTGCGAGGGCCACCTTCTCTATCCGGTTGTAGAGTGGAGTTACTACTTTTCAAAAAATGCTTTAAGTAGGCCTCCAAAAAGTAGCCATCATAAACTCATCCTTTAGAAGCACTGTCCCTTACAAACAGGTGCAAGCCTTCCCTAGTGGTCCAGTGAATAAGAAGCCACCTGTGAATGCAGGGGACACAGGTTCGGTCCCTGGTTCTGGAAGATTCCACATGCTGTGGAGCAACTAAGCCCATGTACCACAACTACTGAGCCCGAGCTCTAGAGCCCTTGAGCTCGTGTGCCTGGAACTTGTGCTCTGCAACAAAAGAAGCCACTGCAATAAGAAGCCTGGCAACCAAACCTTGAAAAAAAAAGATGCAGAGGGACTTGCCTGGTGGTCTAGTGGTTAAGACTTCTTCCAAAGCAGGGGTTGAGGGTTCAGTCCCTGATTAGGAAGCTAAGATCCCACAGGCCTCATGGCCAAAAAAATCAATACATAAAACAGAAACAATATTCTAACAAATGCAATAAAGACTTTAAAAATGGTCCACATCAAAAAATAAATAAATAAATGAAGATCTTTAAGAAAAAAACAAAAAGACCAGTGCAGATAATAACAGACATATTTGACAAGGCAACTTGATGCCAATGCAAGTTAAAAAAAATCCTGCACCAAACAATGCCTGTCTTACTGGAAACTGATGAGACCTTTCAAGAATATGACCCTAATGCAGGTGGAGCAACTTAAAAAGTCTCTGATGAAAGAGTGATCAAGTTGATAAGGGCACTCAGTGTTACGCTTAACAATAAAAGTGAAGGGAAAACTTTCAATGGTAAAAAAGGAGACTTGCTTGTATAATGGCAGGGGTGCACCAAGGACCAGTAGAAGTCAGCTGCAAGCTGTCGGAAAAGCTTAAAAATAAGGAAGACCTTCCTAGCATGATTGCTGTCAGGAGCCTGGAAGGGCTGTGATTCCTGGGCACTTAAAGGGAAGACCAGTGAAGGACGAGTGAGCTAATGGTTGGAGCAGGTGACCCTTTAAAATCTCTTTCAACACAAAGATGCTGTAGTTTCAGCCACAGGTTCTAGTTATGGATGAAATGTGTCATTTTCCAAAAGTAGGGGAAATGCTGGGCCCTGGAACTCATCTGAAAGGACTCAGGACCTAAGAATCAACTCAGATTGTCCCAAGCTGCTCCAGACCAAGGACACCCGCTGAAGGGCTGAGTGAGGGCTGAAGTTCAGTTCCCACTCTCAGAACCACCGTGCACCCTGGGCAGGCCCTGACTGCTTGAGAGTTTTTCTAATTCACACACAAAAGCAGAATACAGCCCAACCCTCACTAACCTGGCAGGCCTGGTTCATTGGCAGAGAATTACAGTGTGGACTGCAAACAGCAGATGGCCCACAGGAAGACAGCTGATAACTGGGCTCTCAAGTCAAGTTTGCGATCCATACAAAACCAAGGAGAAAATCTCAGAACCATTTTACACTGATAGAAATTCTCCCAAACCTGAATCTCTTTCTGTCCTGACGGAATTCATCTTCTTTCACTCACCACCTGGACAGATTTAACTTTCTGTGGGAATAAAGACTCAGCAGACTCTAAAAAGCTTCCTCAGAAATAATTTCACATCCATATCATAATTCCATACCAAAAAAAAAAAAAAAAAAAGGCAGAGGAGGGTGGAGGGAGAGAGCCTACATCTTTCTTCCTGGTGTCATTCTAGTTTGTTTTCCCAACTTCTGCTAACATGTTATTTTATTTTCTCCACTTTAAAAAAATTGATTTACAATGTTGTATTAGATTCTGTTATACAGTAAAGAGATTCAGTTATACATATATATATACATTCTTTTTAATATTCTTTCCCTTATGGTTTATCACAGGATATTGAATATAATTCCCCATACTAAACAGTAGGACCTTGTTGTTTAATCCATGCTATATGTAACAGTTTGCATCTGCTAATCCCAAACTCCCAGTCCATCTCCCCTTCCTGCATCCTCCTACCCGCCCCCCTCCCACAACCACAGTCTCTGTTCACTATGTCTGTAATCTGTTTCTGTTTCATAGATAAGTTCATTTGTAACACGTTATTTTAAATTCTTGAAAAGTCTCCCTTGAGATGTTTCTGGGACCAGACCCTCCAGAAACCGGAATGGAACCAGCTTGCATCTCGGGGCCCTGGGGCCAGAATGTCAGAGCCGCGAATAGGGCCTTTGCCCCAAGTCACCAGCCACTCTTTTATCAGACGTTTGATTCTTACAGGTGCATCATACAAGTTATTTAAAATAATGTCTTCACTCTTTAGAGAATGGGAAAAAAAATGTTTTTAAAAAAAAAAAGTAAAAAAAAAAAAACCACACCAGGGTGACCCTTTTCCCCTAACCCAACACTGGAACTTGCACAACCATTGTCACGTTTGTTTTTCAGAGTTAAATTGCACTGTTGGGCAGCTTTCCCCTCTCGGAGGGGTGCCCTCTCTGGCCGGAGAGAACGGGCCTGGGCCTGGGCCTGGGTCTCTCTCGCCCTCTAGTGGCGAGAGGGAAGCAGCGCGCCCACTGG
Organism: Muntiacus reevesi; assembly: GCF_963930625.1. Classification (NCBI taxonomy): domain Eukaryota; kingdom Metazoa; phylum Chordata; class Mammalia; order Artiodactyla; family Cervidae; genus Muntiacus; species Muntiacus reevesi. The sequence goes on from NC_089250.1 coordinate 35,179,218, forward strand.
AAAGATGGGCTGCGCTTTGCTTCTGACACCGGAAGCGAGATCATTCTAGGGGAAGTTGAGACTCAATATTTCAATGACCCTGTTTCACTATCACGCGGTGACCTCAGTAAGAGGGCTGTGAGCCCTGTTCCAGAAGCTTCATAGGGCTTCAGACAATAACGAATAAGCTCCTTTGTGCATGAGACCAGGGAAGGTGATGATAGCAGCAGATCCAGGTGCGATGAGGACCATGTCCATAACCTGATTCTCAAATTCCTCCGAGAGCCTGTGTCGCCCGCCAGCAAGCCAGGGCGCTTCCTGAGGAGGAGTTCATGTTCTGGGTGACACTGGTTCATTTCTTGCTTTTTCATACTTTTGATGGAAATGTGTTTACCGAACAGAATCCAGGAGAGGCATCGCCCCAAACCTCTAAGTTCTAAATGCGTGCATTGTTCCTGCAAACCCACAAGCTGTTTTGGCCAGCTTCAGCTTTGAAAAGCAAACAGAAAACCTCCAAGCAGATGAATTAAACAAAGTCATCCTCCATTCCTGATTCATGTAACACCAAAGGAAGGTGACTGACCATTCTGATTCTGTTCTGAGGGTGGAAGTGTTGGAGGAAGCGACTGGGGGGCTACACCCCCTCAGGGGACCTGGCAACCTGACTCTCATTTGGGTCGAGATCAAAGCCAAGAAACTAACAGGGTAATTCGCCCTCCAACTCCACGGTGAGTCGCCAGTCTAGACTGATCGAATTAATCAAACAGTTCCTCTGTGTCCTAAGAGCTCTATGAGGCCTTGTTAGCCACCTTTAAAATTAATCGTGAAAATGATCACTCCAGTTTCTGACTTTAGAGTTGAGGAAACCGAGAGGAATTGCGATGCCCATCCACCACCCACCCCAGGGCCAAGCAGAGACTCTGGGCTCAGGGCATTACCGTAGGGCTGTCTCAAAGCTAGAAAGTTATTCCCGCACATTGCAGTCACTGTTAAATCGTGGTAGACTTCTCTTTGAACCAGGGTGTGAGATGAAATTGTTGGTGTTCTGTGATTCCAAAGAAACATGGCGTTATTAAGAGGTTGAATTACCTCTGGACCAAAGGAGCAATTTGAGGGAGAGGGGAAAAGGAAAAGAGAGAACTTTTGCTCCTGAGAATTGGGCTGTTTATGAGTTAATTGAATCATCGTTACTCTCAGACTTCCCTTACTTCCTAGGAGCCTGACGTAAGGATTTCTGGGAAGTTTTTAGGTCATTCTAGGATTTCAACTTTCATTGCAGGAACCAGCCAGCCTAGGTAGCTGGCAGTGACTGTTTTCCCTGATGCTGGGTTTTATTTGCAGTCTTCCTCTGCTCTGTCTGACCTTGGCCTTCTGGAGAAAATGTTTCCTGACCCTGACCCTGACCTTGGCATCATTCCATACATAAACAGCAGCAGCGAGAATCACAGCCTTCACACTCACACCAGCCAGGATGCCCATGCCCACAAGGAAAGCGGCCTTCAGGGAAGGGGCCCCTCAGGACTCTGACCAAGGTCCACACCTGATTCCATCTTCAGGAGAATGGAAGGACCCTCCCCCCACACAATCACGCCTGGAGATGACGTCATCTTCCAGGCCATCAAGGAACACAGCCCAGATCTCCCCAGGGGCCCTGCCCTCCAGGGACCCAGCTTCCCTCCTCCTCTGAGTAGCAAAAGCATGGAACTCTGTGATGTGGATGCAGGAGAGACTGTGGGAGAGGAGCCCTGGACTGAGCATCACCTTGACCCCAGCTCTAGGTCTGGGTTTGGATCGGCTCTCACTGAGCCCCTTGCGGTTGCAGAACCTCAGCTACAGAATGAGCCAACCTGAAAACTGGCTTCTGGAGTTCCTCGAGGCTCTAGAATTCCACAAACCTTCCTTGTGATGCCCGCTCGTGTTGTGGAGGGCCAGTAACAGGCTGGCAAGGGGGGGAGGACAGGCCTTCAGAGAGAGAGAGACAAATAGCACAGGCTACCACTCATAAGTGGAATAAAATGATATAAATGAACTTATTTTCAAAACAGAAATAGACTCACAGATTTCGAAAACAAACTTCTGGTTACTAAAGGGGAAAAGTAGGGAGAAGTAAATTAGGAGCTTGGGATTAACATATACATACTACTATATACAACCAGCAAGGACGTACCATATGGCACAGGGAACTCTTCTCAGTATTCTGTGATAACCTGTATGAGAAAAGAATCTTAAAAGAGTGGATAAATGTACATGTGTAGCTGAATCGTTTAGCCAATACCTGCAATTAACACAACATTGTAAATCAACTAATACTTCAGTACTTCAGTATACTTTTTTTAAAAAGGTGGGGCCCTTGTTCTTGGTTTCTACAGAGGCTCCAAGATCGAGTTCATGGTTCCCAAACATGAACAAGTGTGGAAATTACCTGGAGGGCTTGTTAAAACAGATTAATGGGTTTCTGATTCAGTAGGTCAGAGATGGGGCCTGAGAATCTGCATTTCTAGTTAGTTCCCAGGTAGCGCTGATGCTGCCGATTGGGGACCACACTTTGAGAACCTTTGGCCTCGAGCTTCAAAGAGACAGCAAGTACCCTGTCCTCAGGAGATGCGTTGAGAGATGGCTGAGGGATTGTACACCTGCTCCACCGGCAAGACGGGGGCTCCTCCAGATAGATGCCAAGACCTACACCTGCCAACAGGTTTCCAAATAACCTACAACCTGTCTCCTGGGGTTAGTCTCAGAGGAGAATATAGTGATAACTAATACAGTGGTTTGCAGTTTTTGAAGAGTTCTGCTGTACTTCTTTTTTTCATCTTGACTACCCTGTGATACCTAGAAGGGAGATATTATTATCCCTATTTTCAGAATAGGAAACTGCAGTTTCTGCTGATCCCATCTTTGATCATATCAAAAAGCTGAAAGGCAGTAGAGCAGGGACTCATGATCTACCCTGGGGAAATTGTGGTAAAGAATCCCCCTGCCAAGGCAGGAGACGCAAAGAGACACAAATTCGATCCCTGGGTTGGGAAGATCCCTTGGAGGAGGGCCTGGCAACCCACTCCTGTATTCTTACCTAGAGAGTCCCATGGACAGAGGAACCTGGTGGGTTCCACAGGGTCACAAAAGGTCATACACAACTTAAACACCTTAGCACGCACATGTATCTATGTATAACTGATTCATTTAGCAGTACACCTGAAGCTAACACAACATTGTAAATCTACTACACTCAAATAAAAAAATTTTTAAAATAATAAAAATACTTGATCATCAATACCATAAAAATATCCTTGCCCCTTCATCCCAGGGTTCTCACCTGTCACAAGGCCCTGTATCCCTGATTAGCAACGCTGTGAGGCTGGTGCAGGGTCGGGTGGGGGCATGAGTTCTGATTGGTACCACAAGAGTTGAGCAATCAGTCTGACCATCTGACTCCTGTCCCAGCAAGCCTGAGGCCCTGTGACAAGATTCTAAGGGCAAAGGGAAGGACAGATATCCATGGCTTTCTGGCCAACATGAAAGTTGGATCACTGGCCTCCCAGTCCCAGTAGGCAAGAGACAGGCCGGGCCTAGAAGGACTGCAGTGGCCAAGCAGAGAAGGGCAAAGGCTGATTGGTGTGTGGACAGGGGTGCAAACAGCCATAGGGTAAGGAGAAAAAAATTATTAAAATAAGTGTTTAACAAAAAAGTACTAAGGTTTTGGCAAAATGATTTCTAGCAAACTGAGAGCCATCCAGAGTCACAGCGGGTCTCTGCCTTGGTGTCTCCTTGGCTTGGGGTTCACGCACTCAACCAGCAACCTTCTCACCTAAATCTGGCAGCACCTACACCTCTTCTTCAACTGCTGCATTGGTTTGAAATGCAAATTGCTGGCTTTTGAGTTAACGTCCAACAGGGATGCTTTTCTGCCTATAAACCTCCTGGCCCTACATCCACCCAAAGCATTTCTCCCACAGGGTTCGGGGGCTGTGGACCAGGTGCATCTGGACTCAAAATGCCACCTGCGTCCTGGCAACACCACATTGGGGTCATGATTCCTCCAGGTTTTTTTTTTTTTTTTTTTTAATAAAGATGGATTTAATGGAGCTGTCTGTTTGTTATACACTTGGTAAAAGACTTCATGTCTTCCTAAGCCTTTTTTTTAATTTTAAAAATGAGAATAGAATAGCTATTTTATAAGGTTATTGGGAGGAAGAATGAGGCGTTATGTGTCAAGCATCTGAAACAATGCCCCATCGTGGAAGATGCATCTGGCTTCCTTGCTTTGTTGCCCTTGTCTGGTGAGGGCAACCCTGGGACTCTGAGGGCTCTGGGCAGGGGCTCTGTGCTGCCTGGGCCATGTGATCTGAGACGTGAGACCAAGCTGTGTTTCCTGCTTCAGGGTCTCCCTCCGTTCTCTTGTTGATCAAACAGAGGTCGTGATGACAATTCCTGCCACCTGGGAACATCACGAAAATTAACTAAATATCACCCAAGAGGCTGTGTCATAAGCCATAAAGATCAGTTACTATATTCTAAGGGGTTGACAACCCTAGACAGTGAGTTAAAAAGCAAAGACATCACTTTTCGAACAAAGGTCAGTATAGTTAAGGCTATGGTCTTCCCTATAGTCACATACAGTTGTGAGAGCTGGACTGTAAAGAAGGCAGAGTGAGGAAGAGTTGATGCTTTTCAAACTGTGGTGCTGAAGAAGACTCCTGAGAGTCCCTTGGACTGCAAGGAGATCAAACCAGTCAATCTTAGAGGAAATCAACCCTGAATACTCATTGGAAGAACTGATGTTGAAGTTGAAGCTCCAATACTTTGGCCACCTGATGTGAAGAACTGACTCACTGGAAAAGACCCTGATGCTGGGAAAGACTGAAGGCAGGAGGAGAAGGGGGCGACAGAGGATGAGATGGTTGGATGGCATCATCAACTCAATGGACATGAGTTAGAACAAATTCCTGGAGATAGTGATGGACAGGGAAGCCAGGCGTGCTGCAGTCCATGGGGTCACAAATAGTCGGACACGACTGGGCAACTGAAAACAAGGGGCTGATGTTTGAGGAGAGACCATGACCAGGAGGATGAGGATGAAGGAAGAAGAACCAGAAAGATGCTGTCACAGACTTCTCCCACCCTTAATTATGCCCAAAGTCTACCTGCTATCTTTGAAAAGTCCAGCTTCCCAAACACAGTGATGTTACTGGGACTGGTTCATTCAATAGGCAATAGTTTACTGTCAGTCTTTGAACTAAGATGTTGCAGACTCACCATGCGTGTTCCCGGGTCAACAGCATGCAGAGATAATGCCAGATGCTACAGTCTCTGGGATGTGTGTCCTCTAGGCTAAGAACCACCCAACCCACTGCAAGTCAGCCAGCGCTGCAGAGATGGGGTGGCCAGGGCAGGGGCCAGGGGGACTGCAGTTTTCCCCTGAGGCACTTCTGCTTCACCAGCTGAGGCCCACCGAGCAAATGGCAAAGTATACGGACACTTGCTGTCCAGCCCGGACTGACCTTTGAACAGGCGAGAAAATAAATAAACACAGAAGAGTTAGGTTATCACAAGGTTCATTTTCTTCTAAAGTAACAGAAGTCACGACCAGTGTGTTGAAGTCTGATACACCCTCCCTCCCTCCCCCTGCTACGGGGTCCTCAGTAATAACATTATGAGCTCAGGCTGGAATGTCAACTTGAACTTTAACATTTGTGGCACAATCAACCATAACTCCATTTAAGGTCTTTTTTTTTTTTTTTAACTTGATTGAGTGTTCCAATTTACCCTGCACTTCCTGAGGCCCTTGGGTTAAAACAACATGATCTAATGCAGTGAAAACCAGCAAGAAAATATATTCCTTACTTCCAGTAGCACCAGGCCAATTGAATCCACCCAAAGCACACTTCAGTGGTGTTAATCAGCCTAAAGACCAAATGGTTTTCTCTCTTTTCTTTATGTCCACACTGTCAACTCAGAAGCCGACCCTGCCTCACCCCAGCTTAGCCTTTTGTTGGCATAAAAACATTCATAGTTTCAGGAACACCCAAGCGTCTCTTGGAGCTATAAGTGTCACTGAGTAGTTGTGAGGCTGATTAGACCAGGTGGTGCTAGTGGTAAAGAACCCACCTGCCAGTGCAGGAGACATAAGAGATGTGGTTTTGATCCCTGGGTCAGGAAGATCCCCTGGAGGAGGGCATGGCAACCCACTCCAGTATTCTTGCCAAAGAATCCCATGGACAGAGGAGCCTGGCAGGTTACCATGAGGGCGCAAAGAGTCAGACACAACTGAAGCTACTAAGCACATATGCAGAGACCAAGAGGAAAGAAAAAAAGTTCAGGTTTCTGTATTTGATTCTAATTCTGTAACTCCTGCCAGGAGTGGGGGTGGGGGGGGTGGCGTAAGAACTGTATAATACTCTTGAGAACATAAAACCAGGAAAAGGACCAGGGAGAAGTTGGTACTGACTTGGGCTTTAAAGCAAAGACAGGACTTGGTAGATGAAAAAGAGAAAAGAAGACAAGCTAGTGAATGGAGTCACACAATGAAGGTGGGTACACACGGGTGAGCCTGGCACTCAACAAGTATTAACAGGGCAGGGACCATATGCCAGGAACTGGACCAGATCTTGGAGACACAGAGGAACTCAAATATCTCTTGGAACTTGCATCCTCATGAAGGCAGACTGACAGCAAAACATAGCTGACTAACATAAGGAGATGCTAGGTGGTAACAAGTAATCAGGTGGAAGAACAGAGTGGGGAGGGAAGCAGGGAGCCATGAGACATTGTCAAGAGTAACCAAGGGATGCTGTGCGGCGCTTAGTCACTCCATGTCTGACTCTGCGGCCCCTTGTACGGTAGCCGCACCCTGCCCCCAGGCTTCTCTGTCCATGGGATTCTCCAAGCAAGAATACTGGAGTGGGTTGCCCTGCCCTCCTCCAGGGGACCTTCCCAACTCAGGGATCAAACCCAGGTCTCCTGCATTGCAGGTGGATTCTTTACCATCTGAGCCACCAGGGAAGCCCAAGAATACTGGAGTGGGTAGCCTATCCCTTCTCCAGCAGATCTTCCCAACCCAGGAATCAAACTGGGGTCTCCTGCATTGCAGGCAGATTCTTTACCAGCTGAGCCACCAGGGAAGCCTGACCAAGGGGTGCCTCTCTTTAAATGAGCGTCTTAGTAAGACCTGGGGGAAGTGAAGGAGTGAGCTGGGCAGCTCAGTGGGGAAGAGCCAGAGAGGAGACCTCTTGTACATTCTGAGTGCTTCTGAGCAGTAAATCCTTCCTCAACAAGGGAGAAGCTCTCACCAAATGACTGAAGGTCTGGAAGCTTATCGCAGGGTCCTACCCCCAACTCTTCTGAACCCAAATTTCTTCAGGCAAGCTGCTCGGACTACGGGAGAACTCGGAGCAGATGGCAACCCTAACCCTTCAATACTGTAAATGCAGGCTGGCTTTAATACACATTTCTGGAAGCTTGGTGCATGAAGGCCACAAAATACAGGAGGTTTCTGCAAAGTCCGAGAACCTGCAGCATCACCGCCCCAAATAAACTCTGAGGGAGGAGATGCCACAAGAAGGCTCCGGACACTGGGGAGGTTTTCCCAGCTCCAGTCTAGATACATCCCCATCTTCTGGTTGTATGCCCAACCCCGATTCAGTTTTCTACAAAAATAAACCCTCCCAGCCCTGATCCTGCAACGTTGCTGAGGGCAGACCTCATCTTGCATCAGCAGAAGGCTTCCAGAGTTCATGATGAATCAGGTACCTACGAGCCCCTGCAAGAAATATCAGGCCCCATCCACAGGTCCTCTCAGGTGGCATGACAGTGACTGTTAAAGGCTCAGAGAGTGTCTAATTACACCATCATCACAGAACTCGGATTTCTCACTCCTCTTTTGAGTCAGAAAGTGTCAGCATTGACTCTCAAGCGACTGCCTTGCACACTTTGCACACGCTCGTGTCTCAGCTGTCTGCTGAGGGTTCTCCCTCCCCCCGAACCCAGTTATTTGTGAACTCAGATCCCAGACCCTCCCCAGGCTGGAGGAGAGCTCCTCACTCCCACCGTGTCTTTCCCACCCCCACCCCAGGAGCCCCCATGCCCTTCGGCAGCCCTCCCAGGGCTCAGAGACCCTCCCAGCTGGGAAGTCTTCCTTTGCCAAACCTACACATGGGACAGAAATGTCCGGTCTCATCTCCCCTGGGAGCATCCTTAGTTGAGTCACGGGGACGGTTCAGCACCATCCCTCTGGTGATGTCCTTTCCCCTGCCTGGGGACCACAGGAAGTCACGGCCTGAACCTGTCCTTACCTGAATCATTCCAGGTCCTCTCCAGGGCTTGGTCCTGCCTGGCACAGCTCCGGCTTGCAGAGCCCAGGGCTGGACACCACGTGGCCTGGTGAGGGTCTGGCAGGGACAGAACAGCTGTCCCCCAGCTGGACTATAGCCCCACCTGCCCACCCGCCCTGGTCACAGAGCTGATGGCAGAGGTAGGAGGTGGGCATCCCGGAACAGTGAAGTCTCTTTGTGGTGAGACACACAATTCCATCGCTGTCACATCTGGGGGCCCCGGGGGCGTGAGAAGGCCTCCACGTGAGCACACAAGAGCAGGTGCCCAGGCCAGGGCTTCTGGTGTGGAACCCCAACACCGTGTCCACCTAGAGGCTGCCCTTCTCCCCACAGGATAGGCACTCAGGCAGCTCCCCGAGGCAGAGCCCACAGCCTCATGGTCCCCGCGGAGCCTCCAGGACCCCCTGAGCAGGAGGCACAGAGCCGGTGACTACACCCACCTCTGCCAGCCTTCCCCCATGGCCACTCGGCCCTGACAAGGAGAACCCACTGTCCGGCACCCCCAGCCCTTGGCGAAGGGCCTTCACCCACCACCCCACACATCAGGGAGCACCCAGGACCAAGAAAGGGGCCCCCTTCCGCAGAAGGAAAGTTGTTCCTCCCAAATATTTATTTGGCACCTGGCAGAGCAGCTTGGGGGGGTGGGGGGTGAAGGTTCAACATAGCTTCCAGCACCTTCTATAAACCTGGGTTATGACAGTGTGGTCAAACTTCACACCTTAGCACTGCTGGCTGGCCCAGCTCCCTCCCCATGGAGAGGAGGTGAGAGGAGCTTATTAACCAGAGGAGGAGGAGGAGGGGTCCCTTGGGTCTGGGGATGGGGGGAAGGGGGGAAGGGAGGGGGAGGGGGCAGAACAGAGGCCCTGACTTCTATGTGCTCCCTGGCTTCCCTTCTACCTGCCTTTTTCAATGGGCCTCTAGAGGCTTCCACACACAGAAGTTGTGTGTGACTCCCCCCTCCTCCACGGCTCCCACAGAAGTGGCCTTTCTTTCCTGGAGTCCCATCTCCTTACCACCCCACCCCTGACCACCGAGGCCCCCCAACCCTCTGACAAGGCGGGGTTGGTTCCTCCTGGGAAATGGTCAGCTGGTTGGACTCTGTTCAGTGGTTGGAGCAGAAGTAAAGAAAAACACAGACTTGGTCTCTTCACCTGAACGATGAAATCCGCTTTCATTCAGCCCTTCTTCCAGCTGTCGGCGGGCCAGGGAATGCCTGTCTGGTGGCCTTACGACCCGCTCCCCACTCCAGAGGGGCTCCGAGAGTGAGGGTCAGGGTCACCGGAGGTGCCAAGACAGTGGACATGAGCTGCACAGCCCCAGGCCTGTGGTCCGAGCGCTGGCCGAGCCTCCGATGGGCCGGGGGAGCTTCGGTCCAGGGCACAGAGAGGGTTAGTCAGTATCGGAGGAGGCACAGCACCGTCTGCCCTGCCTCCTCTGACCACATGGCTGCCAGCCTACCCGATGTTGGGGTCTGACCGCCAGGGGTCCATAAAGGGTTCACGAAACAAAGTGAAGTCACTCAGTCACGTCCGACTCTTTGGGACCCATGGACTGTAGCCTACCAGGCTCCTCCATCCATGGGATTTTCCAGGCAAGAATACTGGAATGGGTTGCCATTTCCTTCTCCAGGAGATCTTCCGAACCCAGGGACTGAACCCAGGCCTCCCACATTGTAGGCAGATGCTTAACCATCTGAGCCACCAGGGAAGCCCGTGAGACAAAGGTGGACTTTTCTGGTGTGTGACCTCATTTGACATGTTCGGCAGGTCCATGGGGCTTCTTTGTGTCCTTCCCCCACTGGGGTCCCTCCACCCCCAGAGGCCCTAGGCCCTAATGAGGCTGCACCCATGGTCACACCCCTCCCTGGCACCTCCCCTGGCCCTTCCTAGAGGACCCACCCATGAGGCCAACATCGCTGCTCCTCTGCGCCGCCTGAGGGCCGCAAGGACTGAGTGGGGGAGAAGGGGTCCTTCCACCAGATCACAGTGGCCAGCACTGCAGGCGCCCACAGTGACCCTGCCTGCATCGTCTGCAGCCAGAAACCTCCCCCTCGCACTCCTTGGTTCTTCCCAGAATCCTGGGGTCACCCTGACCCCTCCCCCCTCACACTGTCATCCAGTCCATCAGGCATCTCGGCTGGCCACCTTCCTAGTTCTCCCAGAACCGTGTGTCCTGTCTCTGCCAAGCCCTCAGCATCTCGAGCCTGGACCACCTCCATTCAGACTGTTCTCAACACACAGCCCTTGAAGATGGCAACATGATCTCTCTGACCAAAACCCTCCTGTGGACCTGTTTCACTCGGAGTTAAAGCCCAAGTCCTCACGAGGCCTCCCAGTCACTCTGTGGTCTGGATCTGGTCACCCACCCAACCTTGTCTCCTGCCAGTCTCCCCTGCTGATCACTCTACCCACTACGCCCAGGCCTGCTCTACCAGTGGGCCTTCGCCACAGCTGTTACTCTTCCTGATGCCCCCCAGATGTGGCCAATTCATTCATCCTCCAAATCTCGACTCTGTGTCACCTGCCAACCGTGCTGACCTCCACCACACTATTCAAAACGGCAAAAACAGGGGACTTACCTGGCAGTCCAGTGGTTAAGACTCGGAGCTTCCACTGCAGGAGCCATGGGCTCAAACTCACGTCCATTGAGTCAGTGATGCCATCCAACCATCTCATCCCCTGTTGCCCCGTTCTTCTGCTGCCCTCAATCTTTCCCAGCATCAGGGTCTTTTCTGGTGAGTCAGCTCTTTGCATCAGGTGGCCAAACATGAGTTTGAGTTTCCCTGCATAGGAAACTAAGACCCCACATGCCTCTTGGCCCCTCAAAATTTTTTTAATTAAAAAAATCTTTTTAATGTCACTACGTCCCTGCACTGCTCATCCATCTGGATCTTCTTACCCTGCTCTGCTTTTGCTTTATTCCTACCACTTATCACCTTCTAACTCACTGAGTAATTTACTTAAGTATCATCGGGAGGACTGATGCTGAAGCTGAAGCTCCAATACTTTGGCCACCTGATGTGAAGAGCTGACTCACTGGAAAAGACCCTGGTGCTGGGAAAGATTGAAGGCAGCTGAAGAAGTGGGCAACAGAGCATGAGATGGTTGGATGGCATCACCGACTTGATGGACATGAGTTTGAGCAAACTCTGGGAGATAGTGAAGGACCGGGAAGTCTGGTGTGCTGTAGTCCATCAGGTCACAAAGAGTCGGACACAATCTTAGCAACGGAACAACAACAATGATGTTTACCATTTAGTGTCTGTTTCCCAATGGAAATGCGTATGTTCCACAGGTCAGGGAATTTTGAGTTCAGTGATATGTCCCAAATACCTGGGACATTTTCTGGCATACGAAAAGGAGCTCAATATTTCCTCATGAATGGGCAAGAAGAATGTCACCTTTTACCAACAGACGTCACAGCTTGTATGTGGGCCCTGAAGCCACCCTTGCTGGTGCTGCCGGACCTTCCAGAGCCCACCGTGAGAACACTCCTTTCTGCTAACCTGTAGGTGTGTCTGACTCTCAGCAGTGCTGCACAACTGGGATTAAACTGGTATCACCGGTTTGAGCCAAAGATGGAAGAAAATATGAAAAAGGGCAGGAGGGCTGCTGGAGGCAGCCTCTTTGATGTAGTTTCATGTCAGGGAAAGTGAAGAGTGGGAGGCACTCTGGTCTCACTCACAGACCTGGTCTAACCCCCAATCACACATCACTACCTGGGCAGGTGAATGACATGAGACATGCAATGCCCAGAGCAGTCACTTATGCAAAAATAACTAACTAGCTCAGTTTGCCAATCCCCATCATGCTTTCTCTTGACAGGATGGCAAAAATGAAGACCTGACTGAGAAGGAAACAAATGCAACATTCCTGGTTTGAATGGAAACTCCAAGCTGAGTCTCCGCTTGTCCACAATATCCTCTCGGAATGCAGCCACCTTAATTTCTTCATCTTCCAATCCAGACCCTATTGAGAACAGAAAGCCTAGCCCTAAACCACATTGTGAGTTTCTTGCAAGCCAGGACCCTCGTGCCCCTGGTCTAAGGCATTAAGTGTTCATGATTGTTGAGCTAGACTCTGGTGCCCTTGCCTGTGATCTAGCCATTATTCCTAGTTCATCTGGGCTCCCATCTCCAAGGACCTGTCCTGCCATCAGCCCCTGCCTGGCATCTTTCTATATAAAGGAATCACTCTCCACTTTGGGCTGCTGTCCTCCTGGACTCCTGACCTGCCCCACCCACTTACTGGCACTCTCATCAAATGACCCCCTTTTCCCTCCCTCTCCTTCTCCTGTTTCCAGTTAACACAGTTTCTTTCTCCTCCAAACCAGTCTCCAGCCCAGGGGGACTGGCACGTTTGACAGTCAAGCTCACTTTTGTGATTAGAGTGAGTGATAGGTGAATAGAACCTGAACCCTGCCAGCCACAGCCTTTGGATTTATCAGGGTAGATAGAGGGGGTAGTCAGATGGCTTCTGGCAACAGCACATCCTTCCTGTAGGTTCCATGTTGCTCAGATAAATTTTCTCCTTTGTTCCCAGGTTCTATCCCAATCTGCTCATCTCCAAGCGAACAGCCTAAGTGGTTTGTCTATAGGAGCACCAGAATAGTGCCTCGAGGGTGTTTTCCAGCTCTGAAAACTCCAACCCTAGGATTTAAACACCAAACAGTAAACTTACAGTCAAAGAAATAGCCCAAAACAACAAAGGAACTGCTGTACATAACGCAAGCATCTCAATGGCAGCAAATTTGAGCTATTGTTGTGGGCACTGTTTACCACTCCAACAGGTCCAGAACCATCAGACCCAATGGGAGGAAGAGAGCTCAGATAAGGGTGAGAGAATTTACCATAGCTCTGATTGCTTCCAGCTAAGAGGTGGAGGGTTCACTCATTCCATCAATCTTTATTAAGCACTTACATGCCAGGTCCTATTCTAGGGGCTGGGGACCCTGCAGGAAACAGACACACACAAGCCCTGCCTTTGTGGAGTTTATCCCTCAAGCTGAGGGAATGAGGCCACAAATACACAAAAACTCCATCTCTCTAGGGTTGTGCAGTCCTTCTCTGAACACGTGGTTTTGGATCATGGACTTCTCATCTCACTGTCTTCTCTCATTGTGGAGCACGGGCTCTAGCGTGCAGGCTCGGGAGGTGAGGCCCACAGACTTTGTTGCCCTGCGGCACGTGGCATCTTCCCCCACCAGGGATCAAATCTGTGTCCCCTGCACTGACAGGCAATTCTTAACCAGCGGACCACCAGGGAAGTCCGAGAGCCTGGATTTGAATTCGGGAAGATTCCCAGGGAGTGCTCACCCAATATCCTCCCAGAAGAAGTGTGTTCATTAAAATAAATTCCTGTCTCTTCAGTGCCCTCTCACAGGTCTAGCAGCTATTTGAAAGCATAACGATCTTCTCTCTCACCCCAGCCCTGAAGGCTGGGGAGCTTCTTGCCTGCTTGGCTGATCTGCCTGAATGTAGCCCAACACTGCCACCTAGCGTCACCAGCAGGGCAGCCCAGCCCGCAGCTCACTGGGATCTACTAGTACTGCTGTGGGCTTTCCCGGTGACTCAGATGGCAAAGAATCTGCCTGCAATGCAGAAACCTAGGTTTGATCCCTGGGTTGGGAAGATCCCTTGGAGAAGGGCATGGCAACCCTCTTCAGTATTCTTGCGTGGAGAATCCCTATGGACAGAGGAGTCTGGTGGGCTGCAGTCTATGGAGTCCCAAAGTGTCAGACACGACTGAATATCTAAGAACATCCTAAATCCTGCTGCAGTTTCCCTCCCTAACCATTTCTGTGGTGACTCAGATGGTCAAGAATCTACCTGCAATGCAAGAGACCCAGGTTCAATCCCTGGGTCAGGAAGATCCCCTGGAGAAGGGAATGGCAATTCACTCCAGTATTCTCGCCTGGAGAATTTCATGGACTGAGGAGCCTGGTGGGCTACAGCCCAATCCATGGGGTCCCAAAGAGTCCTACATGGCTGAGCGACTGACACTATCATTGTGACTACAAAAGAAGATGCTTGTAAAACTTTCAAGTATGCTTGTAGAGAACGATTCTGAAAACTGACTTCTACAGGGAAAAGCCAAAGGGGCCCTGATTTGACCCCCGTATGGATATTTCTCTAATTTTCCTTTGCTCCCAAACTCCACCACATTGTATCTGTTCTTGTGATACAGTGTTATCCAGTTATGTAAGATAATATCCTTATTCCTGGAGGAGTGTGTAAAGGAAAGTGCTACAGTGTCTACTACTGACTGTCAGATGGTTTGGGGGGAGGGAGGGGACAGGGCAGTGACGTTGTGAGTGATTAACTCCGGAAGGCAACACAGAGGTGTTCAGTGAACAGTTCTCTTCATGTTTCATAAGTTTGCTATTTTTAAAACTAAAAAGTCACAAGCATTACTGGGATGTGTGAGGAGAGGGGCCAAGCATGGTCCCAGCGTCAATATCCAGACTCAGCCCTTCACTGCTCACCTGAAACTATCACCATAGTGTTCATTGGCTACTCCCTGATAGAAAATAGTTTACAACAGCAAAAAGCCAGGTGGTCAGTCATCTTGTACTACCTGAATGGGAAACAGTCCATAGAGATCCTGAAGTCACACACAAGAGGGAGCGGGACTTCAGATGACTTTATGAAGCTGACTGTCTTACTGCATGCTGCATGCTAAGCTGCTCCCATCGTGTCTGACTCTTTGTAACCCCATGGACTGTAGCCCAACCAGGCTCCTCCGTCCGTTGGATACTCCAGGCAAGAATACTGGAGTGGGTTGCCATGTCCTTCTCCAGGGGTCTTCCTGACCCAGGGATTGAACCCATGTCTCTTATGTCTCCTGCATTGGCAGGTGGGTTCTTTACCACTAACGCCACCTGGGAAGTCCCAACTGTCTTATTAGCTCACTTTCATGTGTCAGATAATTTATTTTCCTTTTTTGAAATTTCTCTTACGATTGGTCTGTCACAGTCAGTTGACATCATATCCTAATTTATCTATTCCCAATGATGACATTTGGAATTCAATAATAAAAATACAGGTATATGTTGTATTAAAAAAAAATATCCAGACTCAGGAACGTGGACCATGTGTGTCCTTGTGTGGGTCTCCTCGGGGCCTGCGTGCTGCTTGTGGACAAATCAGATCCTGGGGTCTGGATTCCAGCCAGTGTAAGTGAGTGACTTTCCCTGCTGGATAAGTTTGGTGGCTCCAACCCAACAGAATATGGTAAGCCTTACCTGACGTTACAGGCAGCAGTGAGGGACATGAGTGATGGTTAGGAAGCAGAGAGGATGTAGGGGGAGGACCCCACTGGGAAGCACCCGCCTGGCTTGAGCCCAGGTTCCCTCTTTCTTGGTTGTTACATGTGTGTTGCTTCATGCCCTCCAAATGCTCACTTTCCCTTCTCCATTCAGATGACATTCCTTTTCTGTTTCACACGAGAGCAGGAGAGGAGTCAGAAACAACACGGAAAGTAACAACAGGGACACTGGGAAGGGCCCCGAAGTGGAGGCTGAGCCCTTCTCCCGTGGGGCTGGGGGCACAGGGGATGTGATGTGGGGGGTGGAGAATCCTCCCAGCGCCTGATGGGAACATGTGAGCTGGAGGCTGTGTCACCCCTGAAGTCTATCACTCGCATGACCCAAACATTCTTTCTGTGGACAAACACTGAGCTGAAGTAAATGGTTAAAAAAAAAAAAAAAAAAAGCAACTCTGCATAATTAACTGGAAGCAGCATCAAGGGGGGACACAAAGGCAGTGAAAGCATGGAGGCCTTACCCCTGGGCTGCCAGGGAATGGTTCTAGAGGGCTTTATAAGCAAACCTCTATGTCCCAATCCGCATCCCTTTTCCCGAGGCTTACTTATGTTGTTATTGTTGTTTAATTGCTCTGTTGTGTCTGGCTCATTGCCACCTATAGCCTGCCGGGCTCCTCTGTCCATGGGATTTCCCAGGCAAGAACACTGGAGTGGGTTGCCATTCCTTCTCCAGGAGATTTTCCAGACCTAGGGATCGAACCCTTATCTCCTGCACTGGCAGCCAGATTCTTTACCACTGAGCCCACTGGTAACCTAAGGTCACTGATGGAGACTGTGAAAGCCCTCAGATTGAGTGCAGCCCCTCTCTTCCTCGTGTGGCTGGTCCCAGTTGAGACAGGGTCCGGTGGGGCTGCCTGCCCACTGCCCTCCTTCTGGTGTGTCCAGGGCGGGGGTGACTGGCCAGATTCGTCCATGTATTTACTAACTGGACATCGTGAAAACTCTGTGAAAACTCTGCTCTGAAGCAGGGGAAGTGGGGAAGTGGGGTTTCTCCCACCCTGCTCGGTTGGCATCTTAGTCAGGGGACTCATGTTTCCCTGGGCAGGAGCTGCCCCTCTGAGCATCCTCTTGGGTCTCTGCCTTGCTGCTTCCTCTAGTCAGGCCTGCCTTGGTTTATCCTCCACCAGTTCCACATTCCCGCCTTTGGAAATACCCAGGGTGACTTCTGACTGGACCCTAAGTAAGGTCTGACTAGATGTGCTGACCTCAACCAACATTTTCTATCTTCATTTCTCTCCAGCCATCACCTTTCAAAGATTATAGGACAGGTTTGTGCTTTGTTCATTGTTTTGATGTTTGTGGAGGAATATTTTGGCTCTTCAAATACTTTGGTTAAGCACTGGGGGATATTTTATCAGCTATCTTATCCTATAATTCCATCATCATATATTTTATGTAGTATCTTTGGCACACTTGTGTTTGTGAAACAGGTTAAGAGACATGGGTGGAGCCGGAGACTTTGTATTCGCATTTTGCAACTTAGAGCTTCTCCAACCACAGAAGTGCCTTCTGCTTATCACTTCAACAGTTTTAGCTCATAAACATGATAAATGTCAAGGTATCAAAGTGGAAACATTAAAAACAGTGAAACTTAAGGAAGTGGCTTGTTGACTTGATATTTCAGAATGACTGCTAAAGCTCTCTTTAATCACAATTTTAAAAAAATGCATTAAGCTTACATGTTAAATACAAATTTGAGCAATCCTAGAAAGCAAATATGTAAGTTGCATATTTCATTCATTCATGTAAAAATACTTGAGCACATTCTAGGTGATTTCTCTAGGTGACGGGAATACATAATACAAAATACCTTGTTCTTGCATCTTGCCTTTTTCACTAAAGTAAAAACCCTAAACTACCTAAATAGGAAGAGAAATTTTAGTCTTCACACACCCACATATGCTGGTCAAATGGGGCAATTGACAGTAGGCACATTACAACAGGAAAAGATGCCCATTTACGGAGTTCAGTTCAGTCCCTCAGTCATGTCTGACTCTTTGTGACCCCACAGACTGCAGCACGCCAGGCTTCTCTGTCCATCACCAACTGCTGGAGTTGGAGTTATGAAGTACATGCATGCTAATTCACGTCAGTCATGTCTGACTCTGTGACCTTATGGACGAGCCTGCCAGGCTCCTCTGTCCATGGAATTCTCCAGGCAGGAATACTGGAGTGGGTTGCCATGTCCTCCTCCAGGGGATCTTCCCGACACAGGGATGGAACCCGTGTCTCCTGCACTGGCAGGTATGCTCTTTACCACTATCACCACCTGGGAAGCCCTTATGAAGTACACCCAGTCACAAAAGCAGGGAATTCTCACATCCCAGTTGTTTCCCTCTAGGATTGCTGTTCAGTTGCTAAGTCGTGTCTGACTCTTTACAACCTGTGGACTGCAGCACACCAGGCTTCCCTGTCCTTCACAATCTCCCGAAGTTTGCTCAGACTCCTATTTTATGAATCGGTGATGCTATCCAACCATCTCATCCTCTATTGTCTCCTTCTCCTCTTACCCTCAATCTTTCCCAGCATCAGGGTCCTCTAGGATAGACATTTTTCTACCAGTGACACATCTTAGAACATAGTAGGTCTACACCCATCCAGAAGTTACAAGCATCTAGGTGGAAGTCAAGGCATCATCTTAACCAAAATGGACCCATCAAGGCTTCCTACCTTGTGAAACCTGGACCCAGTTCCCAACCCCATCAGTCATGCAGTCATGCCCTGCAGCAGAGACAGTTCCTGCCAGTCCATCTCTCTGTGCTTATCACATTAGAAACGGCACCTTGCTTCTCAGGGGATTTTTTACTCCTCAAATGTATTTATAGGAGGCTCTGATTTTACTGATACAGTTGACTGATCATCTGAGAGAGACATTTCATAACACTAGCAATTAAGATGGGTTTGGAGTTAGGTCTTGATAACCAAGTCAATAGTGATTTCTTAGAAAAGAAAAAAAGCTAGTTGCTGGTCTTGTCTCTCAAGGTGAGGATCAAAATCACAACTTGAAGGAAAAAAAACTCCGTAATCTTGTCTTCTTAAATTCACCCTGTCCACAGCCCTTTAACACTCTTAATTCATTCAACAAATAATTTATGGAGTGCTTTACTCTGTATGACACTCTCGAAGAAAACATGCAGGCTTAGGGATACTGATTTGGATGGGGGGGTGGGAGGTGGTCAGGACAGGCCTCTGAGATGAGATTGACTGGGCGGCCAGCTATACTGACCTCTGGGATCAGGGCTTCGTGGACAGAGGAAGAGAAAACCACGGGGGCAGGGGGGAACGGGGCACTGCAGCCAACAAGGGAGAAACAGCAGAGAAACCTGACATGAGAACATGGTGATATTCTGGGGTTTGAACACGTAAGCCAAAGGAGTTTTGGATTCTGTTCTGACTGTGACAGTCTGTGCATCTGTGTGTGTGTGGCCGGCCTTAGAAGCAGGATGAAAAGGCAGGAGGGTGCGGTGGCCTCTGGGTTAGAGGACTGAGGACTGGGCTAGAGTGGGAAACCTCGGGGCAGGGAGCCCTCAGGGGCCAAGCACACTGTGAAGGCAGACCTTGTGGTTCTTGGTGATGGGTAGGCGCATGCTATTAGGGCAAAAATATTTGGATCTTGAGCAGCTGAGGAAACCATGCTGTCAGCGATTGAGAATGGGAAGAGGGGAGCATGAAAGATCCCCTCTCCCCCACCCTGTCTTTTAAGAAAACCTGCCATGTTAAGGCAAGAATTAAACTCACTTGTTGGGAGCTCAAGAAGAGCCAAGGGCTGGAAATAATCTGGGTGAAACCGACCAAAGAGTGGGATTCTCTAGGTGGACTGCATTTTGAGGGCACTCCCCAAGTTCAGAATCAGGGAATAGGGTACAGCAAATCAGAACAGGATTTAAAGAATCCCAACTTTAAGCCAAATTTTTCATTAAAACAATGTGACTAAGTGTATGAAACACGACTGGAACACAACCGCTATTAAAAATTTTGTAGTAACCTGGTATTTTAAGTATTTTTCCTCAAGTGCGTAATTTATGCACTTACTTTCAAAACAGACTGTTCTGAAATAACTGCACAATATAGTCAAAACATATTTATTACTTTTCAGTGTCATTTTGTACACTCCAGTACAAATACAAGAATATAGCCATATTTACAGTTATTGAAAAGAAATCCGTATATTCAAACCCCACATCTAAATACAGTAGCTTTAAGTCCTGAACTACAATAGTTCTGGTTTGCAGTGAATGACTTCGCCCCCTGCCCCCTCCCCTTTGAAATAATCCCTTAAAGGTCGTGTTTAAAGAGAACAGATTATTTCTGACATGGGTTAACAATTAATTCTTTGCAAAGTGTTAAGCACCTCCTTTCCAAGATTTTACAATTATGAAGCAGATATATAAAATCTGGAAGATAAAAATCACTCATTTGGGCTATTAAAAGCAGCATAATGTCTTTAAAAAAAAGGCTGACACAGAGTTTTCAGTGTGCTTAAAGTCTGGCGGTACAGCCCAAGTTATCAAATTAAAGGTCAGTCAAATTTAGTTAAGCAGAAAACAAAGGGAAAAACAGGAGGCTGGGCTCTTCAAGGCTAAGACTTTCTAACAGACCCACCTTCACAGAATATTTTATTACATCACTTTCTAAGATCTGAATGTTAACACTACTAATGTCCCTTTTAAAATAAAATCCTGAGGTTTCCTAGGGGCAATCTGTATCTCTCTTCTCAAATTCTCTGAACCACGGTGTCCACAAAATGAGATACATGCTCAAAGCCATGCCAACAGGACAACTACAGAATATTCTGGGGGGTATAATATCTATTTTAATAAATATCCCCTGGTTACCTCAAGAAGGTTAGTAGCTGGACACCGAGTCTGTATTGGTATTAAAGTGCAGTATTTAAAATAATTCACTACAGAACAAGTGAATCAGATATTGTAAAAATATTTCCACAAAATTTTTCATTGTTTAAAAATTCACCAGGAAATTTCAAATTAGGCCATCTTCTCATATATATATATATACACATATATCTGTGTATGTATACATATATATATGAGCAATTCCTAATTTAGGGATAAAAATATTTTAAAAGTCCAAAGAATAAGGTGATACAGATCAATAAACAATTAGCAAATTAAATTCAAAGTTACTTAAACCACAAGTCAAGCTGCCATCTGATGGGGAAATATCTGCCTACCCCATCATCTTTCCAGAAAAGACACAGGACTACATCAATAAAGGTTCTAACAGAGCTCTTCCGAGTTTCACGTACATGCACTAATCAAGCCCAGCAAATATTAACAATCTCACAGGTATTAACATTTCATGACGATATAATTTATGACATTTGTCTTTTCTTACATTTTATCCTCAAGTTACAATTTAAAAAAAGTCAGTTTCCAGTATGATCGTAATTCTTAATTACACTGGAATATTTTTGTATTTAGAAAATAGCAACCATTCTATCACAGTTTACCTTTTTAAATGTATTGAGAAGTCTCAGCATTATCTTCTATACTTTAAATATGCTTAAAGCACAAGAGCATTTTGAATTTTTGCATCCCAGAATGTAGCAACAATGTCTAACATCACAAAATAAGCCCTTGGTGCTGGCAGTTCTGAAAGCACATGAATGCATCTGCCTCAACAGGAAAAAAAGTCTCTAAATTGGATAAGATTTTGAATTAGGAGATTTTTCTGCATAAAGAAACCCTTGTGATCTGATTTAATACTGGCAGTGTCATGCTAAGGCCACGTGACCAATATTTTAGCAAAGAAAAAAAAAGCCAAAGTAATTTTATAGTAGCAATAGTTTCTTTTTTTATTTTAATATACTTTAGGAAACAATATACAAAGCTGAGCTTTCCCACCGTCTCCAGGTAACAGCAGGAAGCTCCAATTACACAAATTTAGCGTTTTGTGATGGCTAAGAACAGCAGTCAGCACCAGACTTGAACAGTTAGCTACAACACAAACATCCTTCAAAATGAAATGTCATAATAGCAAGACAGGTAAACCAGGGTTTTAACAAAAGACAACCACTTGGGAAGTGACTTAATGGTTCTTGTTGAATTTCTTATTTCATTAAATAGTCTTCTACACATTTTCCTGTTAATATGCTTTAAACAAAACCTCCCTTAAGGAATTATTTCAATGAAGTATAAATGTTCAACAAGAATAATTCTGATAAAGAATCCCCAGGTAGTTTAAATTCTAATATGCATTGACCGAAGGTAAAGAAAAATAACAATTTTTGTTTCTTTTAACATGTTTATTACAACAGATACAATTCACATCTGACTAGAGTTGTTTCCTCTTCCCTCCCACAACCATGTTCATTGGGCCATTTCCTCATATTTGAGCAATCAATGTACTTTCAGCACACATGCCCAGCAGTACTTTTAAGTCCATTCTTACAGGGTGCAAATGGATTTCAATAATTTATACAAACAAGTGGGTTATGCTCAATCACTGCAATTTTAAGCTACTGTACACAGGAATGAAAAGGTTATAGAAAAGTGCCATAGCAACAGTGCCTTAAGAAAGGAGAAAAAGAGGAGCCTTAAAAAATGGATAAAATCAGATCAAGGATTTCAGAGGGAAATGGAACACACGGGAAATGAAAAACATTTCTCTGCAAAACAAATGGAGAAGCACTGCTCTTGATCAGGTGCAAGTGTGGAAACAGTTGTTTCATGATATTTTGTACACTGCCCATATGGTTCAAAATTGCATCCTTAGACACAGATCGCCTGGCGCTTGCACTGAATTTTTGAAAATGCAAGATTTCTGAATGATAAATTAACCCCCCAAATTTTTCTTTAAAAAAGCTAATTTTGCAGACAGGTTTACATGTAAAAGGCTAGGTATTTAGCCACCTCAGCATTGATTAGTTTTGGATGTCTAAGCTCTGTTACACATGGCTTCCCATGGCTTCACTCTACAAAACATATTTACAACGTGAAGAATACATCTACAAGAAATCTACATTTCAAGGGTTTTACAAATCAATCTTGTATCTTTCCCCTGAATTGAATCTCACAGACCCCAACCCCTTGTCATTTCCTTTGCCCAGCTTAACGGTCCAAAGTCTACTTAAATGCAGCTCAAAAATGTTAAGACTGGGCAACAGATTTACAGTTCCTGTTCTCAACACCATGTGCAATTATTCACATCTTCACACCATGAAGGAATTCTGATTTTTTAGCTTTTCGAGTTCCTTAATTTGTTGTCTCAAAAATAGTATCCTGAAAAATAAAAGACAGCATTAGAGCCCATGCGGTCATTATAAATTTTACAGAAAAAACAAACTTTTAACTATAAAAATAGCTTTACAAAGAAAAGGAGTAACTACTAGCTATGATGAAGTAATTTAAAACTGTTCAGTCTAGTTAGGACAAAATAACCATTTGATAATATGACATATTAAAGTATTGGGATGACAAAAGTTAAAATATTTCCTAGTTTTCTAACCCTTTCTCAATAATTATGAAAAAAGTTCTCAATATAAATGTAGGTTCATAAAAATGGAGCAAAGTCCAGCTGACATGCATATTTAAAATGAAATACAAAAACACAAACTCCACAGCTAACCAGATTTTTATGAACTTTGTAACACTATTCCTCTTCTGTGAACTGTGACAATTACTATTTGTATGGTCAAACATGATTTGAGACATGTGACTGTGTTTCAGTAGCTGCAAGCTACTGTTCTGTTGAGCAAGCCAAAGTAAGGTTTTACATATGCCAGAACTACTTTTGGAGCAATCCTAGAGTAAAAACAAACCCCAACTGATATTCAAGAAGTGTTTCCAGACTTTTTAGTCGTTGAAAGGTTAGGTAAAAACTCACTTTCCCAAGTTTACCATAAACCATGACATGTATCTGCAGTTTCACAACAAGATTAGGTCTGACCCAGTGACTCAACACAAGACAGAATGTGAAGCCACTAAGTGTGGCCTCAACTCTGTCACAGGCTTGGAAAACCTATGCTGTTTAACACAGTACAGAAATCCCGCCTGAATAAAACACATCACCATTGAGAAACACGAGACAGAGTTAAGGTGAAAACAATCAAAGAAAGCACATATGTATCATTAAACTTCCTAGACAACTAAACTTCATGTAATTTCCAAGGGATCTATTGATGCTTCAAGGACAATGTAATCAGTAGTTTGAATGTCAACTGAAATATTTACCCTCAGTAAGAGGGCACTGCTCTCAACCAAAGAGGGGACTCCTGGTAACTGGTCGCTGTAAACATCTTACTTTTTATTTTTTTTAAACATCTTACTTTTTAAATAAAATACTGCAAGTACCTTATGTAGTCATTAACCAAGAAAAAAAGTTTAATAATAAAGCATTTATACCACAGGTTAAGAGAAAAAAATCTAGATGCCATTACCGTTCATCAGGAACAATACTAAACTATGAAACAGTTCACAGTATTATGGAATGTGATATATCAAACAGAACTTTAAATTAAATTTACTTCTGTGAAAACCTTACCTTTGCTCTCGCAAAGTTGCTTGAATTTCACATACTCGGACTAAAGATCTTAAATTTTTTAATTCAGTACAAATTTCTGACATATGAACGCTTCCCATGTTATGGGCTTCTTCTCGCAATCTTGATGCCTATAAAAGAAATGAAAATCTCATGAAATGTAAGCCACATTCACATACAAAAATAAAGAGTGTAACTTTCTATCAAGATTATAGAATAAGTCTTAAATTCGCAAAAATGCTCATGAATCTGAGGGGAGGGGGCGGGGAATGATTTTTTTTTTTTAAAAACCATCTCTAATGGTGAAATGTATTCCTTTAAGAATTCCCCCCTCAGGCTTCTTGAGAAGACAGTATTTTCAGTCTCATGGTAGTACAGCACTAATATAGAAGGATTCATGATTTGTGGTTAATAAAAAATGCTGGATCAGCCAAAGTGAAATTCAGGTATAACACTGATAAAAGGGCCTTACTGTATCCCCATATCGAGAGATATACAATGCATGACCATAAACTTACAGAACATTTTAGATGTTCAGTCATTTGATAAAATGAAACAAAGCCAGTGGCAATAACTGGAAAGTGCTAGGGTTGGTCCTTCATCCCTACTAGTACTCTCAGTAGTTAGTTGAACCTTGAACAACAGAGGTTTTGCACTGTGCAGGCAGGCCCACTTACACATGGATTTTTTTCCAATAATAAACACTGCTGTCCTACACGATCCACGGTTGGCTGATCTGGGGGTGAGGGACTGTGGATATGGAGAGCTGACTATAAACCATACTTGGATTTTTGACTGTGTGGAGACTCAGCCTCCCTACCCAAGCTGTTCAAGGGTCAACTGTACTAAAAGGATCAGAGTGGCTGGCTGAATAGGAAAAGCATGCTGGCTTTGAGTTGTATCACTCTAGTAACTGAGTGACCTTGGTACAGATCATTTGGTCTTAAGGGCCTCTTTAGTAAAATGAAAAACTCATGATCTGCACTGGTCAGTAGTTTCAGAAAATGGAAAAAATAAACATAAAGCACTTAGCACAGAGCTAAACGCTGAGCACTTGATAATGGGAGCTACAATGATAATTAAAATAGGTGAAACCACAAAGTTATCTCACAAGTATCCTATAAGTACATATCAAATATTTTACAAAGTGACCACACACAATCTAATGAGAAATTAGTTGTTTTAAAGACTGCTCGAATCCGCAGGGTCCGGGTTAGATTCCTCACAGTGGAATTGAGCTGCCAGCAAATCACAGGCAGAACAGCTGCTGTGACTGTGTGATGTACCTGCTTCTCCGCATGATCTGCAGGCCATCCTTGAACGTGCTTGATGAGATTTTCATTGAAGTGTGCTGCGAGCGTCGGTGTCAGTGAACACGGAGGTCTGGCAGAGGAGTTCTGTGGTACAACTGCTGTATTTGATGCATTACTACTAGACGTGTGATTTGGACCAGGTGACGGACTTCTCTGGCTACTACGAGAAAAGATAACCGAACGTGGGGCATGGTTAAAAGTGGTTTCTAGGTATCCTAAACATTGCCTGTCAATACCTTTCATTAACTTAAAGATACCCAAATTTCTAAGAATAACTTATTATTTTAATGTTAAATAAGTATAACTTAAAATCCAAAGAATACTTATATCATATTCCTAATACACGTCTGGAGTTAAAAGAGCCCTCTGAACAGTAATGTCAGGGCTGAATTTAAAATATCTGTACTCACCCAAACTTGACAGTGGAACCTGTGACTTTGTATACTACAAACACTAATAAGGATGTGACTAAGCAATGGTCACATTCAAACAGTTGTAGATATAAGGCACATCAATATGTCTTAAATACATGAAGACATGGAGGGTGAAAAGTACAGAGGTTTTGACTGTTTAAAATCAGAGTAAAGTGAGTAATCAGAGGGTGAAATAATGTGAAGCAAAACAGACAGTGTAACTGCCTCACAATGAATGAGTTCAGTGGCAAAATAAGACCAAAAACGAAGAACACTTTGAGGTTGCTTATCTTCTTTTCACCTGTATGGTTTGGGCCAGGATTTAGGGATGTGGTGGTGAGAAGAATGTAATACCCCAAGCTGACTTCCTAGCTGCCTTGCACCAGACTTTGCTCTGAATGAATTTCAGTTATTTCCAAAAATGAAATCTCCCAAAAGATGAAAAGTTTTCATCACTGAGGATATTTACAATTATATTGCAGCCACTAAAGACTAAAGGATCAGAATTGAGGCTATTGGGAAGGCCTGACACACATCAGCTGGAAAATACTGACCCAAGTTTCAGATGTGAGGTTTTTGGCTTTATCAATAAACTCAAATCTAAAACTGCTATTGGGAAGTTATCGTTTCCAATGAATGAAGTAATATAAAATCATGTGCCTCTACAAGTGAGTGTCATATATATAGTTACTCCCATTGTATTTCATCAAGCAAAACTCTAAATAGAGAGCCACTTTCTTCAAAATAACTCAGGATTCACTACTAGAGACAATCTAGTAAGATTTGCCTTTGTAAATTTTATAATACACAAAACTATGTTAGGCTATCCATGGATTCTTCCAAGATCAAGTTCTACTATACATATATAATATCCAAGTAATATGGTAATGTAAGGAAGAAACAATGTTGTCCCAACACACAACATCAACTTACTTTGAGCGCTGAAGACTTCGAGGAGAGACAGGTTCATGACCTTGCTGCTTGTCAGCAGTTACAGGCTGCTGTGTGGCCGACTGTGAAACTGGTCCTTGCTTAACTACCGGAGTACTAACCTGGAATGTCAAAATCTGGTGAGACAGGCTTCTACCACATAGACAAACAGCAGTGAAAACCAGATAAGAGCAAAAGTTCTGCCAATGAAAACTTCCCAATTATTTCTGTTCAGTGATTTTTTTAAAGGTAAGAATTGTTGTAAATGTTCACAATAAGATTAGTATTAGCGATACAGCCACACTTAATTATGTAGACTATTGTCATTTAGGGCCCAAATCCTCAGATCCCTCCAAGTCTAGTTAGTAATCTTGAACAATATAAAATACGGAGATTTAAAGAAGAGGAATAGAATGAGTTCCCAAAGGTCATGTGGTTAGAAGAAAGTTTTGAGGTTTAGATCCAATTTCTTCATAAAATGGCCCAGGGCCAAACAGTTACTTAAGCCAACCAGCTTAAGAAACTAGTTCTCCTGATTTTAAGCCCCATTTTCTTTCCAATTTCCTGATTTACTATTACTTCTGTATCAATAAATATATTACACCACATCATCCAAATACAGCTGCTTAAAATTCAATCACAAAAGAAGAGAATGTATTGACTTGTCTATCAGAGAATGAGCTATGGCCCATATGCAGTTTAACTGGAGTGGGCTTCAAAGAGATGGCACCTTACAGAGGCAGACCAAGAGGTCCATGGTTGCCACTGTGGACACATATTTTCACATACACATGTGTGACAGAAAACAAGCAGTTTCCAATCTAAGTCCAAAATATGTACAAATGCATGTTCTTTTATATAAGATCAAATGTCCACTTATTTTAAAGACAATTTGAAAGGTTTACAATGCAAGAAACTACAAGCCATCTGCTTACAGGATCTGAAGTGACAATGTTACGATCAACTGTAAACCCAACACAACCACTCATGCCATGTGCAGCCATATTTCACTGTGCTCTTAGAATACCACAAGGTAAGTTATAAGCTCTAAGAATAAGTCTCCTGTGCTAAAACTCACATTTTAATTCTTCTCTCATCAAAACACAAGTAAACAATAAGGAACTACACAGAAAACTAACAACTAACTCAAAATTTTAAAACAACAATCTACAACACACACAAAAACATGACTCAAGTAGGGAAGGGATGAGCCAACAGGAAGACCTAAGAGCTGGCCTACCATCCATTTCAAGTCATGTTTCAATACATTTTTATTTTTAGGCTTCTGCTTACGATTTTATTTAAATAAGGCATTCTTTGCCATGAAAGTGTCTTAACAGCCCGCTGTTTTACAGCTTTTAAAAACAATTTCCCCAAAGAGTTACCACTAAGAGTTCAAAAAAAGTTAAAACTCATACATTTCAACTTCCAAATAGCTTAAGTTTTACTGGTGGTATTCTACGAAAGCACAGAATGAGGATGACTGGGAACTGCTTATGAATTTGTGAGCAAAAATCAAAGAATGCAGTGTAAAACCCGACAGCAGCATCCTAAGATCCTGTTCACAGCCCAGTAAGAACAGAGACTAGTCAACAGTCTAACTGCTATGAGGAGCCAACAACATAAGGTTTTACTTGGACAAACAAGCAATATAACTTCATAAAATGGGTTCTATATTCAGAGACACATGGGTCTAAAAATGACTCGACCATAAAAATCAGACTTAACAAAAGAGCTAATTTTCTATCAAATGAAGCAAAAAGTAGCTGATGTGAAAATTAGATACAAAGCTCTTGCAACAGAAATTGACTGATTTCTATAAAAAATGTATGGGGAAATCACTGGAAAACATGTTCTCTTACACCTTGGAGTCTAAAAACATGTAAAAACATGCTTTTAAAAACATGTTTCTAAAAAACATGTAAATCCATGGCTTATTCATGTCAATGTATGACAAAACCCACTACAATACTGTAAAGTAATTAGCCTCCAACTAATAAAAATAAATGAAAAAAAAAAAAAAAACTCTACAAAAATAACACTCTATTAGTAAACCTTCTTTATCCATAAAGTCAATGAAGAGAGAAGAGCATCAGTGAAGAGGAGGGGCACTGGTGCAACTCCCCTCTCCAAGCCTTCCATTAGCTGAGATTAACCTGCATCTATTCTCACTCACCTGCCATGCATCCCACCACCATCTCACTCCCCCAAAAGGGCTCTTCCTTCATACACAGTCTAGAACACTATGAAACTTGTTCTAACCAAAAGTGTGTTCTTTCCTAATTTCCCTCAGAGGTGATGTACCTTTCAGTCAGTTCAGCGGACTCTGCGACCCCATGCCAAGCTTCCCTATCCATCACCAACTCCAGGAGATTGCTCAAACTCATGTCCATCGGGTCACTGATGCCATCCAACCATCTCATCCTCTGGTGACCCATTCTCCTGCCTTCAATCTTTCCCAGCATCACGGTCTTTTCCAAGGAGTCAGTTCTTCACATCAGGTGGCCAAAGTACTGGAGCTTCAGCAGTCCTTCCAATGAGCATTCTGGACTGATTTCCTTTAGGATTGACTGGCTGGATCTCCTTGTAGTCAAAGGGACTCTCAAGAGTCTTCTCCAACACCACAGCTCAAAAGCATCAATTCTTCAACGCTCAGCTTTCTTTATAGTTCAACTCTCGCATCCATACACGACTACTGGAAAAACCACATCTTTGACTAGACCTTTGTCAGCAAAGTAAAATTTCTGCTTTTTAATATGCTGTCTAGGTTGGTCATAGCTTTTCTTCCAAGGAGCAAGCGTCTTTTAATTTCATGGCTGCAGTCACCATCTGCAGTGATTTTGGAGCCCAAGAAAACAAAGTCAGCCACTGTTTCCACTGTTTCCCCATCTTTTTGTCATGAAGTGACAGGACTGGATGCCATGATCTTAGTATTTTCAATGTTGAGTTTTAAGCCAGCTTATTCACTCTCCTCTCTTACTTTCATCCAGAGGCTCTTTAGTTCCTCATCACTTTCTTCCATAAGGATGGTGTCATCTGCATATCTGAGGTTATTGATTTTCTTCTGGCAATCTTGATTACAGCTTGTGCTTCATCCAGTCCGGCATTTCACATGATGTACTCTGTGAAATGTACTCTTATAAGTTAAACAAGCAGGTTGACAACATACAGAGTTGACGTACTCCTTTCCCAATTTGAAACCAGTCCATTGTTTCATGTCTGGTTCCAACTGTTGCTTCTTGAACCTACATACAGACTTCTCAGGAGGCACGTAAGGTGGTCTGGTATTCCCATCTTTTGGACGACTTTTCCAGTTAGTTGTGATCCACACAGTCAAAGGCTCTGGCATAGTCAAGAAAGCAGAAGTAGATGTTTTTCTGGAATTCTCTTGTTTTTTCTATGATCCAATGGATGTCAGCATTGATCTCTGGTTCCTCTGCCTTTTTTAAATCCGGCTTGAACATCTGGAAGTTTTCAGTTCACCAACTGTTGAAGGCTAGTTTGGAGAATTTTGAGTATTACTTCGCTAGTGTGTGAGATGAGTACACCTGTGTGATAGTTTGAACATTCTTTGGCATTGCCTTTCTTTGGAATTGGAATGGAAATTGACTTTTTCCAGTCCTGCGGCCACTGCCAAGTTTTCCAAATTTGCTGGCATATATTGTGCCATCTTTGCATAAAATGTTCCCTTGGTATCTCTATTTTTTTTGAAGAGATCTCTACTCTTTACCATTCTATTATTTCCTTCCATTTCTTTGCATTCATCAATGAGGAAGGCTTTCTTATCTCTCCTTGCTATTCTTTGGAACTCTGTATTCAGATGGATATAGCATTCCTTTATCTCTTTTGCCTGTCACTTCTCTTCTTTTCTCAGCTATTCATAAGAAGTCCTCAGAGAACCATTTTGCCTTTTTGCATTTCTTTTTTCTTGGGGATGTTTTGATCACCAACTTCTGTACAATGTCACAAACCTCTGTCCATAGATCTTAGGCACTCTATCAGATCTAATCCCTTGAATCTTTGTCACTTCTGTACAATGTCACAAACCTCTGCCCATTGCTCTTAGGCACTCTATCAGATTCAATCCCTTGAATCTATTTGTCACTTCCACTGTATAATCCTAAGGGATTTGATTTAGGTCATATCTGAATGGTCCAGTGGCTTTCCCTACTGTCTTCAATTTAAGTGTGAATTTGGCAGTAAGGAGTTCATGATCTGAGCCACAATCAGTTCCCAGTCTTGTCTTTGCTGACTGTATAGAGCTTCTCTATCTTGCGCTGCAAAGAATATAATCAATATGATTTCAGTATTGACTATCTGGTGATATCCATATGTAGAGTCATCTCTTGTGTTGTTGGAGCAGAGTGTTTACTGACACCAGTGTGTTCTCTTGGCAAAACTCTGAGAGCCTTTGCCCTGCTTCATTTTGCACTCTGAAGTCAAACTTGTCTGTTACTCCAGATAGCTCTTAACTTCCTACTTTTGCATTCCAGTCCCCTAAAAGGACATCATTTTGGTGTCAGTTCTAGAAGGTTTTGTAGATCCTCACAGAACCGTTCAACTTTAGCTTCTTTGGCATTAGTGGTTGGGCACAGACATGAATTACTGTGACACTGAATGGTTTGCCTCAGACACGAGCAGAAATCATTCTGTCATTTATGAGATTGCACCCAAGTACTGTATTTTGGACTCCTGTTGACTATGAGGGCTACTCCATTTCTTCTAAGGGATTCTTGCCCACAACAGTAGATATACTGGTCATCTGAATTAAATTCATCCATTCCAGTCCATTTTAGTTCACTGATTTCCTAAAATGTTGATGTTCAGTCTTGCCATCTCCTGTTTGACCATTTCCAATGTACGCTGATTCATGGACCTAACATTCCAGGTTCCTATGCAATATTGTTCTTTACAAAAGCATCAGACTTTACTCCCATCACCAGTCACATCCACAACTGGGCGTTGTTTTTGTTTTAGCTCCATCTCTTCATCCTTTCTGGAGCTACTTCTCTACTCTTCTCCAATAGTATATTGGGCACCTACCAATCTGGGGAGTTCATTTTTCAGTGTCATTATCTTTTTGCCTTTTCATACTGTTTATGGGGTTCTCAAGGCAAGAATACTGAAGTGGTTTGCCATTCCCTTCTCCAGTGGACCACGTTTTGTCAGAACTTACCTTTGGCTGTGATGAAACAGGAGGAGTACTGATCAAAGGTTTGATGGGGACTGTGTTTGTCTGGGGTGTGCTTATCCTTGGAGACACATATGATCGTGGGGATGATGCGTCAGACGTTAAAGACATTGGAGACTGATTGGATGGTTGGGCTGCAAAGAGTAAAATAAACCAGAAACTTCTGTAATTGATGTGGGGCAGATCTTTACAACTCTGCACATGCCCCATAACCTCAAAGAGAACACCTATCTGAAAAAGTCAGCATCTCTACCCACTGGGGCCACAATGACCACATGACCTGTCAGAGACTAGCCACCCAATGCAGCACCCATTCTATGTCTGAACAGTCTCGCCAGGAAAGCATCCTGATCTTCAGCCTTACTTCTAGTCCCCCTCAGATTCCCACCCCATGAGGTTACCCAAGGGGTCTCTCAAGAGTCTTTTCACTGCACTGGTTGATCAGCAGTCCTGCTCACTTGAGCAGCTTTCTGCACTGGGACTCAGGGATAATAAATCAAGTGACTCTTATTTCCTGTCTGCTCCTTGGTGTCATCTCCACTAGACACCTGCACGGAGAAGAGGGCTGGCTAACTCAAGGCAGGACTGAAGCATTTCCACATCCTCTGATCAAAAATCATATAACACCAACTGGAATCAAAGTTCAACTCTGAAAACAGATTCAATGTTTCACAAAGACTGAGAGCATACCATAGTTTATTTTAGCTTTGGAGCAGGATACCTCATTAAGGACTTACATGTTCTATTAAATATATATTACAGATCTGATGGCAACAGCATAAGATAAATGTGAAAAGCCTGTTTCATTTAAAAAAGAAAAATACTACTTGTATAAAGGAGTGTTAAAAAATCAAAGTAAAATTATCATAGCTACTTTTTCTTCAAAGATTAAAAGAAATCTGTTATTAATCCTACCTGCCTGCCTTAAAGACACAACTCTAGAGGTATCTAAAAGTACATAAATACCTTGTGTGGAGAGCTGAGCAGCTTGAGAAATCAGAGAAGTTATGTTGAAAGCAGATGGTCCAGCAGTAAGAAACTTGTGAATTATAGACTGCAATGAGGCTTGTGTCACAGCTGCTGTAAGAACTAGAAGCACAGTACATCTTAAATTCAAATAAAAACACAGCAGCATATGTAGTATTAGTAAAAACGAAAATTCAAGTAAGAACCCAGAAAAAAAATTGTTTCATACTAGAATTCCTAAATTGGGTCTAGAAAACGGGAGTAATACAACAGGTCAAGACATGGGGAATGATCTGAGGCAGAAGCAAAGAAAATGAACTGGCTTATACAATAAAACAGTAGAGTTTCCTTTCCAGTAAAATTTAGGTGTTCAGTTAAAAGAAAACTCCTTAAGACGTTTAAATCAGCGGAGTATTCACTGGAACTTCTGACTAGACCAGAAACCTAACCATACATAGGCAAGGTGCTTAGTACGTTACTTGTAATTAACGGGATAAATAGCTGTTTCATGCAACTGCTTTACTAGATAAGCTGAACACTCAAATCCTACGTCAACACCGACCCTCAAAAATCTTTCAAAAATGGATATTAAAAAGCTGGGTACTTTGAAATACTATTTTTGGAGCGTAAGATATTTTATTATCAACATTTTCTTAGGCTATGGTTTCTTCAACCTGTTTAAAAGTCCTACTTTGCCTAGTAAAATCTTTACCTATCAAACAAGAGAATACAGAAATGTTGAGATGAATAAGACTGGAAGATTAATGACCAACTAGCCTGAGATAGCTCCATTTTTATGATACAGGAAGAACTTAACCACTTAACAGTACTGTTAATTATATGAGAATGTATGCAAACAAAATTTTGCGATGTTCGTAAGATTTAATACTTCAATCTGAATGGTTTACAAACTATATCCATTTTTACTCAGACTTCTTTGAGGTGGCTGTCTAAATACTTTAGTAGTACACTGAAAAGAAAAACTGGAATTAACAATGCAATTTAACTAGGAAAAACAGTATAACATGATCCACATGATCCATTACTTCCCTTCTCATTGATGTTTAAGTAGTTCAAGAACTACCTGAATTCCTACACTTAGCTTAGTCCTAGTAAATAGCATATTTAAAATACTTCAAATAATTATTTACCAATATACAGGAGGCTTTTTGAAATATGTTGGAGACTAAGTGTTTTCTATCAATTTTAGCAAATACTCTTTTTGTTTTCATTTGAAAAAAAAAAAAATAATTTTTTTTCCCCCCACCAAAAACATTAAGTTAACAATTATCTCTGGAAACTACCAGGTGCACAAACAAGTCTTGGAGAATACACAGAAAATTAAAGCATTGCTAATTCAATCATATCTTTTGAAGCTTGCAGTTCAAATGTAAATTTCAAAATGAAACAAAGTATATTCCTATACTGGGGATTTTACTAATTATGTAATTCTGCACACTGCAAATGAACTTCTGAGAAACTGTTACCATGAAAATTTACCTTCATTTATTTTGGATATGTCCACATTAGAATTATTAAGTTGCAGCGTGGCTTGCAAAGCAGGAAGCAACTGTCTAAGCAGATTTGGGTCCTGAAGTAATGGAGGTATTGGTGACTGTGGAACAGGAGAGACAGGAATTGCTGAAGCGGATGCTGGAGGTGCAGACGTGGGGTTCAGTCCAGAGGCTGAAGATGTGGAAGGAGTTGTGCAAGAGTGTGATACAGACTTGTCTCCTGATGTAGATTCTAAAGACAAAGGAGACAGTAAGGCTGAAAAACATGACATGAATACTGGAAATTGGAACCAACATCAAACAAGCAGGATCCATGTATGTGCCAGGCACCTAACTCAAGTAATCTCATTCCCAAGGTAGCACAGAGTGGGCTCAGCAAATAGTTGGCTGACTAGATATGAGATAGATACTTCACACTGATTTCACAGATGACAAAACTGTACAAAAAAGACCATGTAACTTGCCTGAAGTCACCAGGGAAGGCAGTGATGCTACCATACCATACCATACCTGTATCTGTGGTTCAAAGCACCACTATGTTTATTAGTAATGCTGTCTCAAAAACATGTACAAGCACACCTTGTTTTATTGCATTTTGCAGTTCCTGCCTTTCTTATCCCCCCAAAATAATCGAAGGTTTCTACAGCAACTCTATTGCAAGTCTACCTACAACATTTTTCCAACAGCATTCTTTTTAAACTAAGGTATGTATTTTTAAAAACTGGAATATAATTGCTTTACAATAGTGTTGTTTCCGCTGTACACCACTGTGAATCAACCATAGATATACTATATACATATATCCCCTCCCTCTTGAGATTCCCTCCCACCCCTCTAGAGGTTATCACAGATTTTAGTCATAATGCTATTAATGCACACTTAACAGACTACAGTATAATGCAAAGGTAACTTTTATATACACTGAGAAGTCAAAATATTCATTTGACTTGTTTTATTGTGATACCTGCTTCACTGTTGTTGTCTGGAACCGAACTCTCAATACCTCCATGGTACTGTCCTATATTGACTACACTTCCAAATAAGGTTCCATTAAGATATAAAGGGACAATACAATTCTCCAAGAATTAATTTATATGCACCATAAAGGTGAAAATGTTCATCACCACAAAAAACAGTCTACTTAAATAGGAAAATCAGAACAGGAGTGATGGTGAGCAGCCCCAGAACGAACTATGGATGTGATAAATAAGAGGAGACACCTACTCTGAACTTTTATACCTAACAACTGAGTTTTGGAATTACATACTCCTCTTCTGAAATTAAATATATAAGGCAATGAACTATCTCTATTTGTATCATTTAAAGGTTATCAGCACTAAAAAAGATTCTTTAATAGCCAAAAAAAAAAAAAAAAACCCAAAACAAAAAAACCTCCCACAAAATCCCAACCTGTGTTTCAATGTACACAAAAAAATGTATTTTTACAAAAAATTATAATTTGAAAGCTGTGATTGCAAATTATTTACATAGATTTAAGGTCACTGAAATTAAAATCCCAACAGCATTCTTGGTAGCATTTGAAGAGGTATGGGTTAGTAAAAGCTACAAAACTCTTTAAGAAAAAGAACATAGCTAGTGACATGCCATGTCAGATATAAAAACTTAAAAATTTAAAACAAAACCAATTTAAGGTAGATTTAACTTTTGTATATACATTTAAGTCTTAAGAAATAGTAGAGGAAAATACAGAAAAATAACTTTGATGTGAGGATGCAGAAAATGACAAAGAGCAAAATAATTACACCCAAAGGACTGGTAACCAAAATACTTTAAGGAATTTCTACAAATTAAAGAAACACAAACAAGAGAAGAAGGAACGAAAGACACGAAAAGACAATTCACAGAAAAACCTGAATGGCTTAAAAAACAAGAGATCCTCAACTTCACTGATAATCAGGAAAATATATATTAAAAAGCAACAGAATATTCTTTTACATTCATAATGAGAAAAATGTCCAAAAGTCTAAAAATACCAAATACTGATAAAGAGTAATAGAAACAGCATCTCAGGTGGAAGCTAAACTCATATAACTACACTGGAAGATAATTTGGCATTCTCTAGAAAAACTGGAGGTACATGCACTTCATAACCCAGTTAATTCACCTTAGGTATACACCCTTAGAGAAACTCTAATATAAG
Organism: Muntiacus reevesi; assembly: GCF_963930625.1. Classification (NCBI taxonomy): domain Eukaryota; kingdom Metazoa; phylum Chordata; class Mammalia; order Artiodactyla; family Cervidae; genus Muntiacus; species Muntiacus reevesi. The sequence continues at coordinate 35,215,833 of NC_089250.1, forward strand.
TAAATTAGGAGAAAATATTCAATAATTCTTGAAATGGTATTGTGCTTTTATAAAAAAAAATTTAGCACAAAACTAGAAACAAACCATATGTCTACCAACAGGAAAAGGAACACAAACTAGTATTTTTATATCATCAAATTTTATAAATACAGTCACTTTAATGAAGCAAAGAATTAAAAACAGAAGGTAATGACGTTTATTTAGACTAGATTATTCAAGATATCCATACACTCTTACAATCCTGGCAGAAAGACTGTTTTAATTCCCCCTATAAACCCATTTCCTTAAGATTTTTCAAGCTCACATACATTATAGAACTGAATTAAGACTGCTACTATGGTATATAAAAGTCTCAGGAACACTGTATTTGAATATCACATTGCTACCTAGTAAGTACAGATTTTTAATTCCAGTTCTAGGAACTAAACATTTGTTAATCTTCATGGCCTCAAAGAAGCTGGGAATTAATAGCAAGCTTATTGCAAAATAAGAAAAAACCAAACCTCCTTTACCAGCCTTTAACAAAACTGCTGTAATGGTCAAAAGAACTAGGGACAATAGCTCTCTAAAATACAGACTCAGAGCTGCTTTCACTACATTTCATGTATGTGCTGATCTCGTATAATCCATTTTGGTCTCCACATCTTTTATAAGACAGATCCTTTCATTTTACAAGCACACATTTTAAAGGAGGGTCTGTAAGTCTTAGCAGACTGCTTACCAAGCTCAGTCTTGCTTTCAAACATTTGTTTGGAATCATAAACAAATACAAAGAAACTTGAAGGAAATAAGATCTTCCTTGTGAAAAGTTACTACATTTCATGAAGCAATTCTAGACAATAGCAGCAGTTTTCTCCATATCATCATATCTTAAATTCAGCTTAAGGAATAAACAGTTTAAACATCTTAATGATGTTTAGAATGAAACAAGTTCTATTTTTATTTCCTTTATAAACAATTAAGTCAGTACTTATATCCCTCTGAAATGACCCTTTTGTTGCTTTTACTTAGGTTTTCTTCTGCCTCCAAGGACAGGAGTTGGAGAAGGTGTTGTTTCCAAATTTGTTTCAGTGCTGCTAAATCCAGACTGGAAAAACTAACAGGGGCTCGAAAGTTCTTCAGTGTTATTCCTCATTCCAGGAAAAGAAGAACACTCCAAAACAGAAAACTAATACATATCACTCCCACAGAGATAATGTAACAAGGTAAATAAATGTTTATTTATCCTATGGATACATGTCTTTCAGTTTTTAAGAGATTATTGATGAACAGTATGGAAACCAGTTGACACCACTCAATATTTACAGGAACCTTCAGCATGTAACATTTCTTAAGGTCAGAAATTCTCTTTTTCAAAGGTTTGATTTTGAGAATGATTTTAGCAGAATTACTCATGACGTTTAAAAACAAAAAAAGATACAAGAGCTCCACCCCAGTTCTAAAGAACAGAACGGGGGAGGGGGAGTCCTAGAGTATGTATGGTAAACTTGCAAGAGTTCTATGGGTGAATCTGGCACACCTTGCTGGTTATGATAAAGAAAGATATTTAACTTTAAAACAAAAGGAAACAAAATCAAAACAAAATTTTGCACAAACATGAAGAAATAATGAAGAAAGGGCATGATCAAAGACAGGAAAGCTAAAATGCTTTTTCCAGGTAGGTCTTCAGCATGCTATATGTTCACACTTTTTAAAACAGCTCCAGTCACCCTACTCTTCCTAAAAGACACACCTATACACATGCCCTCCCAAAACACATTACATCTTTAACATTTTTAGTATTACTTGCCTCAATCCAGAAGTATAACTGAGAACAAGAGATCATATGTGATAATGAAAACATAAAATGCTACCCTGAAAGGTAGTCTTATCACTAAAATACAGAAGAAAGCTATTGGTTGGGTGTTGCTCCTCTATCTTCAGAATGCCCTAGCACAGGTATTACTCAGCATCTTCTATTATGGAGCTTATTATCTCTCCCTTTTATCAGAAAATGAACTCTTTCAGGAAAAGAAGTTTGTTGTATTTATCTCTGTAGCTCTGGTAGCAAAACATGATCCAGCACCAAAATGCTAACACCCCATGTTTCTTGACTGATGCCAGACTCAGCAAGAAAGGGGCAGGTGCATGTGTATGTGGTCCTCTTCCTTAACCTCTAGGTTCAAACCTTAAAGTGGGGGAGAAAAGCCTAAGATCTCTAAAACAGCTGATAAAGCAGACAATGACCAGCTTGCTTTATGTTATTTTTCATAAAGCCAAGTAATACTGTATAATCTTAGAAACAAATATAATTTATTTAGACTTAATTTGAAAAATCTGAATCTTAGAAAATACAAATAGTGACTTTAAGTAAAAAAACCAGTGCAGTGTTTTACATCCCAAACCCACTTCAAAAGCTTCCGCTTTGTAACGTCAGCCTCTAGTCTATTCTTTAAATGAGAACCTTTGCAACTTCTCCAAGCATTAATTTCGTAGGTTGCTTTAAGCCTATTTTTTTCAGTTGTTGGCAAAGCAATGGTATCTAATTTTAGCTCCAGCATTTTTATTGTGTGTCTTTTTTTAAGGAAATGTAGCAGTGTCGTCCTACCATATTTTAAATTTAAAATGAACTAAGTTACTTTCCTAACTGATATTTCAATCATTTGTAATTCTCTAACCAAGTCTTTAATATAAGCCATGGAATAAGTATGCTACCCTTTGATTTTAAATTGGATATATTAGCTCTGAGAAAACTTTTTTGTCTCTTATAAATGAATCTAAATGATTAATTCATAATTTCCAATTTTTACCAGTAGAGGGAGCAATTTACCAAACACTAGACCGTTCACATAGAAATGTTACCATAACCTAACCTTTCAAGCCTTCAGTAGTACCCACGCACCTCTTCTAATTATAGATACCCTTTCAAAATACTCAAGACAGCATATACTAAAGTCAAAATTTTCTGACCCATATTTTTCCAGTATGCCAAATAACTCCTTCTCAATATGCAAAAAGGTCTAAAGAGATACTGCACTTAAAGAATAAAAGGTACTGACTACATTACTAAACAATTTCCTACAATGTTCTGACAGTTGCTGCAATAATACTGGACAGGACACAGGAACTAAGCTCAAACAACTGACAATGAGGCAGCCTGCATGTTCCACTGTGTAGGAATAAGAGTGGTTACACAGAGGGGTACAACATGGAGAAATAAAGGGAAAAAGTGTACAAGTGAAAAAAACCATGAAATAGCTAGGTGACAACACCTGGTATATAACCTGTCACTTCCTTTACTTTATAATTCATAATTTTAAATCTTATGTCTGTCCATAACTTTTCTAGGCATTTAAAATGTACATAAAAATAAGTATGGTATTGATATTTTATAACATTTATGCTTTTGCAACTTGGTTTTTTAATTCAATCAGGAAAATCATTGATAATACAAAGGATAAACCTACTTGAAAGCTTAACAGATTTTACTTAAGTGACCTCCATAATAACCATCTTACACACTTTTACCAACTGTCATTAATCCTAAGAGTGAAAAAAAAAAGTCATTTTAATTTCCAATACTGAATCGGTAATCTTTCTCTTGAACTTTCATGCTGATAAAATATACAACATACAATTAATCATTTTAACCATTTCTGGGTTTACAATCCAGTAGCATTAAGTGTATCACACTGACACACAGCCATCATAATTCACCTGCAGAACTTTTTCATCTTTCCAAACAAATGCTCTACCCAATTAAATGATAGCTCCCCATCCCACAAACCCTAAGGAGGCACAGCTCTTGTCTGTGTTCATGAATTGTCCATTCGGGCTGCCTCACAGAACTGGATCACAGTAGCTGTCCTTCTGTGTCGCTGAGCATAAGGTTTTTAAAGCTCACGCGTCTTGCAGTGTGCAGCCGTGCTGCAGTGTGTATCACAATCTTGCTACTTTCTAAGGCTGAGTAATACTGCATGTAAATATATATATCACATTTTATTTACCCTAGGATTGTTTCCACCATTCAGCTATTGTGAACAGCGCTGTCTCGATCCTTGGTGTATAAATATCCATTTGATTCCGTGGCTTTCAATTCTTCTGATTACACTTAAGCAAGAATCACTGGACGATCCTATGGTAATTTTATCTTTCACCCGTTGAGGAACTGCCAAACTGTAATCCACAGTGGCTGTGTTTCAATGTGTATAGAGGGATATTTCACTGTGGTCTGATTTGCTTTCACTATTGACTAATGATGCTGAACACCGTTTTATGTGCTTACTGGCCATTAGATTATGTTCTCTGGAAAAATGCCTTTTGAACTCATTTGCCCATTTCTGAACCGGGCTGTTCACTTTCTCCTTGAGTCATACGACTGCATATTCAGGATATTAACCCCTAACCAGATATAACTTAACAAATGTTTCCTCCCATTCCATGGGTGGTCTTTTCACTCTAGAGCATCCTTTGAGGCACAGTTTTTAATTTTGATGAAGTCCAATTTACCTATTTTTTTTTTCTTCTATTGCCAGTGCTTTCGGTGTCACTGGAGAAGGAAATGGCAACCCACTCCAGTATTCTTGCCTGGAAAATCCCATAGATGGAGGAGCCTGGTAGGCTATAGTCCATGGGATTGCAAAGAGTCAGACATGACTGAGCGACTTCATTTCTTCACTGTCATATCCAAGATATCAGCACCAAATCCAGTGTCATAAAGACTTTACCTTGTTTTCTTCTAAGAGTTTTATAGTTTTTATCTCCTAAGTTAAGGCCTTTGTCCCATTTTGAGTAAATTTCTCTACCTATTCTAAAGCAAGTTGGGCAATTTAAAATTCCTCTTCTGTAATTGCTGGTTCATATCCTTTGCACATTTCTCTACTGGATTGTTTTTTTCACACTGCTTTGATGAATTCTTAATGTATCCTTAACGTACTGTGTTTTAAATATGTTCCAAATATTTTCTACTAATTCGGTATTTGCTTTTCAACCTTTGTTTCTTGTATCTCTGTCATAGAGAAGTTTTATGAATGTTTTAAGGCAAATGTGTTTTGAGTCTGATTTAAAAGATCTTCCTTGACTCAAATTATAAACAAATATTTTCTAATATTCTTTCACCACCAGTGTTCCCCCTGCCCCACTATTCAAAATGCCATCTTTATTAACATAATTTTAGTAAACTCACTGACTATATCAGACTAACCACCCTCTCCCCGTTAAGGTCCCCAGTTATTCAAATATCTGAGTACCTCTATGGCCAATTGGTCTAATTTTACATGAATATTTAGTAATCCTAAAAATAGTTTAAAGTAAATCAAGGAAGGGCTGAATGGTGGCCCACTTAAAATCAGTTATGACCTCCTCTGTGGGCTTACTGCCTTAATATACACTGGAAAGTCTTTGAGTTCATTTTAATTTCACCCAGTCTACAAACATCATCGAACACAAAAAGGAAGTTTAGGTGACTAACTTATACCTCATATTAAGAATGACTAACCTCTTTCTCATTAGATTAAGACTACAGAAAGTGAAAGTCGCTCAGTCATGTCTGACACTTCACGACCCCATGGACTATACAATCCATGGAATTCTCTAGGCCAGAATATGGGAGTGGGTAGCCTCTCCCTTTTCCAGGGGATCTTCCCAACCCAGAGATCGAACCCAGGTCTCTTGCATTGCAGGGGGATTCTTTATCAGCTGAGCCACAAGACTACAGAACCAGCACGTAACTGACTGACTCTTTAGACATGCTAAATTTTCTGAGAAATTACTGAAGGCCACTGATTAGGTCTGCTTCTGCAGCTACTATTTACTTTTCAAACTTATTTACATTAATAAACTATAACTCAAAATTATTAAATAAGAAATTTTAATCTCTTCTGACTTTGGCACTTGTTTGGCCAAATCAAAAAACAATGACCCATGTCTCCTGCCTATTTTGTCATTTCACAAATCTGGAAAGGAGGGTGGAGTCAGAACCAGTTTAGGAGCGTCAACAGGCTACCAATCTGTAAAAATTCAACTGCATTATTTTTTAGCACAGAGTTTCTCTGTACTTTGTTGTCCAATACAGTAATCTTGCCAACAGATGCTCAAATGTTACTGTAACAAAGATATAAACCTGTAAGGAGGTAACCTGACACCCTTGTTTCACCCTACCTAACACTAGAATTATTATTCTCTGCAAAACCAAACAGCTTCACAGCTCCTCCACACTTCTATCCCTCAAGCAAGCACAGACTGATCTGCCTTACGTTCTTTTTAATGGAAGATACACTGGCATTGCTGCTGCTGCTGCTGCGGCTGCTAAGTAGCTTCAGTCGTGTCCAACTCTGTGTGACCCCACAGACGGCAGCCCACCAGGCTCCCCCGTCCCTGGGATTCTCCAGGCAAGAACACTGGAGACACTGGCATTACCCAGACCTAAATCTATTTCTGGTTTCTTTAATTAGATCACAACATATGTAACACCACTTCTCCAAATACATTTTTAAACCATGACCAAGGCAGGTGCTTCCCCAGCCCTCAACAGCACATTACCATTCTTTGAGTTATTTATTCACATATCACAAATACCAACTGGCTATTCTAGGGATATAGAAGTGGTCAGGACAGAGATCCTGCTCTTGTATTCTTTATTAGAGCATTCTATTGCTGACAACCTTAAAACACAGCTTAGCTACACTATCAGCACTTAAGACCAAGACCCATCTATATGAACCATCAACCTCTTAATTATTTGTTAAGGAAAATCCAAACAAGGAAATCACCATGCTGATGAGAAGAATCAACAGGAAGCTTAACTGAAATAACACAGATGTCTCCATTGAGGGAAAAAAATATATTTCAAATTAATGGACCTTTTTACAAATTTAGACTAACTGGAAAACAATCTGAAAAGATCCAAATTGTTAACACAATTTAAGGGAATAATACTGTTTCAATTCACATGCAAGGGGAAATACTTGGAAGTTAGTACTATTTTCCTTATACACACAGGCAATTTCAAGGGAATCAGGCTGCTCCCTAGAAGCTTAAAATTATATGTAAAAGTCTCACATTAAGTTTGTGATCCGCAAAGACACTCTGTAGAATTTAAACATGAATTGATTTGTGATCTCTTTCATGACATACAATTTTATGGAAAGAACATGGATTTTAGAGAAACCGCATCTTACACCGTACGTTTAGACTTTAGGAATGTTCAGGCTTTTCATATCTAACAGATAATTCTTTTCCTCACAATGTTGTTTTAAAGAATAAAAGGTATACAAAACATTTAGCACCAAACTAGGTATACAGTTTACTTTTTATTATGTTAAGTTTCTCAGGAATGGTGCTTGAAGCTTTGAAGGAGGGCAGGGAGTGAAAAAAGTACAAAAAGCAATAAATCATAATGTCTAACTCTACATAGGACCGTCTAATTGGAGGAACTAAAACAATAAAGTGGTAAGTGCAATTAACAGATCAAAAGAAAAGTGTTTGAGAGGTTAACTGACAATGAGAACAGAAGGACACCATAGCTGGCTCTGAAAAAAGAGTACTGAGTTCAACAGAATGGGAATGGAGGAAAGAATACATCCTTTTCAGCAAAGGATCAAACCATGAAAGAGCATAACATGATCTAAAAAGAAGTACAAGTTTTTAGCAGATGAATTATATAGCGAATATAAGAGTAAAATACTGGAGATCAAGCTAGTTAAGACAGACTGCAATCAGACTGTCAAGGACTTGCTGTTGTCTTATTGGGAAGTATGAACTTTGATCCTTTGGATAAATCACTAGAAAATTGTAAGCCAAGAGAGACCACCACCCAGTATGTCACTGGTAAATGCAGAGACTGGGTAGAAGGAGAACAGCAATTATCAGAGGTTATTTCAAGATCCATGATCTGAGTCTCATGGCAGTGACAGTAGCAAGAGGAAGGACATATACAAGTAAAATCTGGAAGAATCCAAGAGTTGTTGATGGATGGGCAGGGGTAGAAGGGCAAGGATGTTAAAGAACACGGAGTAGTTGGGAGGATAGTGTTATCGCTGAGAACCTACAAATTAGGGGGAAAAGCATTTGGTACACATTAACTTCTGGATACGAACTACTTAGATAAGGAAGCAGACGTGTGTGAGTTAGAAATAAAGATTTGGGAGTCACTTATGTAGACAAAGTAGTCATAAGAATTGCCTGCCACCCAGTAAATGAGAACATGTTGGGGGGAAGAAAAAAGAAAAACAACACAGTAAGAGACTAAACTCTATTGATATTCAAGGAGCAAGAAGAGAAGAGTGGAGACATTAAAGAACAGCAGTGTTCTAGAAGTCAGGGAAGAAAAATTCCAAGATGAACGTAAGAGCGTAAAAAAATAGGCTGTTAAATGAACAAGAGGTAAAATGAGATAAATACCAAAGATCTTTTTTAAGGCCAAAGGATTTTTTTTCAAACTGACAAAGACTTTTAAAAAGAAAATGTTCTGTAACCAAAATAAAACTGACACAACTGGAAAGCCAAACTTCCTTTAGAAAGTACTACTAACAGTTAATGCATTAAATCAGATTTTCTAAGAAATTCTCTTTTGGAAATTTAGTTCTGCATCAGGGCAAATATAACTTGTACAATGAATTCTGATACACCATCTTTGGGGAATTTGACATTTGGAATACCCTGTTTATGTACTATGCACTATATGATAAAGCATGGTTTAATAATGTGTAAAAACTGCTACAGGGGAAATTCCAACAACATACATAAAAGGAGAGGAAACCAGAAACGAAAGAAACCCAAATACTTAAATCCTTTGTCAACAAATTAAGTCAGTGTGAAACAGTGGGCCAGACATTACAGTAAAAGCGTAAACACTGAATAGGTCCATGTCACATCTCCTAAATCCAAAAGAAAGAAAAATTCCTCAACAGTTAACTGATGCTAATCTGCTAATGAGTTTACTCATACTTCTGTTTACTTAATGCCTTTAAATTTCTTGTTTCATAAAACAGTGCTAAGTCTGGGACTGTGACTGGTCTATGCAAATATGCTTATCCCATCACCATGCTTCCCATTATCCATCATCTCCCAATTTTTTTCTAACTTTTTTGAACATTCTACGGTTATTAGCACAGAGCTGGATTGTGCGTTGCAAATTTTAACCTCTAGTCTTTCAACTAAGTCCTAGTTCAGACATAAGACTCCTTATCTTATGGCTCATAACTGAGTTGTCTAATTCACAAACTGAAACCAATAGTTGCATGTTACGTGGCAATGACAAGTTTTAAAATGTCTCTATTCGTATTAAATTTTAAGTGAAAATTGAGACAATTTCTTGACTAAATCATGAAGACAATCATCACAAAACACCCAAAATTACTTGTATACAAGTGTGATGGGACACTCATTTAGCTTTAATAAGTTGTTTTATCCATTACTGTTACAAATTAAGCATTTGACTTCAAAGTGTTAAACACAAAACCAGTTCTGAGGCTCCATAATTAAAAATGAAAAGAAAAAAATTACGGCTAACTCAAGATCTAATCTATGCAGTAACATTCTAAAAGACTTTAAACGAATTTATAATTCAGAGTCTCACTGAAGCTGATGGAAATCATGTCATATAATCAGAAACTCACACTACAGTTCAACGTGCAGCATCTAATAACAACGGCATACCTTTTCTTTCTGTTCTCTGAGCAGGGACAGAAGATGTGGGTGTAGGCAGTTTTGATAAAGTAGATGCTCCATTAGCATCAAATGATTTCTTTGGCTGGTGATCAGACTGTAGCGTAAATGGACTAGAAGGAACAGTGCTTGGGGTAGCAGTTGGATGAACCACTGGTTTGATGGGGTGCTGTACTGGCGTAGAACTACTGTGAGTCTCTGCTCTTGGCAGTCTGTAGTCTCTGTCATTGTGTCTGCTTGTCTGAGACAAAATATTCTGTGGGAGCAAACTACTGGCATCACTGGAATGCTTGTCTTCCACTTTAGTTCAGAGTTCGGAAAAAGAGATGTTGGAATGACGGAAGGGGGAAGAAAAAAGATTACGTTAGAATCCTGTCTTTAACATCAGCTAATTTAGCAACATACTTGTACTTACATCTTTTCTATAAAACTGCAAGCCCAGTTAGTGTCTGCAGTTTTACCACTAGCATACAAACATCCAAATACTGGAAGAGGAATTTCAGATCAACTATAAATATTAATTCTATACTCAGATTTCAAGTGGGCTACTTGTTTTGGGGGATTCTTTAGAACCACACCATAGTTCAAACAGAACATTTTTTTTAAAAGATCAATATATGGATTTATAACATTTTATTCAAATTTAAAAAAAAATTTTTTTAAACAGAAAAAGCAAATGATCCATTCTTTTAAAATATGGATCTTGGCTCTAATAATTGACTGTATCATCCACAGTGATTCAACTGCAAAGAATTACTACTTTGTTAGCCTGATTTTTCTGAATACTGAAGCGGCTAACTAGTGGGCTCTGAAGTTGTTGGTACTAGGGCTTAACCTCATTTAGGGATGGCTGAATTTATGAAGAACTCTGCATTAAGTAAGTCAACTCATATTTTAAAAATGCTAACAAATACCAGAGTTAGTTAAAAATCAGTTATAGATAATGCTATCTGAAAATAGAAGCCCTACATCTGCAGCAAAGTCAGAAAAATATACTTGGGTATGTTAAAAACAGAACCTCTTCCAACTTAAAGCCACAAAAATAAATTTTAAACTGAAAAGTACTTTTGCTTCCACAAAATTAAGTACAAAAGAAGGAAAATCTGAACAATCACAGTTAAAGAAAATTTATATTTATAAAAAATTCTCCAGCCTAAATTACAATAGTCTCCCCAGTAACTAAAGGATTAAAGCAACTTCCATGTAGAAAAACATCTTAAGATTCAAGCACGTGATTACCAAAGGATGCCCTCCCTGCTGAATGCAGTGTCATTTTTTTTCCAACTCATGGTTCCTCCAAGTCTAGAGGCCACAAGAGCACAAAGAAGGAAGTATGCTTAAACTACAAGTCAGTTTTCAAGTTGCCAATGTACACCTTCTAACATTATAGCCAAACAAAAGGTACTTGGAATAGTACTGGATACTGTCAAAAAAAAAAACCTTTAGTCATTATCAAAACAAGGTCTTCTTACTTGAAGACTTAATTAATGAAAATCAGGGTTACAACAGATGCATTTATTATTGTACCAGAAAAATAAACAGACTGAGCTGCCACAGCAGATTACAAACATCTGTTCCATGATATTAACTTATCAGTAAACTATCAACTTGAGTGCACATACAAATTAAAAGCTTATTCTAGAGTTTCTTCCTGGAAAGAATACTACCCACAAGCTTTTAGAGACAGGTTTAACAGTTTAAAAAAAAAAAAAAATGCCCAATTCCCATCAACCTTGTCACTTTCCTCATGAAAGAAATGCCCTTTAATGTTCTGTATTACTATAGCCAAAATCTATCAAGTATTCGTATGGAAATTAAAGATACTTCTCACATGTGTAAACTTTGGGGGCGGGGGGTGGGGCAGACACAGCAGCAGCATCAGACCAAATGAGAATGCTATGGCCCCATCAGCGTTCTATTCCTCACAACTCAAGACGAAAACACGGTTAAAGTGACTTGATCTGCATATCCCCACAATAAGAACACTAAGCAAGTGTCTGGAGACACTTCTGGTTGTCACAACTGGGGCAAGGAGAGGAGTGCCACTGGGATCTTATGTGTGGAGGTGGGAACAAGCTCTACATTCTACAATGGAGCACAGAATCCACCAAGAATGACCTAACCCAGAATGTCAGTAGTGTCACTCTTGAAGAACACCAAGTTAAAGTTTCTCTAACCACAGAGCAATCACTCTACACAGATTAAAGATTAAAAAAACAAACAAAACACAATACAACCACATCAGTGCAATTACAGCAGCAGTGATATCAAATTTAAAATTTCACCCATACAACTTCAGTGTCAAATTGTGGATTATTTCCAACACTGCCAAAAAACCCAAAACCCCAAAAATGCTCTTAAAAATCCTTTCTTCTACATTTCTCTCTTTAGATGTAGTGTTCCCAATCCTTCCTGCTCCCTGCTCCACACCTCTTTAGTGGGCTGTTAGGAAGAACAAAGCTTTAAGTGTTACCTGACATGCATACCACTGTACCAGACACAGGGGAAAGAAACTCTCCCAGCAGTTTTTGGTAGACAAAGTTAAGTACTTCAAAGGCTTAGTAACTATTACTCTCAACCAGGTAGTCAGTTGACCAATTAAAAAAAAAAAGTAGCAGCAGCAATACAGCAAAAGCCCTTTCTCAAACATTACTTAAAACTCAAAAAGTATAATATGACTACATTTCAACACAAACACAGGCCCACTCTCCTCCTCTACGCTCCTAGGAATTTAACTAAGGAAGTAATCAGGTAAGTGGGCAAACACAGGAATAGCAGCACTGTTTACTGTAGGAAAAAGAGCTAAAAACCACGCCAGTCTCCACAGATAGAGAATTATCTACCGAGCATGAGCATGTTCAAAAAAGGGAACAGCATGTAGTCAACATAATATATGTTAAATTATAAAATGACAAGCAAACATATGTTTGGGGAAAAAAATTTTTTTTTTTGGCAGTGCCTTAGGTCATGCAGAATCATAGTTCCTCAACCAGCGATCAAACCCCCACTCCCTGCAGTGGAAGCACGAGTCTTAACCACTGGATCGCCTGGGAAGTCCTATATCCTTGAAACATTATCAAATAGAAGGTTAAGAACAGTAACATAATCTGATTTTGATATAAAACACATACACATGTAGTTTTTATTTTATTATATGCAGCTAGAAAAAAAGTTTATGTCCCCAAGTATTCCTGAATCATGAGATTAAAATATTTTCCCTCCTTCATTTTTAGTAACAAACACTGTCTAAGTTCTGAAATCATAAAGAAGAAAATCTGACTCACTTCTGAAAGTAAAAGCTACACAGAGATAATTTAAAAATACAACTATGGTTTTATTTTCTTAAAGATATTTTTTAAGCAGACAAAACTTGTATTTTCACTTCTGTCAACATTTCTATCAGATCTCTAATTACCCAAAAGAGAGGACAAGGGCCTAGGTTATTTTGGAAGGAACAGACACCCTAGATGTCAATCTTTTCCTCTCTGGGAACCACCAGCCTCTTATGTGGAGAGGCCTGCCCTAATAACTAAAATACGTTATCTTTACATCCAACTAGCCAGTCTTCCTGGATAGCCATAGTTGGTTCAAGAGGACCACAAGCTGGGCACTATGTATTTTTTTAATCTGGAAGGAAAAGCCACTCATTTTTAGTTACTCACCAAGTCAGTTACTTAAGTAAAATGAGACTACAACCAAAGTCTTCTGTCTCAAAATACAATATTCTTAATTTCTTAACTAGAGTACCTTAAACCATTTTTATTTTCTAAAAATCAAGTACAATTTAATATAACAAATTTAATGTTTCCAGAAACACATTTTAAACATTCAGCCTTACAGAACTATATTATCTGTTTCACCTTAAATAACTTTTCCCATCAGAAGTTCAATATCCTTTATTGGGACCAAATATATCCATACTTTTTTGAGTTACAGAATGAGAACTCAAATATGCTTAAGTCTAAGAATTTCCAAAACACATCTTAAAATTCTCAAAACTTGATAAAGAGCCTAAGAATTCTATGTGGCATTTAAATTTTATTCTGGGCAAGACAAGTCACTGGGAATAGAACATATGTGGTAAAATCTTTAAATTCAAAATTTGAATTAAAAAAATAAATTTATGTTACCCATATTGTCCAACTTGGACAAAATCTGACCTTAAGAGAACATGAAGATATGTCCACAGTACCGAGATAACACACAGATCTATGATCATTATGAAACCATTTCCAAATACAAGGATAAACAAGTTTCTCACTGGCAACACAAAAACAGGTATTTCATGTCACTATCTGTGTACCTTTGATTTAATTATTAGATTGAAATCCAGGAAGGTTTGCAGTGTCCAGTTTAAATGGGGGGAGGGAGATGTGGTGGTGGCTCCTGTTTTTAGAAGTCAATCCACAACATGAAATTTTACTTTTTAACCAACTCAGTGGCATCATAGCCATCATGAGTAGTGATGAATACACAGGTGTATTCATTCTACTATGTACTATTCTATTATACACTCTTTCCCTTTTCAAGAAACAAAATTACCTTGTAGGTTACAAGGACAGATCCAGCATAAAAGAAAAACCTTGTTACGTTTCTATTTTACATTATAAGTGGCTATGCACATATATCTGTAAACCAACTACTGAAATGAATTCAACACTATTAGTTCAAAGAAAAAAATCAATACTTACTTCCACTGGCAAACCCACTAGTGGCTGTTGCTTGCATCACCTCTCTTCTGTAATCTCTATCTTTTGGGAAGCTATTAACTGCCATCTTGTTTGCTTCTTTTTGTCTCTGTTCTCTAAAAATGAAAGATAAACCCATAAAAATTACAACGGATACAATGAATCTACACCTAACACTTCTGGTCAAATGTGTAAGGAAACAGTACACTGAACATCAAAGAACAAGGCAGTGATGTCATAACTGGTGTGGGACCTGGGACACAGCAAGAGCAGTAATGCTTCTCATTGATGGCAACATTATACTGATTTACATGCCATGAACCCCACAACTATACACAGTAACAATAATTCTACATTCTACATGAAGGAAACACTGTCCTACAAGACAAAGATTTCTAATACAAATTATAGAAAAGATGAATAAATGTAGATCAATATGTTTTAAAATTAAACATACTGTTTACAAGGACCTTGTGGACAGTTGCTCATCTGTCCTAGTTTTTTTGGTTTGTTTTTTAAGAGAAATTATGGAAAACACAGACAATGGGTCAACATTTCAATTAAGAAGAGAAGTGATGAACAGCACACTAAGAAACCTAAATTTAGAATGTTTAGCGCCCTAGGATGTTAGCCTGTAGAATCAAGAGTGAGAAATACTGTTCAATTAAGCACAAATACCTTTCAAGCCACTCTTTTGGTTTTTCCCATTGTGAAACTTCTGTTCGACAATTGTAGTAGTATTTTTTCCCAGAAGAGCTAATATGCTCAGACCAGTCATCTGCAGAATCATAAGGCTTAAAAAAAATTAGAAAATGTTAGTGTAATTTAATCACTTGATATATCAAGAATGTAAATGGTTTTATAAGCACACATAGGGGAAAGACTTGAGACAAAGGTACCCTCATCTGAGATGGAATCATCTGCATGTATATTTAGGAGATCTTAGTCTAAGAAAACCTTCAACTAACAATGGAACACTCTATAAAGTATCAAATTAACATCATACTGACCTTAGAAAAGCATTACAAAACCCCCATCACCACAATTTTAACTGCTGAAGTCTAGTCACAGAGAGAATCCAGTCTCAACTGGCTGACTTAATGGCATGAGAGCACATCAGTTCTGAACACTTTAAGGCACAACAGTAATCAGTGTAACAGAGAACAAACTGCTTGTACTCCCTGTTACTTAGTGGGGGAGAAAAGCACACACAGAAAAGCTTCGGTATAAACACAGGATATTAAAAGCTATGAATTTGCTCCAGCTTCACAATCCACAAGACATGTCAAGTATTAACTGAACTTGTCTCACACAACATACAGGATCAGCAGCATCACTCATTTTCCCAGAACTAAAATTGGTCTGTCTTAGTTCTCAGATTCAGTCTCTTGCTAGTCATTTCACAGACACTGTAAAATTATCATGAAATTAAAAATTATCTGAAAGGCTCATTTCTCATGGAATTAATCTCAACAATGTAATGTTTAACTGCCTGCAGTGGCTCCAGGAAATCTGGCAGAAATCCTAGTATTACATGAATTTACTGATAACTGTTTACCAAGGAGCTCTGAGATTAAAATGAAGCAAGGGTTATACTTTGGGAATTCATCTTTCTTCCTTGCTCACCATTGTGCAGAGGGACACAATTTGAACACTTCAGGAAATGAATTCTTATGCACTGCCTTTTCAACTTGAATTTAGCACATAGAAACAAGCACAGAGAACATGTCCATACATCACAAAACTAAAGAGTGACAGGAGAAAAGGTCAAAACTCAGGTTTCCGGATATCTATTAAATCAACACCAATTTTGGAAATGTGTAACAATTTTGAGCATAGCTGAAGAAACACTGCAGATTCTGCTCTCAGGCTGTTTCAAAATTGTGAAGCTGCTGGAAGTCAGCCCAGTGCTTCCAAACTTCTAGAGATCAGGGGAGTTAATTCTCAATACCCCACCCGACTCTAGCCAGGAGAAGGCTTCACCAGGCTGCAGGAACCCAATCCAGAAGGCAAAATTCAAAAGGGTTCTTCTCTACCATCTACCACCCCCTAGATCTAAATTATTATGCCAACAAAGGCCTCTATGGATGTATTTGCAAGATTTGGTTTGCTGGGCAGGCGATTACATGGGATTACTAGTTTGGTCTAAAGAGGATGAAGAAGATTTGGTCTAAAGGTGGGCAGAGGACACCAGAGTAGAACAGAGAGGTCTAAGCCAGTGCTCTTCAAAAGTGATGGTTATGCAAACTGTGACCTGTCCTGGAGGAGACAAGGAGCTTGCATCAGAATATATATCAACACATTGCTCCCGAGCCGAAGGTCTTGCTTTAAAAAACACACACATATCACAGCTCAACTAAAGAGTGTATTTAATGACAACTAATTTCCACTGTGGTACAACCTGCAGGACAGTGAGTTAAAAGTTCACACACCAGAAGCTTGAAGAGCATGGGTCTATCAAATCCTAGGTTAGTACAAGTTAATATCTTACTTAACAAAATGTGCTCCAGGGTACAGCATTACAATCACATACTAGTAATTTAAGTTCATCTTCTCCACCCTATTTCTATCCCCCAAAACAGGTTAAGGAAGAAACCTTTTAAAGAAACGGAAATTATTTAAATGCTGATATGCAAAAGCAGGTGTTAAATGTTTTTCCCATTGTATATTTTCCACTTTACTGAGGTGTAATTGACAAATATAATTGTAAGATATTTAACCTGGGTTAAAATAATGGGTTTTTTTAACCTGGGCTACCTAATATTCATCTGTTCGTCTCTTTCATTACAAAAATATTAATGAACAGTGATTTTATATTTTACTTTACTACTCAGAAAAACATCCATTAGAAGTGATTTCAAGACATGGTTTGAAAGTAATATTCAGATTACTAATGTTCAAAAGCCAGCTTCTCAGGTAACATTAAACTCGGTTTGTAAGAAAGTGCCACGCCCACTGGGTACATTATGATGAAAAAGACCACCACCTGAAGGTTGATTATATACCTAGAGTTGAAATTTACAGAAGGGGAACCTTGATTCTAAAACACATGACATTTAATCCATCTTCTGTTGTCACTCACATAGTGAAATCCCCTGACACCCTTAAGAATCTGGATGCTGCAAACTTTCTGATGCCCATTATTTACACTCTCTGATTTCATTATGCCAATCCATTTCCTGAAAATCAAGATAATCAGAAACCGTTTTTCCGAATTTTTTTCACCAAAACAATGTCCACAAGGCGCGCCTCTGTCCTAACAGCATATAAATACGAAATCTAAATCGTCAGTGATGAAGGGAACATTAGGTTAGTGCTAGACTGTTAAATTAATGGGGCTATTTTTCACAAAAACGGATACTCATTGTAAAATATTGAGTATTTTTCTTAGTGAAAATGATTCAGCAGAAGCAGTGTGATGATAACACCTGTCAAAGTTTATCAAGCTGCTGTCTGGATCTCAATACCATCCTTCTATGTTCTGTGATGCTAAGGCTGGGACAATGCAAATTACATTCTACTTAGCCAGCTAGCTTTCTGTTAAGAGTCTGCCAATACCATACATTAGAGGAGGACTGAAGGGCAGGAGAAAACAGCCACAGGGGATCCCAGTTTCCAGCTCTCAATCCAGAATCAGAAACAGCTTCATTATACCCCTCAGAGAACTGTGCAGGGCTCCTCCTTTGAGCAATTAGGTTCTGATAACCCCCAACCTCTTCCTTTTGTTCCCAGTCCTCAGGGATAATCACTATCTATGCTACTTCTTGTTTTCTGTGTTTGAAGTTCTCTGTGCTAAAATAACTCAGCAGTATTTGTTTTCCTGAATAGACCCTAACACTTAAAACTTTTTATGAAAATCGTTGATGTCCCAATTTTTTATGGAAATGTACTAATCACACTGATTCAGCAAGAGACAAAAAATAATAAACCCCAAGAGTTTTCAATACCACTTAAGGTACGATAACCACCTGAATAACCAAAGCAATGCCTGCTGGATTCAACCAATACTTCCATAGCCTTTCAGTTAGTTATCCTTTCATCCTTCCTGTAATGGATTTTCCACACTGCTATCTGATGGTTTTTAAATCGCAAATACAGTACTTCCTTGACTAGGCCCTTGAGGATCTCTCCACTGCCTTCACATACAGTCCACGATCCTTGGGAAGCAGAGAACACTGTGTGATCTGGCCCCATTCTCTCTGTAACCTGAGCTCCTACCATTTCTCCACACCAGCAAAACTTGTGTTCTGCAAACAAAGTGCTTCTTCACATTTCTGTGTCTTTGTGGGTGCTGTTCCTTTCCACGCTACACGAATTCCAGGCCTCTTCCACGACGTGGGTTACAGGCAGCCTGCTGGCCAGCACAGCCTCTTCACCCAGGCTCAGTCCCCTCTTGAGAGTTCCCCCAGGACCTTAACATGCACTGATCTAATGGTTTACTGACCTATAGTCAGTCTCCATATTTTTTTTAGTTCTATACATCAAAAATCTAGCATCTGCTTGCAAAGTTGAAATCTTACTTTTGCATGAATGCATTAGAACTTTCCTTTGATTCCTAACTTTAAAAAGTTCAAACTACTTCATTAACAATTACTTCGTTTTTAGAAAAACCTACAATCCCTCACTGGGTTTCATGCCTTTCAGGACCAAGACCTCTATTATCACTAATGTCTTGTAGGGTATATAATATATAGTAGATACTCAACTTACAGATTTTAAAAACAGAAGTTTATAGATTATGAAAAATATAAGCTCAAGTCAAGACACAAGTTTCACAATCTGAAGTTCTTTGTATCTCAAGTATCACAATGGTAAATTTTGCTCCACAAAAGAATGCTAATGAAACAGTATCAAGATGGCATACTCAGACTATCCTCAATTTTAATATTAAAGCTAGCTCATTAGTTTAGGTACATTAAGATCAACTTTAATTTTTAAAAATTTTGCAATATATTCAAAAAACAAAACTGCAAACGATTATATACTTACTGCATCTGAAGTTTTGCTTGGATTATTGCTTGGATTAGAAGAATGTGAATTTGAACTATGAAGAGCACTGTGGTTGTGTGAATTTTCTTGGGGAGAGTAACTGGTCCCTTTAAAAAATAAAAAGCAAAGAGAATTTAAGTAAGTCATAGCTGATGTTTATACTGGGCTTCTGTCATACTACAGATATATCACTAATTCATCATTGCAAAAGTGAGTTTTTATCATTTCTAGCAAACTGTAGGTTTTTTTTTTTTTAATTAAAAGTTATATGAAAGACAAAACATACATAGAAAAAAGGCCAAAAGTTCCACTAATGAGAGAACAAAAGTGACAATTACCCAATTATCCACTGTCCATGGAATTCTCCAGGCAAGAATATTGGACTCGGTTGCCATTCCCTTCCCTAGGGAATCCACCCAACCCAGGGATTAAACCCAGGTTTCTTGTATTGCAGGTAGATTCTTTACCGTCTGAGCCACCAGGGAAGCCTCAATTATCCAGTAGGTTTTTGCAATTACTTTTTACTTCTTAAACAGTTTTTCACACTTGCTCTTTAAAATTTTAACAAATTTTAACTAAAACAGTATAAAATTTTCAAAAAGTTAAGTTTCAGGGAAGGTGCTTGCTTTCAAGATGATGAAAATGACATATCTCCTCACAACAGGACAAGCTGCTTTAAAGTAAACATAAAATAAAGAATTTTATGAACCATGACCATCAGGGATGCCAGTTTTATCTTAAGAAAAGCCAAGATCTAAAAATCCAGACTTGATTAGTAATACAAAAAGCTCCACTACAAAAGTCTAATTGTTAGTATTTCAGTTTCATTCCATGTATTTTTCATCATAAAGGTAACATAATTCAACTTCCCACCTACTCCTTGTCCCAAAAAATGAACTGGCAAGTGGTATGGAGGCTACAAGATAATGAACAAAAGCTGAAAGCAGGAAGAGCAATTTAGATGGTCCAGTGGTCCTGGAAAATTAGCAGTCAGAATCAGGGTGGTTATGAGAAGAATTTAGTAAGAATTAACTATTTCAATCAACAAGAACAACTACAGGCCTACCTTTGTTTTATTGGGATCTACTTTACTGCACTTCAAAGATACTGAGTTTCGTATAAATTGAAGGTTTGTGTCAATCTTACATCTATCAGTGCTATTTACAGCATTGGTTCACTTCTTGTCTCTGTGTCACATTTTGGTAATTCTCATAACATTTCAAACTTGTTCACTGTGATTATCTTTGTTACAGCAATCCGTGGAGAGTGATCTTTGATTTACTACTGAATTTGTTTTGAAACACCAGAAACAACACCCACACAACATGGCAAGCCTAAATGATAAATGTGTGTGCTCTGACTGCTCCCCCACCTCTCCCCTTCTCCACGGGCTGTCATCTTCCCTGAGACACGAAGTACTGAAATTAGGCCAGTTAATAACCCTACAATGGCCTTTAAGTGCTCAAGTGAAAGGTAAGAGTCACATATCTCTCACTTTAAATGAAAAGCTAGACACAGTTAAGCTTACTGGGGAAGGCAGGTTGAAAGTCAAGACAGAAAGCAAATGAGGCCTCTCACACCAGTTAGCCAATGTGAATGCAGGAAGAAAGTTCCCACAGGAAAATTAGAAATGCTACTCCAGTGAACACACGAAGAAAGCACAACAGCATTGCTGCTGATGTCGATAAAGTTTGAGTTTAGATGGAGAGAAGATCATATATACCAGTCACAACATCCCCCTAAGCCAAAGCCTAGTGCAGAGTCCACACTCTTCAATTCTATGAAGGCTGAGAGAGGTGAGGAAACTGCAGAGAAAAGTCCGAAGCCAAGAGGTTGGTTCCTGAGGCTGAAGCAAAGAAGGTGCCTCTGTAACATCAAAGTGAAGTCACAAGTGCTGATGTAGAAATTGCAGCAAGTCACCCAAGAGATCAAGCTAAAATCTTACATTCATGAAGGTGGCCACATTAAACAACAAATTTTTCAACATAGATTGAAACAGCCTTCTATTACTTTCACAGAAAGAAGACGTCAACGCCTGGCATCAAAGCTTAAAAGAACAGGCTGACTCTCTCAGGAACTAAGG
The DNA here is from genome assembly GCF_963930625.1 of Muntiacus reevesi. Classification (NCBI taxonomy): domain Eukaryota; kingdom Metazoa; phylum Chordata; class Mammalia; order Artiodactyla; family Cervidae; genus Muntiacus; species Muntiacus reevesi. Next base: position 35,237,238 of record NC_089250.1, read on the forward strand.
CAGCTGGTGACTTGAAGTTGAAGCCAATGCTCATTTACCACCTGAAAATCCCAGGGCCCTTAAGAACTATGCTAAATCTTCTCTGCCTATAAATGGAACAACAAAGCCTGGATGACAGCACATCTGTTTACAACATGTTTTCAGTCCACTGTTAAGATGTACTGTTAAGAAAAAAGACTCTTTTCAAAAGTACTAGTGCTCACAGACAATGTGCCTGGTCACCCAAGAGCTTGATGGAAACATACAAGATTCATGTTGTTTTCATGACTGCTAACACCTATTGTGCAAGCCCATGGATCAAGGAGTCATTCCAACTTTCTGTTCTTTTTCAGAAATATACTTCATAAAGTTATAACTGCCAATAGACATGAGTCTGACTGACCTAGGTAAAGTAAATTAAATACCATCTGGAAAGAATTCATCATTCTAGATGCCATCAAGAACATTCATGATTCATGCATGGTAAGAGGTCAAAATATCGGCATTAACAGGAGTATGGAAGAAGCGGATTCCAACCCTCACAGGTGACTCTGAGACTTGTCAAGATTTCAGTGGAGGAAGGAATTGTAGATGTGGTGGAAATAGCAAGACAACTAGAAGTGGAGCTGAAGATGGGGCTGAAAGGCTGCATCTCATGATAAAACCTGAATGGATGAGGAGCTGCTTCCCATGGATGAATAAAGAAAGAGGTTTCTTAAGAGCGAAGCTACTTCTGGTAAAGATGCTGTGAAGATTGTTTGAAATGACAAAGGATTTAGAATATAACAAAAATTTGATTGATAAAAGCAACAACAGGCTTGGAAATCACTGACTCCAATTTTCAAAGATGTAAAATGCTATCAACCAGCACTGCACGCTACAGAAACATCTGTGAAAAAAGAGCCAAGCCAGCAAACTGCATTCTTAAAGAAATCGCCACAGCCAGCCCAGCCTTCAGCAATCACCACCACAATCTGTCAGCAGCCATCAACATAGAGACAAGACCTTACTATTAGGATTCCTGAAGGCTCACAAAATAGCATTTTTTTTTTGGAATAAAGTATTTTAAAATTAAGGTGGTTGTTCAGTCGCTTAGGTGTGTCTGACTCTTTGCAACTCCATGGACTGCAGCATGCCAGGCTCCCCCATCCCTACTACCTTCTGGAGTTTATGCAAATTCATATCCACTAAAGTCAGTGATGCTCTCTAACCATCTCATCCTCTGCTGTCCCCTTCTCCTTCTCCCTTCAATCTTTCCCAGCATCAGGGTCTTTTCCAATGAGTCAGGTCTTTCCATTAGGTGGCCAAAGTACTGGAGCTTAAATTAAGGTATGTACATTTTTTTAGACATAATGCTATTACTTAACAGACTATAGTATACTAAACTTTTACATGCACTGGGAAATAAAAAAACTTGCGTCTTACTTTATTGCAATATTCACTTGAGTGAAATGGTCTTGAACCAAAATGGCAATCTCCCCAAGCTATGCCTCCAAATGGGTAAGAAAGGTGGATTAGGACAGAAGATAACCTAAAGTTTCACTTACTCAATTGGAATGGTCAGCACATCTAGGAATTCAAAAGTGGAGCAAGAAGTCCATTCCATTAGAAGGGTGAAAGGTAGGGGACTCACATATAGTAATGTAAAAAAACAAGCATTATGAGCTCTGAATGAGTAACAGCAAGGCAAGAGGAAAGGGAATAACCAAGATTTAATCTTGACTAGAACACAGCTTATTGGGGAAGCTAGAAGCAGACTCAGAGAGAGACCCAATAAAGCTAATGATGTAACAAAAGATATGTACCTAGGAAAATGTATGGGTACAAGAGAAGAAAATTTCCCAACAAGACAAGACTGCTGCTTAAGATGTCTAGTGGTTTCTTCATCTACTTGTTTAAATGTACCTTGCTGGACAATATGTATTTATGTAAAACATCATAAACTTTAAAGAAAATACAGTAGTCAATAAATTCTTCAATAAACATTTTAAGACTGAACACAATCGAACGAAGCAATCAGTGAAGGATAAGCTCTGTGTACAGGGACATTAACATGCCAGCCTGAGATCGCTATTAGAAAAGTCTGCTTGCACAGTTGGTCCTTGGCTAGCACAATAACTGTTCAGGAGGGTTCCCACAACAGTAACTGTTAAGAGTGGTTCACTGTGCCTAAGTCTTTCTGCCGACGATATGGTTTATGCTGAATACCTGTTTTCCTACTGGGAATCCAGACTTTTGGTTCAAATCAGGCAGAGATGCCTACATAAGAATCCAAATCCAATAAAAACCTTGAGTTCCAAATCTCTAATAAGCTTCCACAGTCCACAACATTTCACCAGTGTTGTCACAATCCGCTGCTGGAGGAATGAAGGGTGTGCTGTCTTTCTCTGCTGGGCCAAGGCTCTCAGAAGCCTGCACCAGGTGTCCTCCAGACTTTGCACCACATGCCTTTTCCCTTCGCTGATGTCACTTTGTGTTCTTGCGCCGTTATTAAGACAAAGTCATGGTAATGAATGTTAGGTCCTGTGACTCCTCTTAAGACAATCACCAAGCCTGGGGGGTGGTCTGGGGACCCCAACACATTCAGTTACAAAGAAAAAAAATCCAAATTAAGATTTTTATTTTCATTTATTTTTATTAGTTGGATAATTACTTTACAATATTGTAGTGGCTTTTGCCATACATTGACATGAATCAGCCATGGATTTACATGTGTTCCCCATCCCGACCCCACCTCCCACCTCCCTCCCCATCCCATCCCTCTGGGTCTTCCCAGTGCACCAGCCCTGAGCACTTGTCTCATGCATCCAACCTGGGCTGGTGATCTGTTTCACCCTTGATAGTATACTTGTTTCAATGCTATTCTCTCAGAACATCCCACCCTCGCCTTCTCCCACAGTCCAAAGTCTGTTCTGTACATCTGTGTCTCTTTTTCTGTTTTGCATATAGGGTTATCGTTACCATCTTTTTAAATTTCATATATATGCGTTAGTATGCTGTATTGGTCTTTATCTTTCTGCCTTACTTCACTCTGTATAATGGGCTCCAGTTTCATCCATCTCATTAGAACTGATTCAAATGAATTCTTTTTAATGGCTGAGTAATATTCCATTGTGTATACGTACCACAGCTTTCTTATCCATTCGTCTGCTGATGGGCATCTAGGTTGCTTCCATGTCCTGGTTATTATAAACAGTGCTGCGATGAACACTGGGGTGCACGTGTCTCTTTCAGATTTGGTTTCCTTGGTGTGTATGCCCAGGAGAGGGATTGCTGGGACATATAGCAGTTCTATTTCCAGTTTTTTAAGGAATCTCCACACTGTTCTCCATAGTGGCTGCATACTAGTTTGCATTCCCAACAACAGTGTAAGAGGGTTCCCTTTTCTTCACACCCTCTCCAGCATTTATTGCTTGTAAACTTTTGGATAGCAGCCATCCTGACTGGCGTGTAATGGTACCTCATTGTGGTTCTGATTTACATTTCTCTGATAATGAATGATGTTGAGCATCTTTTCATGTGTTTGCTAGCCATCTGTATGTCTTCTTTGGAGAAATGTCTGTTTAGTTCTTTGGCCCATTTTTTGATTGGGTCATTTATTTTTCTGGAATTGAGCCGCAGGAGTTGCTTGTATATTTTTGAGATTAATCCTTTGTCTGTTGCTTCATTTGCTCTTATTTTCTCCCATTCTGAAGGTTGTCTTTTCACCTTGCTTATAGTTTCCTTTGTTGTGCAAAAGCTTTTAAGTTTAATTAGGTCCCATTTGTTTATTTTTGCTTTTATTTCCAATATTCTGGGAGGTGGGTCATGGAGGATCCTGCTGTGATTTATGTTGGAGAGTGTTTTGCCTATGTTCTCCTCTAGGAGTTTTACAGTTCCTGGTCTTACATTTAGAAAAAATATGGAACACCTCACAAATTTGCGTGTCATCCTTGTACAGGGGCCATGCTAATCTTCTCTGTATCATTTCAATTTTAGTATATGTGCTGCTAAAGCAAGCACCAAATTAAGACTTTTAAAAGGAAAATCTACACCAAAGAAGACCTACACCAAAATTTGTACTTTTCAGGTGTAACTTAAAAACTATTTTTTAAAACTCAGCTTTACAGTTGCATGCAAGTAAAAAAGAACTAGTAATATGGCCTAGAGAACACCATATTTATACCCTGTGAGTTGAGAATCCCATGGAAATTTCCATAAATATGTTGCAACAATGAAGAAAAGAATAGCCAGTCTTACCAACTGAAATGATTCCCAGAGTAGTTCTGTAAGAAGCCTGGGTTAGAGGCTTGAGCAAATATTCTTGCTCAAATATTCTTGAGCAAAATATGAATCTATGAAAACAATAGTGCCACACTAAAGATGTGGTAAAAGACATGATAGGAAGAGTCCTCTATAAGCCTAAGATGTATCAGAAATGAGATCTCCTGATCTCTCTCGAGTTTAAGACACAAGAATTCACTTTAGTGTTATTCTTCATATCAATGAAAATTCAAAAAAAAGATGATAATTAGTACTGAAGCACTTAACCTCTGAACAAATGACATGTAAGATAGCTTTCAGGTCCGCTGTTAAGTGTTTTCAGAGGGCACAACATAACAATTAAAAACCATAAGCATCAAGACACACTAGTCTAAGACTTTAATAGAATCAAGAGAAAAAACTCAATCAGCTGTTAAGAGGAAAGCTATTTTCAGAAACAGGAGCTTTTTGATAGGGACTAGATTCCAAATTCTATGAGACAGATTCATCTAGAAAACTTAGCAAAACTACCAACTCTAACTTAAAAAAAGAAGTGAGGAGGAATTTCCTGGCAGTTCAGTGGTTAGGACTCTGCACTTTCACTGCTGAAGGCATGATTCCAACCCTTGGTTGGGGAACTAAGATCCCATAAGCAGAGAGGTGTGGCTCCCCAAAAAAGTGAGGACCAAGATTAAGACACAGATATTTTATTGAAAGACTAAGAATAAACTGATATTCTTAAATAGAACCCAAAATAAGTAAAAGAGGTTGTACAGGAAGCATGATAAAGGAGGCAACAGGCTCTCTAGATTAGGGTCAGAAGGATGCACTTAAAAACTCAAGTCAGGGAAGATTTGCCTCTGAATAATATGACTAACTGGCTGGGCTTCCCTGGTGGCTCAGACGGTAAAAGCATCTGTCTGCAATGCTGGAGACCCGGGTTCGATCCCTGGGTCAGGAAGATCCCCTGGAGAAGGAAAATGGCAACCCACTCCAGCACTCTTGCCTGGAAAATCCCATGGACAGAGGAGGCTGGTAGGTAGGCTACAGTCCGTGGGGTCGCAAAGAGTCAGACACGACTGAGCAACTTGACTTTGACTTTATAATTGGCTGAACCAAAGGTAACTATTACAAAAGCTACAGTTTATATTATTTTCCAAAGTATTTGGGGGTGGGGAGGGTGAGGGTGAGCATCCCATTGAGACTTTTAATTTCTCCATGTAGTTCTTTCCAAACTGAAGTATCAAGCAGGCAGAAAAGCAAGATCAGAGCAATGATTATGGTTATAATTTTCCACAGCCATACCTATGGAGGGCTACAAACAGTTTGAAAACTCCTACTTCATCTCCCATTAATTTTTATATCCCCATTATACTCCCATTAATTTTTATATCCCACTCCATGGTGGATTTGTATGTTTCAGGATAAGAAAAGTGTTTTTTATTTTGGTAACAGCAGTATAGTGTATAGTCTAAAGCCAAGAGAAAGAATAAATGACCTGTGGATGGTAAATATCCAAAGAAAAATACAGCCACACATAAAACTTGAACTCAGACTTTCAGTGCTAAATTCAGAGACATATATATACATATGCTGGTGAGAGACTGTCTCCTAGATGCTGCCTGGCTCAACAAAGTAATGGAAGCAAAAGCTGTTTACATGTCTGATGACCTTTATGCTTTCTTTACATTACCAAGAAAAAGGCTCTCCAAAGAAATTATCTCCTTGAGAAAAGCAGAATTTGTGACTAAATGGGATGAAACTGTTTTAAGTAATACGAATTTAAACCAACCATAAGAAATTAAAGTCTGATGAAGCAAGTATTTAAGACTTTCAGACCACAGGTGCAGCCAGCCATTTAAGTATTATCTACAGTTACTTTTGTTCTCTTAATTGTGGCAACGACTGTGTGGACTGTGGGACTAGAATTTTTACTATCCAGCCCTTAAAGAAAAAGTTTGCCAACTCCTGCACCAGGCAAATGATAGACAGTTCATGTTAATGGTGCAAGATGCTGCCCTCCTCCCTGACAGAACCTTCACTATTTAAAAAGGCAGAATAACCCCTCCTACTTGTCAACCTCTAAACTTCAGAAGCTAAATCTTAAGAGTGAGAAGGCTATAACCGACAGTCTGAGAAAGATGAAGTCCTAAGAGAGTACCATGGGAAATGGGACAAAAAATGTAGCAAAACTCACCTGACTCAGCAAGAAATGGGCATTAAGCAATTAGACTGCCCTCCCATTTAGAAAAGGGAACTTGGATATTATTAAATGGAAAGTGGGAAGTACATACAATTCTATATAAACAAATAAGGCTAGGAAATGCAACTAGCTCTTCTGAAGATGAAATAAGTTCCCAGTCTATTCAGGGGCAAAATATGGCATTTTGTCCTTATTCAGAACATGATAACCACTAGAATTCCCTACGACATCCTGAGACTTAGAAATTAAGTCTTAATGCTTTCTCCAAGAAACTGGGAAGAATATGTAAGGTACACTTATAAGAAATGAAGATCTCAAGTACATCCACCACCCCAGACTGGTATCCAAATTAATATAAGCAGATAATGTGCATCACTGAATAAGGTTCAGCAGTGGACCTCAAATATCAATCTAGTAAAAAATGTACAAAGGTAATTTCACAGAGATTGTGATTCACACTCTATGAGATGGGATCTCAAGATCTGGATTTTTTACAGGCACTTTCCCTGTCAAGATGGGTTTGGTGGTCAGGATCCAGACCAGGGCTTCCCAGGTGGCACTAGTGGTAAAGAACCCGCCTGCCAATGCCGGAGACATAAGAGATGCGGGTTTGACCCCTGGGTTGTGAAGATCCCCTGGAGAAAAATAATGGCAACCCACTCCAGTATTCCCTCCTGAGAAATTCCATGGACAGAGCAGCCCAGCGGGCTACAGTCCATGGGGTCACAGAACAGTCAGGCACAGTGAGCACGCACACACATATTAATAAGTATCCAGACCACACCCAAGCGTTCTCCTCTCATCAGTTAGAATTAGAAACCACAGATTTAAACATAAGGGGATTTCAGACTTCCCTAGTGGACCAGGTCTCCAATGAAGACGACAAGGGTTCCATCCCTCATCAGGCAACTAAGTCCCTGCACTGCAACTCCTGAGTCCACACATCACAACTAGAAAGCCCACATGCTACAACAAAAATCTCGTGTGCCACAACTTAGATCCAATGCAGCCATAAATATTTTGAGAGACGCTTAAAGGTCAGGGGGAGTTCACAAAAAAAGTCATCTACCTGTAACGGGCATTTCTGCATAACAATCAATGTTTTCCTGAAACACCTTGAATTCTGCAAAATTGCACACTAAAAGTAGAAGTTTTATTGGGAAAATAGGGTAGGGGCAAATCACTCAAAACTACACTTTATCATAACTGGAGCACTAACAAAAACTTGAACACTGACAAGCAGCTCAGTATGTTTGCAGATTGCTTCAAGGGATATTAAATTACTGGGGTTGAGAACATGGAAATGAAATACTGGGTAACAAGGCTACCATCAAAAAAAATGGACAGAAAAGTACAAATTGCCACAGAGAGGAAGTCACACAAAGCGAGGAAAGCAGATCAATTTTCTTTAAGGGTCTTGGCTGTACAGCTAGATAAGGGCTTTCCTTTTCTATTTAAAGTTATATCCTACTTCTGCTATTCTGATTTCCATTTCCTAGAAAAAAAATTTTCATGTATGAATCAACACAACTTCATTATATTGATGCCATTCTCCAATTTACCAACTGCATATGAGCTACCGGGTGATGAAAAGCAAAAGTTGTAGCTAACTGGACTGAACTACTCTGTACAGAACATTTTTCAAAGAACCATTTCATATCTGAAAAAAATCAGCTTCTAATTAGCTGAGCCTATAACCTGATTCTGTTTTATTCAACCTGTTGAATTTTCTAGAAATGTAACCATTGCACACATTGTACTGTATTGTTTTGTTTTGTAACTTTTACCAAAATGTTCAACTCTTATAAAAATCTCATTACCAATAATAATGCCATATAATGCACCTGCTGGTATCAAGAGACATGAGTTAGGACCAAAAATAATTAAACTTGTAGAGATAAATGAAAGATACAGCTCTCACTGATTAATAAAGCCCTCACTTTCATTAATATAGACTATTTAAAAAAGAGTACTGCTATCCTGTATGTTTATAACAAATGAATATGCTAAGTATTTTCAGCGCATTGATACCAACTACTCTGTGCAAATTACATTTAACATCATTTCCTTTGAAGTTGCCCTTTTATTCCCTACTCTTAACATGTGCAGGTAGTATGCATTATTCACACTTGTCTACAGGCTAGAAATGGGGAGTTTACAGAACACTTGAGAAGGTGCACATGCAACAAGGAAAACTGAGTTGTATCCCTTCCTTACATCATACAAAATAAACCACAGAAATTAAGAGCAAAAACTATAAAACTCTTATTGACATAATCATTGCCAAAAATATGAGCAAAAAAGAAAACACAGATAAATTAGACTTGGTCAAAATAAAAAACTTCATGCTTCAAGGTACACCATCAAGAAACAAGACAATCCACAGGATGGGAGAACATTATCTGCAAATCATATGCAAAGGACTTTTACTTGGTTCTGCTAGTAGAAACTCTGCCCAAAAGGTACATGAAAAGATGCTCAACATTAACCACTGAGGAAATACAAATTAAACTTGCAATGATATACAACTTCACATCCATCAGGAGGGCTACAGTCAGAGAAACAGACTTAACAAGTGTTGGTGAGAAAATGTAGAGAAATGGCACTCTCCCACACATTGCTGCTATAGTAGTAAACACTCAACTGCTTTGGAAAACAGGCTAGCAGTTGTTAAAAAGGTTATATATAGAGTTATCATATAACCCAGTAATAACACCTCTAGGTATGTGTCCAAAAAAAATGAAAGCATGGGTCCCAAATGTTTACTGCACACTACTTGGAACTGCCAAGAGACAGAAACACACCAAATGCCCTGGCAAATGAATAACAAATGAATAAAACATTCTTTGTCTATACTATGGAATATTATTCAACAAAAAGGAACAAGTATTGCTACATGTTAAAACACGATGAACCTTGAAAATATTATGCTAAGTGAACAAGCCAGTCACAAGACTATACATTGTAGGATCTCACATAAAACATCCCTATAGGCCAATTCCTTTCTATAGGGACAGAAAGGAGACGAACGATTGCTGACATATGGTAGCACAGGGGAGTGGGGCTGCAGGTGCAGCTACAGTTTCTTTCTGAATGATAAAAACATTCTAAAATTGGTTGTGGTGATGGCTGCACAGCTGTAAATGGAGGAACTGTATGGCAGATGAATTACACGTCAAAAAAAGGATACGCAAGTTTACCATATCTTATATTTGATTTTTACTTGTCTAGCTTAGAAGTCTGCCATCATTTCTCAAATCCTACTCCATGAAATGCTTTGAATAAACAATCTTGTGTGGTCAGGTGAATCTGGAAAAAGTTGCACATGATACTGTCTTACAGAAAACTTGAATGAACTTTAAAAGCACTGAGAATTGTTGGTGAATAAACTTTAACCTGGTGCAGGGGGAGGAATTAAGTACAGATATTTGATACAATATGAACCGAACCTCAAAATTACCATGCTACGTGAAAGAACTCAGTCACAAAGACCACATGCAATCCATTTATATGGAATGTTCACAACAGGACAATCTATTAAGACAGCAGATGAGCAGTCTGGAGTGGGCAGGGAGAAAAACGGGAATGATGCTAATAGGTACGGAAATTTTTTTCCCCCTAGGGCATGGGTGATAACTGCGTGGAATGTGAGTTATACCTTAATGTTTTTTAAAATAACTAAAAAATTCTTGCAGGGTGGGGAGGTTGGGTCTAACTAAGTTGAGAATCATTCATTTAGTGAAGAATACTCAGTCAGGCCTCATTTAGGCAACCTGGGCTTTAATCAAGATTTTGCCTCTATACTTCACTAAATAAAAATGAGGAGGTCATTCAACTTCTGTAGTAACCGCTACTTGTCAAATAAGGCAATGGTGTGCAAGACTACAAAAAATGACAACTAAATAGGAAATGCCATTTTATGAATACTAGTAACTTCTTTTGGCCTCTGCCATCTGACTTTTTACTAGGGGACTGATTTAGACATTAGTGTAAGATTTTTATCCTCTCTGTTAGCTCTTGGTGAGGGCTGTATTAACAAACTAACAACGAAAAATCCAGGGCCTTCAACCTGCCTATGCCTTCAAGATTCAGTGCCTCATACTTCTATTTCTAAAAAAATTATCAACACAGAACTGTCAACTCTTCAGCAATCTCAGGCACTGGCCTTAATTCCACGCAGAGTAAACAGGTAGTGAGCACTACAGGGCCATGTTGACTGAATCCTGGATAAAAGCTCCTCTTCTTGACTCCAGTAGAAATTCACTGGGTTCACCGTAATAGCTAACTGCCCTCCCACTTTCACTCTTATCTCCAGTTCAAAACACTCACCACAGAATACACAAGATAATCTTTTCAACATGTATCTCAGATCACAACATGTGTTTTTGAATTTCAGTGAGTACAGAGGGAAGCCATTCAAACTCCTCATTGCTCACTACACTTTGGCTACACTGGCCTCTTTCATTTCTCTGAATATAGGCCCTGTTCTTTCCTACCCTAAACCCTTCATACATTCTACCTGCTCACCACTATCTCCCACTGCTGTCTGTGTACTTCCTGATCATCCTTCAGTTTCAGCTTAAATGCCAAGTTGTTAGAAAAGCCCTCCCTGATCCCTCAATCTAAAAACAAGTTGAGAATGGAAACATGTATATGTATGGCTGAGTCCCTTCCCTATTTACCTGAAACTATCACGACATTGTTAATTGGCTATATCTTAATACAAAATAAAAAGTTTAAAAAAAAATTTTTTTTAAGCCCCCATCACAGCACATCTGTCCTTTATAGTTATTTTTATGCAGTGTAATTAGACGACATCTCACATTGCTCCCTATGCTTTCTTATTTTTAAATTAGCTGACTGGCTAGTCTAAGACAGAATGCATTCCTTTGAAAGAAAAATATAGGTTAGTATGAAAAATAACAAGCATTTTTAGTTAAATTTATAAAATTATCATGAGACTCTAAAAGGATGAGTAGGAGACAATGCAGCTGAAAATCTTAAAATATCCTTCTCCCAAGCTGATGCCTTCAGAGAGATAGTACAACAAACAAGGAGAAAGAGAGGCAGGTGCTGGCACACCTCTAGGTCTCCAAGTATTTTCCCCTCCTGACTCTAATCAATTGGACAAGAAGTGGCAGAGTTCAACTTTGGAAGCCTCGTGGCACCCCCTCAATCTATGAACAAAGGAATCTTCAAGTAAGTGCCATGTCCTCTATGAAACGGAGAATAAAATTCTGTCAAAGCAAACAATATGAACAAACGCCATAAAAGGATGTGAGCACAGAATGAAAGGGTTCAGAGGGCAATGAGCAGAACTAGTTTGACAGGAACATGTGGTTCCCAAATGAGATAAAAAGTATAGTAAGCTAAATTAAGTTAAAGACATCAAGGACCCTGGAAATCAAACAAAGAGGGTGTGTGTGGAGATTTTCATCTTTGCTTTTGGGGGGTTTTTGGTGGTGCTTTTGAATAGCACTGGGTGCATCATGAAAAAGCATATTAAATATATATCTTTAAGGAAAACACAAAAGACTAAAGAATAAGATTAAGAGAATTCTTTCTAGAGAAATGGTTATCTAGTATTTTTCTCCCAACTTCAAGCCACAAAACTTCTTCCTTACATGGCTGCCTGCTCATCCTTCAGATGTCAATTCATGTTACTCCCTTAAAAAGGCCTCTCCCTGACCACCTCCTACACCTGTCTCCCTTCCTCCCTGCCATTATCATTTACTTTCTTTATTGCACAAATCACAACATGTAGTTACCCTCCTTGTCTACTTTATATTATGTCTCTTCCACCAAGAGAGAAACTTCCTGTGAGTAGGAACCTTGCTGCCACGCCATGCTACAATCCCTGATTTAACTACAACAATGCTTGAGTTTCTCAATAGACACATGAATGGAAACCCAATACCTCAAACAGGAGTGCCTCTTGCTATAATGGTGGTAGTGGGGGATTAAGAGTAAATAGTTCAGTCACATTCTTGGAACCTCTAGGCTCTATACAGTGTCATTTAAAAAGAAATGACATAGATTATCCCTAGTTTAGCTCTGGAAAAGGCTGGATAGTAGTTAACAAGTTCTATGTATCATAAGCAGGTATACAAAGTCCCCCTGTTAAATATGACATAGCAGATAGGTTTGAAGACACTCATGACCTGAAACAATTACTGAAAATGTCTGACATCCTCCATTCTATCACCTAGGAAAAGTGCTTTCCCCAAACCTGTAAGTTATGTGAAAGAAAAAAGGCAGCATATTCCAGCAGTCACCTCAAGGAAAACACTACTGATGAGAAGTTTTAAAACTGCTCTACTGTGTCTCTTAAAAGACGCTTACTCCTTGGAAGGAAAGTTATGACCAACCTAGACAGCATATTGAAAAGCAGACATTATTTTGTCAACAAAGGTCTGTCTAGTCAAGGCTATGGTTTTTCCAGGGGTCATGCATGGATGTGAGTTGGACTGTGAAAAAAGTTGAGCGCCAAAAAATTGATGGTTTTGAACTGTGGTGTTGGAGAAGACTCTTGAGAGTCCCTTGGACTGCAAGGAGATCCAACCAGTCCATTCCAAAGGAAATCAGTCCTAGGTGTTCATTGGAAGGACTGATGCTGAAGCTGAAACTCCAATACTTGTGGCCACCTGATGCGAAGAGCTGACTCATTTGAAAAGACCTTGATGCTGGGTAAGACTGAGGGCAAGAGGAGAAGGGGACAACAGATGATGAGACGGTTGGATGGCATCACTGACTCAATGGACATGGGTTTGGGTGAACTCCAGGAGTTGGTGATGGTCAGGGAGGCCTGGCATGCTATGGTTCATGGGGTCGCAAAGAGTCGGATACGACTGAGCGACTGAACTGAACTGTGTCTCCTAATACAGACATACACACAAACAGTATTTACTCTAAAAACCCCACCTGTTTTTGCTGTGTACTCATCCTGCTTTGTATTTAGACAGGTCTGCAGTTTAGGGTGGGGTACTGGTGATCTAAGATTGAACACCTTGTACCTAGGTCTTCTCCAACTGGGACATGGTTGTATATTAAAGGGAAAAGTAAACACTGCTGTTATCACCTAAACCAGTTTTATAAGCATTTAAATGGTGCATGCAAAATACTACGAGGTATCTTAAAAATAAAAACAGAAGCTCAGAATGATTAGGGATAAGATAAGCTGCAACAGATAATGTTGCTGATAATGTTTAACCTGCATACCAATTTTACCACAACATGCTTTCTACAGAGATTACTACTATGTTATCTCTTCACTCTCCCTTGAGCTCCCTTCTCTGTTCCTCACTACCCATCCTGTCCAATCACAGCTCTAGCCAGACTCAGATACTACAGTTTTACTGAGGAACTGTTTCAAACTTTCAAGGAAAAAGTACATTATCTGTTCCAGAATCAGATTCAATCATTAAAGTAACCAACCAGAAAACCCTGGCAAAAATAACAACAATCAAAGAAAAATACCAGCAGAGGATTCACATCTATATACACACCTAGTCCAGGAATGCACAACAGCTTAATATTAAAAGTCCTGCATGAATATGCATCTTAAATTTTAATTTTTTAAAATATTCTGTTAACAGATGAGAACATTTGATAAACTTCAAAAACTTCTAAAAAAGTGTTAACAACTGTAGCAAATAGATGGAAAATCTTCAAACAAGGAACAGTCTTTACATAATGATTATCCCATCACCAAGCAATACCCTTTTAACACCCCCAAGAACCGTTATTTCCGATTGAGTCTTTTACTTTTTAATTGCAATAGCTATTGATTTTCTAAAATCAAGAACAGATTTTAATATTATAATCAGAAGCTACAGAAAAGCATTAAAAAGGATAACTGTATCCTCCTAGGTTTCTTCTCACATGGAGATCTAACACTCATAATCACCCTACTTTACATGTGGATTTTTCTACTTAATATCCAAGAACGTCTTCACTAAATGTGGCTCTACATCATTTTTAACAGCAACATTATATTCCACATTGCACTGCATAATATAAGTAATCCTAAGAACACTTATGTTCTCTATTTACCATCTAGGTGTTGGAAATCCCATCCATGCTATGATGGAATGAGTGGTATGTATAAAGAACCAAGTAAAACTCATCTTAAGAGATTGTTTCCAAATTTTAAGAATCATTAATTCAATGAGTGGAATAAGATATTTTAATAACTAAATGATTCAGACGTCATGAAAATTTGACAATGAAAATTACACTAAAAGCAGATTTTCAGATGAACAGTGTTAAGAACAGGCAGTCCAGTGGTTAGAACTCTGTGCTTTCACTGCCAAGGGCCCAGGTTCCATCCCTGGTTGGGGAACGAAGAACCCAGAAGCAAGGCAGCAAAAGTTTTCTAAATGTGCCCTCCAGAAAAATCAAAATTAACTAAAGAAAAAAATTAACAAATCCAACAAGTAATCCAACAAACTGGTCCTGACAAATGATTTCAAGGAAAATTAAATCCATGCTCAAGTGCAAAAACAGACTAAAAAGTCACATCCAATTCCTCTAAAGTCTATTAGGATACATATTTTAGAACTATGGCAGACAAAAGAAGGGAGAATTCTTAAATCATCCAGGCAGAAGCCTGTCACTTACAAAACAAATCTCAGAACTCTACATACAAACACTAAATGCCAAAAGACAATGAAGTAATGTCTTGTGCTAAGAGAAAAAAAATAGATGTGACCCAGATAATTATTTTTCCAAGTAGACTGTTACAACTGAAAGAGGACACTCTCAAATATTTTAAGAATTAAAAAATTAAGGTAGTCTTAATTTGGGAGGTGATGGTGTCAGTAGACTAACACAGACAATCCTAAGAAAATTCAAAATAACCAATGCACAAATGGAGACGCTAGAAGCTGTACTTTCGAGACAGGCAGTGTGCACTGAATGAAGCTAAACTCATGTCCTTAGTATCTGGGCTCAACATCACTTATTTCAAAGCGTTTATTTTGATACCTTTTTTTTTTTGGTGCCAAATGACATACAGCAAATAATTTACTCAAAACACACTCTTTAAACTTTCCCTTTGTTGTTAAAAGCAGTCAATAACATTACACACACACACGCACACACACACAAAGCATTCATTTAACAAATGTTTCATTTACTGAACTTTTACTGTATGTCAAAAGCAGTGCAAGACCTAACAGTACAGAAATTCTTCTCTGAACCTTAGTATAGTTTTCCGAACTTTATGTATCAAAAAAAAAAAAAAGAAATTGAGGTGCTTTTAAAACAGTGAAAATACCTATTCGCATTCATCCCTTTTAATAATTTGAAGATTTTTAGGTTTGTTTCAACTTCTCAGGTGATTCTGACAGATAGCCAGGTTGAGGAACAACAGGTCTGCCAGTTACAGCTGACCCTTGAACAAGGCGGGTTTGAATTCTTGGATATTTTTCAACAGTAAATGCTACAGTCTAACAGGGTCTGTGACAGGTTGAATTTGATGACTTGGAGGAACCATGGAGATGAAGGGCCACCTATAAATCACACCACACCTGGATAAAGCCTTGCATTGTTCACGGATTAAATGCACTGCAACCTCTCCTGGTGGCCTGAATCTTCGAAGGCAGATTAAATAACAGTAATTTTACTATTAACTGTACTTTTAAGTTTTTTGAGAATGGTAGCACAGGTCATCTAGAAGAGATGTCTATGTTATTATCTGAGTAAAATGAGAAGCAAATCTGGTATACTTACCAGCACTTCATGCTGGATACAAATATTAAACATTAAATTAGCATACAGTAATTAAACATCTTTCCTTTAAAAAATTCAGGCATTTGTGTAATGACTTACAGAAAAATGTGATTAAAGAGAGGGTAATAAATGAAGATTAAGATCTAACAACAGCAATAGCTTGATAATTGGTGACAACAAGATTTTCCTATTTGCAACAGTCATTAAGCAGCAATTCATTTACTCTGGCATTTGTCATAGAGAAATGAAGTTATTTCACACCAAAATCTGTACATGAGTGTACAGCAACGCTGGTAATAGCCCAGAATTGGAAGAACCCAAATGTCCTTCTACACTGAATGGTTATACAAACTGAGTACATTATACCATACAACACTACTCAGTAACGAAACTGAAACACACCATGGACACGCCTTGGTTCTCAAGGGAATGATGCTGAGTAAAAAAAGTCAATCTCAGTTACATATCGTGATTCTATTTATATGACATTTTTGAAATGACAAAATTACAGACTGAGAAGACATCAGTGGTTGCCAGGGCTTAGGAAAGAGTGGAAGGAGGGAAGTGGTTGTGCCTATAAAAAGAGTAGCACAAGAAACTGCTGAACTGCTCTATATCCAGACTATGGCGGTCGTCACATTCATCTACTCATATGCTACAACTGCACAGAACACATACATATGCAAAAAGGGCATGCACTCAATAAAATCGGTAAAATCTGAGCGATTAGGGATTGTATCAACGTCAATTTCCTGGTTGTGACAGTAGACCAAGTATACTAATAGCTATGCAAAAAAGTTTTTTGTCCTTTTTTTAAGTAGCCAGCCAAAACCAAACAGCTTGGGATTAGAACCCTAGTGTGACCGCTCCTATTCTGCTTGTTAACAAGGTGGTAAGGTTTTGTTCTCTCACTGCCCTAATCAAAGTCATTCTTCTTGAAGGTGCTCTTTCAACATCACTGCCCTTCACTCTCCCCACTTAACTTTCTAATCTCCACCAACGTATGTTTAATCACTCCTGATTCCATGGCTTTTCGCTCATTTCCTGGAATCAGTCACCATCAAAACTTTCTCCAAATACATCATTTTGCCTCTTAGAGACAACCCCAATATCAGCCAATTCTGTCAATGAACTCTACACAACACTTTTCTTTCCCCATTATTGTTCCTTAATTTTTCTTAAGTTTTTTTTTAAACACTTACAGATTTGATGCCATTTCAAAGAGAAAATCCTGTTCAAATGTTCTCCTTAAAAATACGTCTTGTGTTGCTATCATTAAATTGTCATAGGTGTGAAAAATTCCCAGACTCATTTAAAACTTCCCTGCTTTCTTTCAATTCCAAAATCTCTAGAATACAACCACTACTGTGGTTTGGCTATGAGCCAAAATTAAGAAAAGGCAGAAATTATTACGCATTACTAAATACCCTAAGTATAGGAGAAGATTGATTACTTGGAAAGAGTAATGCTTAAAGAATATGCTTCTTTGTGCCTAAATCCAAATACATGGAGATCTTCCTGACCCAGGGATTGAACCTGAGTCTCATAAAATGCAGGTAGATTCTTTACTATCTGAGCCACCAGGAAAACCCAAAGTGTGAGTTGCTCAGTCACTGTCCAACGCTTTACCACAGCATGGACTGGACCTCACCAGGCTCCTCTGCTCATGAAATTCTCCAGACAAGAATATTGGAGTAGGTAGCCTTTTCTTTTATCCAGAGGATCTTCCCAACCCAGAGATCAAACCCCAGACCTTCTGCATTGCAGGCAAATTCCTTACAGTCTCAGCCACCAGGAAAGCCCCATTTTTACTCAGACGGTATCAAGACTTCCCAGGTGGCTCACCATAAAGAATCTGTCTGCCAATGCAGGAGATGTAGGAGACTCGAGTTCAAATCCTGGGTTGGGAAGATCTCCTGGAGGAGGAAACGGCAACCTCCAATATTCTTGCCTGGAAAATCTCATGGACAGAGGACCGTGGTGGGCTATTGTCCATGGGATCACTAAGAGTGAGCATGCACACACACGAATCAAATACTATCATAAAACAGAAAAAACAAGAACATTTTTTGACTACCCTGTACATGGCAGGAATTGTTACAGATTTCAAGCATGCTATTCAGTCACTAAGTTGTGTCCGACTCTGCGGCCCCACGGACTGCAGCACAACAGGCCTCCCTGTCCTTCACTATCTTCCAAGAGTTTGCTCAAATTCATGTTCACTGTCTCAGTAACACTATTTAACCACTGCATCCTTGTTGCCCCGTTCTCCTTTGCCTTCAATTTCAAGCAGATCACTCCACTTAATTCTCAAGCAAATCTTTGAGGGAACAGTAAAAATGCCTATGTTACCATTCAAAAAAATGGAAAAGTTTTAAATAATGAGCCCAAGTCTACAGAGTCACTGTGTGGAAGACATGGGTTAGAGCCCTGGCCCTCACACTCTAATTTCACAGTATTTTCTTTGTACCACAACACCCACTGCTAAAGCAGAGCAATCTACACAAGTGCATCTGGTACAGGAGAGCCAATACTGAATCAGTTTAATCTCTTCAAATAAAGGACAAAATGAAATGCCCAAATACTGTCAATTTTATTAATTTTTCTTACCTTTCTGATCTCCTAAAAGTATATTCCTAAATTATATTCAAATTCAGAAACAACTATCAACCAAAACTATTTGCTCATTAAATCATATTATTCAGCATCTACTGTGTTCAGGAAGATGTACCAGACCAAAAAGCACACTGGAAATGATCGGATTATTCCCTTTGTACCAGTTTTTCAATTAACATCACTGCCCTTAAGGAACTGAGGGAAAAAAACATTTAGAAAAATCTATCAGAAAACAGAACTCATTACAAATGTCTGCAGCATAACACAGATCACAATCAGCTCCCAGTTCCTGGTTCCCTGCCCTCATATACTCTCTCATCCTTACTGAAGCCCTAATTATTTCACCCACCATCCCACCTAATGAAAAAACTACATGTCCTGTAATCCAGTCCACCCTCCCCCACCATTAAAACACACATATCCACATATCCTAAAGTAAATTGTTTTAAACTATTTTTTTATTACAAGCACCAGTTAAAAGTGAACTTTTCAGGTAGTTTTTGTCAAAAAAACATCTATACAGGTGTCTTTAAGAAACAAAACAAAACCAAAACAAATTCATGACAAACATCAAAGTGAGGACAGTTATTTAAAATGAATCTTCCTTCTGTTTAACCTAAAAAATGGTACTACAATGATAT
This sequence comes from Muntiacus reevesi, assembly GCF_963930625.1. NCBI lineage: Eukaryota > Metazoa > Chordata > Mammalia > Artiodactyla > Cervidae > Muntiacus > Muntiacus reevesi. Next base: position 35,256,651 of record NC_089250.1, read on the forward strand.
CTCCAGCTATAGTTAAGTAAACGGTAAATAATAATCTGTATAGATACTATAATAGCATGTGTGTGTGTATATATATTCCTATTTATTATCAATGAACTGTTAACGCACCAATCTACTGCCAATCTTTAATTTATACACTAAATGATCTTGCTTCTCTAATTCAGAGATTAAGTGACTCCATATCCTCCAATGGCTCTTCATCTTATACAGAGTAAAAGCCTAAATCCTTTTCAAAAGCCTCCATGATCTGGCCTTTACTACCTCTCTGAGATCATCTCCTATTACTTCCCCACTCTGAAAACAGATTAGCCATTTTGTTTTTCCAACACATCTAACATGCTCTCATCAGAAGGCCCTGACACTCTTCTGGAATATACTCCCTGTATTCATAGGGCTTTCCTCATAGCTCAGTTGGTAAAGAATCCACTTGCAATGCAGGAGACCCCAGTTCAATTCCTGGGTAGGGAAGATTTGCTGGAGAAGGGACAGGCTACCCACTCCAGTATTCCTGGGCTTCTCTGGTGGCTCTGTGCTAACGGATTTGCCTGCAATGTGGGAGACCTGGGTTGGCAAGATCCCCTGGAGAAGGGCAAGGCTACCCACTCCATATTCTGGCCTGGGGAATTCCATAGACTGTATAAGTCCATGGGATCGCAAAGAGTCGGACACGACTAAGCAACCTTCACTTTCATCCTGTATTAATACACTCAACCTTTCTCATTATACAGAAATCATTACATTCCCTACTTCCAACATTTCCATATAGCAACACCTATTTCCTAGATTATCTTATTTCTTCTACTCAGCTCTACTTTTCTACAAGGAGTACTTTTCTCTGACTCATATATTACCACTTTATTATCTCTCTCAAGAGAGTATCAGTTTTGTCAGGGCACAGTCAACTATCTGCAATGTCCAGAGAGCCTGACACACAGGAGGTGCTCAATGTATTTATGCATTCTCTATCAGTGTCTCAGGGAAAGCACCATGCCCTTGCAATGGTTTTCTACCTTACACATTTCATCTGTTTTATCAACAAATTCACCTTGGTTGATTTGTACAACTACACATTCTTAATTATACAGTTTTCTGTATTTTCTAACCTTTCACTTCTATCAGCCTCTGACTTTTAGGTGCCTGCCAATTATATCAACTAAAAACCCTACACTGCATAAAAATCAAGTCTGACTCTTTGCAGAGTCTTTATTCCCCAGGACAGCCCCACCTTGGGAGTCCCTCAACTTCTTCAGTGCACCAGACCTTACTGATTCTGAAGCAAACTCTTTATCTTACTTCCTTTCACTAATACCAGTAACTGTCATCTTGGACACTGTAAAGTGCAACAATGAAAGCCAGAAATGTAAAACTGAACTTACCTGGTTCGCTTACATAAAACTTCTTACAATTTGTATTTATAAAGGTAGACTGTTGCACATAACATTAGAGAACAAAGCAGGCGGCAGCAGGAAAAAAAAAATGAAGAAAAATAATTTCACAGAAATAAAGTCCTAAAGACCAAATTTGCTAAATCTCATATTCTTTATATAGGTAACGCTGATGTATAATATTTATACAGTTTTATAACACTGCTGCTATACTGCATCAATATGTGATTTTAACTGGCACTAAAAATGCAATAAATTATGCCTAAGAGTATACTCAAATTTCTACTTGTTTTTAGAAGAACACTGTTTCAAGTTCAATAACCTTGACTAAAAGTAAGCAATTACCAGTCTCAAATGTTTAGGACAATCTCCATCTTAAAACTGTTATACATTTCATATGACAACAAAAGTGCTAAGTTTTCATTTAACAAAACAACTGGTAGCAGACAGGAAACACAGTCTTCTACAACCCAAAATAACCCATTCACATCCAGGCCAAAAGCCGAGTGCTAATGTAAAACAGTTCACAAATCACTGTAACAAATACCTGAAATTGTCTGATGCAACCAAAGCACTAACGTAGGAGACATTTCCCTAGAAAGCAAGGGAAGTGAAAGTTGCTCAGTCATGTCCGACTCTTCGCAACCCCACGGACTATACAGTTCATGGAATTCTCCAGGCCGGAATACTAGAGTGGGTAGCCTTTCCCTTCTCCAGGGGATCTTGCCAACCCAGGGACTGAACCCAGGTCTCCCGCATTGCAAGTGGATTCTTTACCAGTTGAGCCACAAGGGAAGCCCACGAAGCCAGGGTTTGCAAAAATCTTTACACACTGAATGTATGTTTCTTTGGTCTGAATCAAAGACTATCCCCAAGTTCTCAGCGTGACACACTACAGATAACATGCTACCAAGGACTAGAAGGCACGCAAGTGCTGACAACTCCAACTGGATCCTACTCAGTCCCAAAGCTGGTCACCACTGCTTTCAGAAAATAATGAAGGACATTTCTGTAGACTTACACGGCTCATGTTCGCTTAGTATCAAAGTTCTGAGTTCTAGATCTTTATAAAGTTTTAAATATATTTAAATATTTTTTACAAATTTAAAGCTTAACCCAGACCTTTTTGCCACTAACATGATATGGGAGTCACTGTAACTCCATTATTCATACAGCACAGAGCAGTGGCTGTCAAACTTTTATGCACACCAACCTGCAGGTTTGCTGACATTAAATAGGTCTCAGCACCCAGAATTTCTGACTCAGGTGGAACTGAGTGGCATTCTTAAAACACCTCAAGTGATTCTGGGGCAAGTGGTCCATGAACACCACTGTGAAAAACAATGGTACATGTTTCTGACCATGAAAAAAAAAAACAGAATGCTTCTCTAAAACATGATATAGATTTCTGAGACATTCTGAAGTATGTTCTGAAGAACAATGAAAAACTGAGAAGACTTAGAATTACTGACAGTATATTTTATAGTATATGGTCACTGTTTATTCAAAAAAGCCCTTTATAGACCCTAAATAATGCATTAGCTTTAGTCAACTAGCTAAGTGATACAAGATACCCAGACTGTGAGGCAGGAATGTACCTGAAATACTTGAGGAGACAAGACAGACAGTGTAGTAAATCTCTGCAAGTGAACAGGAGATCTAGAGACAGGTCAGAGAGGTGACAATGCTGGAGTTACAAATTGCACGAGCCTGTGGGCCACTGTTGAGGACATTTGAGAGGGTTCTGAGCAAAGGAGTAACTTGATAGCATTGCTACACTGCTAAAAGAGTCAGAAGGTAGTAAAGCAGAAAGACTGGTTAGGAGGCTCGAGATTATTGGTCTGACCAACTAAAAGGCTAAAGTTTCTACTTAAAAAAATGTAGATGACTAGGAAAAACAGGCTTGGGGGGGAAATGAGCAGCTCAGTTTGGGCACTACAGTATAACCAATATAAGTAAAGTGTTTTACGGGATATCTGATTCACTAACTAACCCAAAATGGGACTTGGGAGGTTAGAGAAGCAACCTCTAATTTGAAGATGAAAAACAGGAAGGAATGAACTCAGCAAACTGAGGCAGGAAGAGACAGTATTCTAAAAAGACACAGCATGTATAACAGAACTCCAGTTATTATCTTCAAACAACTAGAAGAGGGCTAGAAAAACGGAGATGCAGCAAGCTGTTCCGTGAACACTTGTACTTTTATCTTAGGGGCACTGGGAAGACACTGAAAGATTTTTACATAAAGAATGAGCAAATGTGCTTTTCTTAGAAGGTGATTCTAGCAGCAGGGTGAATAATCAACTGGGGAGAGAAGGGGTCATAGACACTGCTTTCATTTAGGCAAGAGGGAATTGTGATCCCAGTTAGAAAAACAAATAAGTGGCTTCCAGAGCTATTTCAGAGGTAAAATCTAAGAGACTCACTAAGTGGATACTGGGGAAAAGGAAGGATGACAGCATTAAGGAAGTCAAGAGCAAAGAAAAGGAAACCAAGATGCAAAGAGAACTTAAGTCCATACAACCAGTAAATGGACAATCAGGATACTTCACCCACACCTCAATGTTCACTGAATCACACAGCTACCTATACAGCATTATAAATACTTACTCATGCTAAATTATGTGCATTTTGAAATACTCATTTTCACCAAAAACAAACTGTCAAATTTAGGTATAAACATTTACACTCTACTTATATACTTTAAACCTAAGACTCTTCCCTCAACTTTAAATGGCACTCTACAATTGCATGACACTTTTGTTTCATAATTTTGTAAAGTAAAAATGAGCAAAGGCTGTTATGTTCAAAATACAAAGAATACAGAAGAATTTCTGGAATATGAAACTAGTGTTTCTTCCCTTTTAACAATGGCCCTATATGCAGGGCAGAAGAAGAGACGCAGAAGTACGGAACAGACTTTTGAACTCTGTGGGAGAAGGGGAGGGTGGGATGTTTCGAAAGAACAGTATGTATATTATCTGTGGTGAAACAGACCACCAGCCCAGGTGGGAGGCATGAGTCAAGTGCTCGGGCCTGTTGGGCTGGGGGGATCCAGAGGAATCGGGTGGAGAGGGAGGTGGGATGGGAGACCGGGATGGGGAATTCGTGTAGCTCTATGGCTGATTCATATCAATGTATGACAAAACCCACTGAAAAATAAAAAAATAAATTAAAAAAATAAATAAATAAAATAAAATAAAATAAAATAAAAAAATAAAAATAAAAATAAAAAAAGTAAATCCACCAGAAAATGGCATTTGGCCAATAGATTAAAAATATTTAATACTCAATGTTTTGAGCGTCAAGGTGATTTTATCCTGACAATGCAAAAGAATGAATATTGTTATTTGGTGGGCATCTTAAGACTTAAATTGGAAGCTGTATGACAGGGCTACAAACTAAACCACTTCTTGTATAAACAAAAATGATTTTTAAAGAATATACCATACAGTGAAAACTTCAGGGTTTGTGTTTATAACAGTCTTGAAAACACTCAACCTTATTTCTCAAACTATCATGCTGTTCAATCCTTCTCTAAACAGTGATATATGCACGTGCGTGCTAAGTCACTTCAGTTGTGTCTGACTCTCTGTGACCCTACGAACTGTAGCCTGCCAGGCTCCTCTGTCCACAGGGATTCTCTAGGCAAGAACACTGGAATGGACTACCATGCCCTCCTCCAGGGTATCTTCCCAACCTAGGGATCAAACTCATGTCTCTTACATCTCCTGCATTGACAGGCAGGTTCTTTACCACTAGCGCCACCTGGGAACCCTAAACAGTAATGAAAATATTAAATGAATATCGGAGAGAAATATTCCAAAGTAGTCTATACAAACAAAAGTAGTCTATACTTCTGGCAGGGAGAGAGTTTTGGTAACCCTGGAATGGCAGGACACACAGCAAATATTTAAAAGCATAAATTAAAGCACAAAAATTCAGAATGCTCTCCTGCACATATTCCAAGCCATTTATTTGGAAAGTATCTTGTAGATTACTAATTCAATCTCGTTTTAAAAAAGGGAAGGAAAGAGCATCCAGAAAGTTATATGGTTTCCCCATAATCAAAAAGCTAAGAATTAGCAAACAAAAACTACAAATCCAGACCTCAAGACTGGTGCTCTTTCACTTTACATTTTCTCACCTTAACCCTTGTTACCAAGCTAACAAGGCTCTACTTCTAACAGCATGCCATTCTAAAAGATACATACACTCAAGTACAAAAAAGGAACTTTTTTGCAGTCTGAATCCAGTTAATACTCAATCCAAAGGGTTCCAGCTCTATGATTCAACATTTCCTTTTTTTTTAGGTTTCAAATTTTATTAGGTACTAATTCTTTAACATGATACTTTGACATGTGTATTAAAAACCCAAATGCCAATCAACAAGATCTTCTGATAGAACACTGCAGAACGCAAAACAGAAGCTCCCCACACACATCCCTGGCTTCCTCCACTAACACCAATCTTAATGATACTGAAAGGTTTACAGAGAGATAATATCTAGTATGTCCAAGAATAGACAGTCCACAAACCAAAACTTAAGCACTACTCTGACCAACAATCCTGACTTTCTCCACCTGATTTGATCAATCCTGAGTCAGGTGATATTAATGGTAAAGAACCCTTCTGCAAATGCAAGAGACCTAAGAGACATGGGTTTGATCCCTGGGTCAGGAAGATCCCCTGGAGGAGGAAATGGCAACCCAGTACAGTATTCTTGCCTGGAGAATCCCATGGACAGAGGGCTACAGTCCACACAGTCACAAAGAGTCGGACATGACTGAAGCAAGTTAGCAGGCACCCAAGCGTGAGTCTAGATATGGGAGAAAGCATATTGATACAGTGTTCCAATGTAAGTAAGTTAGTGCTTTTAAGCCAGAAGACAGCTTTTCAAAAGCTACACATATCCTTAAGAATAAACACTGAGAGAAAAAATTATGGTGACAAATGTAATAATTTTTAAAAAATAAACATTAGAATACACATACACACCAAAAAAAGCCAGATAGGAACTTTTAAAGCATTCACCTTAAGGCATCTCCAATGATGAAAACTAGTGTTATAACAGAATGATATAACTAGTGATATCAAAATGATATAACTAGTGTTATATCAGAAGATCCTTAGAACTTCTCCTTTGAAAGTTTGGAGTATATTCACTGAAATATTTTAGGCTAATTCTTTAATCATTAAAGATGTGTTTGCCTATTAAAAACAACCAGCAACTCAATGAAAATACTGGGGGAACAGGTAGAAGCAAAGTTGGCTAATACTGTTTGTGGTCAGTATTGTTTCAGATCAAAAACAAAATGGGATTTAAGAGAAATGAAGATCAATCTGTTACTATGGCTCTTGATTTTCAGTAAGACGAGACTTCAACCCCAGAAGACTTCAACTGATCTTCAATCCATTGCTGGATTGAAATAGTTTAGTTTACATTCTTTAAATGAGTTTTAAAAGTCATAATTCTCTCAAAATTTTACTGTCAAGAGCTAAAGTATGCCATATTATAGCTGTATTCTAATTTTTGCTGATACAAAATGATCTTCAGTTAACATTTTAGTCACTTTAAGGAATAAAATCACAACACAATGAATCACTAATTAAAAATAATTAGAGCAGTAATTCTCAAGGGTGAAAAATATAGAGCACCACATGTGAGAATTTCTAGGAAAATTCTTAATTTCAATAAGCTTCAAAAACATTACTGAATATTCAAATACAGTAAAATTTGGAAAAAAGAGAACCCAAACAGGGGAAAGTAAAGCAGTGAAGTCCCTCAAAAACAAAACCAATTACTCTGCATAATATATCACAGAAAGTAAAACTGTAAGAGATCCTCTTAAATAATGGGGCATGAGTTTAAAAGGATTTGAGAAACAATGATTTATAAGAGGAACAGTAAAAAAAAAAAAAAGAGAAAAATTCGTAGTCTGTAAAAATGTAAATGTCATTATTCAAATTAAATATAATATATTAAAGAGAATAAGGCAATTGATACCAGTCTAACTTTCAAGGTAACTTAAAGAACAGGTAATAATGTGTTGGAATAAGGTAACTTAAAGAACAGGTAATAATGTGTTGGAATTAACATACCAATTACTGTACACAATTTTTTAAAGTTTATACAGATTCCTGAAAACATGAATCATTTGCTTCCTTCATAAACAGTACAAAAGCAACTTCAATGAAATCACTTTAAGAATTCTGAAATATTAAATTCTTATTATTTTACTCTTAAATGCACCTGAAAACAAACTGCAGTTTGCCATCATTCACCTGTTTCTCTCATGTACTAGATGTGTCAAATGGCATGTAAGTGTAACATTACTGAGCACCTACATTCATATGCCAGGCCCTGATACAAGAAAAATTAAGCATAGTCTCTGCCTTCTAGGAGCTTAAGAGTAGGCAAACCATATATGTAAACAATTACAATTCACCGAACAGAAATTTTAAGAGAAACAGGTTCAAGGAAGGCTCATACAATAAAGAACTGGGATCCTGAAGGATTAAGAGGTTTGCCAAGCGGAGTGACTAGAGGACAGTTTTGCTGTAAAAAACATAGACAAGGGGAACAACAGTATTTGATGTTCTGGATCAGACTGTACTAGAGAGAAGAGAGGGTGGCTGAGAAAAGTTTGGGCTCTTGGCCATAGTGACTCAAGAATATTTTTTTCCCAGAAGATTTTTCATTCAAGTTTTCTAGCTACCATTACAAGCAGAAAATCTATTGAGTTGCCAGTTTTCCAGCATGAATGTAAAAACATTTTCTTTTCATTTCAGTGTCTTCTATGTATACTACATAGGAAGATTACCCAAGTAAGTGTATGAAGAATTAGGGAGGAAAACACAGATTTGGACAATCATATTGTTAACACATAATATTATTTTTATGTATATTACTATAATATTATTTCATAAATTTAAATATGTATATTTGTAGTCTCAAGTTTTTACTCAGACAGCAATGCATAAGGAAAGACGACAGACCTGTAAAAATGACAGTTAGGAAAAGAGACAGACCTGTAAAAATGACAGTTAGGAAAAGGGCAATGTGGTCTAGAATTCCTTCTAAACACATGAGGAAAGGAAAAGGAATCAAGAATAACTTCCCAAATAGTAACCAGATCAGGGAATACTCGTTAAGAACAGACTTCAGGAATCCATGGAACATCACATGAAATATGCCTAATAACCAAGAAGCCCTGTGAGCCTGGAAATCCAAGGATAGGGTGTAGCAAGGACAGAACAATGCAAAAAACACTGACATGTCAGTGAAGGTAAATGAGACTCGGAGCTCAGGAAGAGCTGATACCAGCTGCAATGAAAGGAAAGTCAAGAAAATTAAACATCAAGCAGCTATCAATAAGAAAGGCGAAATCACTTCAAAAGGACTTAACATCTGGAAGGTTTTCAGTGGACGTGGCAGCCAAAAGATTATTAGCAACTGCAAAGGAGAAATCGCAATACTGCAGAGAGAAAACGCCTTAACAGCAATGGGCTAAATTTAAATTTAAAAGCATTAAAACTTCTTAGCTGCATAAGCCACATTTCAAATACTCAAGAGGCACATGTGGTTAGTGGCTGCCACACTGGCCAGCTCAGACATTCAACACTTTCAACTACACATTTTTTTGGACAGTGACTGACTAACCTGAACTCTTCTTTCCAAACATAAACAGACAACTTCAAACAGCAAATGCCTGAGGAAACTATAACATACAAGAGGCAGCAAACCCAGACAGAAAACTTTCTGAGGACATATATTTGACATGGAAAAAAACTAAAATATTATATAAAATCTCAAGAGTTTCTATTGAATCAAATTATAAGAAGGCATTTAAAAATTAAAAGTAAAATCATCCAAAAAATGAAACTTTTAACAGGTGAATAAAATGAACACAGCTTTCAGTATAATCACAGCACTAGAAGAACCTGCCGTGGGAGTCTTCTCCCCAGAGTGTAATGTACTCCGTTCTCACTCAAAAAGTTATCCCAACACCTACTTTTTATCAAGCAAGAAATAAGAATGAAACCAAAACACATCTGACACCAATTCCAAAGGGAGAAGAATCAGAAATAACTTTAAAGAGTGGGAGAGGGTGGCAGGAAGAGGAGAAAGGATGCAAAGACTCTTTCTAAGGACTACCCTCAGGCTAAAACAGCCTTTAGCAGAAGTACCCAAATAAGACCACACACAGGGAGAGACTGGTGAAGGTGAAATCCCAAGATTCTCAAGCTGGACAGGAGAGCAGGGGAAAGACACAGGCATCCCAAAGGATAAGCCACTTATAAACAAGAACTAGGTTTGATGTGAACTTCTCATGTGTACCTATGATCAGTTATCAATTTAGAAGTACCTTCAAGAAATAAAATGTTTAAAGATTCAAGGAAAAATGATTTTAATCTAGCAAAAAGACCATTCTCCATATATAGAAACAAAATGAAGACATGTTTGAGCATGCAAAGCCTCAGATTACCACCCATCAAAAAATAAGTGATGAATCTTTATGTATACAGAAAGGTAGAACACACAGAGCAAAAAATGCTTTTAAAAAATAAGCAAAATCAGCTATCATGTACTGGAAAACTTTCTCACCTGTCAAAAACAGATCGAGTAAAAATTAAAAATACAAAGGGTTTCTATTGCATAGTATTATATAATAGAATCTATATAGTACAGCAATAGTAATCTACTGCATCCATTTCTTTAGAACTTGATTTTAAAGTGTTCTAAACTAGATCTAAAAAGAAAATTACATTATTTGCAAACATTTCAAAAACATCTGCTAGAATTAAAGTATTCTGAGATAACAGGAAAAAAATCTTAATTTCAAAAGGCCAATAAAATCAGAATAACAAAAAGTCAAACAACTTTTAAAATACAGATTTATAAAATTCATTCAGAAATTTGAAAGCATACTTCTAAACATACTTTGGCTTTAAAAAAAAAAAGGAAAATCAAAACTGAAATCACATTTAGGCTTTAAATGTGATTAAATCATTCTATAACTCTGCATTAAAATCAATGCAATATGACTAAAGCAAATTTACAGGTCAATCCATTTTACATTACAAAGTAGGACACAGAAGTTTCCCTACTAGAAAAATTTGATAACAGTTCACAAATAAGACTGTAATGGGTCACCCAATGACAAATACACATCCAAACCGATCTATCTAGATTTGACACCAGAATGTTTTTCCTTCAAAATACAATCAACTGCAATCCCTCTTAAATTCTACTCCTACCACCTTAAGCCAAAACCTGATCATCACCTCAAATCTACAGTACAACAAGCACTGCTAAGGACACAAGACTTCATATAACCAAACGCTGGCAAATGTGCCCCAAATCAGTACACAAAAGGACAACCTCAAAGCCTAATTGTAAGGCTTCCTTGGTGGTCCAGTTGTTAAGTATCTGCCTTGTAATGCAGGGGACACCAGTTCCATTTTTAGTCTGGGAAGATCCCACATGCTGTGGATCAACAAAGCCTGTGTGTGCTGCAGCTAGTGAACTCACATGCAGCAACCACTGAAGCCCAGGTACCCTAGAGCCTGAGCCAGTGTAAGAGAAGTCACCGCAACAAGAAACCCAAGCACTCCAACTAGAGTAGCCCCTGCTTTCCGCAACTAGACAAAGCCCACACGCAGCAAAGATAGACCCAGCAGAGCCAAATATAAGTTTTTTTAAAAAGTGTAACTGTACAGTGTGCCCATGAACAAGGACATAATGGGGGAAAGCTGTGAACAAGCATGTGATTCCTGAGCTAACAAAGTCCAACTGAACAACTAGCAACTACTACTACTAGCAGTAGTTCTCCTGCTTTAAAGAGGCCACTTAAGTCTTCCATACACTATGTAATGAAAATGAAAATCAACATATATAAATTAAACAGTAATTATCAATGACTGCACTAAAAATAATATTTTAACATTTAAATACTAAAATGAGTGCTACATTTTAAAACCTGTTCTTCCCAGGAATCAAGAACATTCCAATTCTAAAGTCCGTATCAGGGACTCACCAAACTGATTATTGAGAAAATAATAAATAAAACTGACCCAAATCAAAGAGGAGATTTTGAGGAACCAAGTAACTTGGTCTACTTTTGCAAAATAAGGAACACTGATATTTAAGTTATATTAAAAAGGAACTACCATAATTACACAAAAATACAAAGTTAAGGTTAGTCTTCAGCTTTGGAAAGAATAGTCTTGTGACTTAACCCTTAACAATATTCGTTATAACTTAAAACGTCTCATGTTAAACAAGACTTAATCTCTACACATACAGTATTAAATAAGAAGGCTTTAAAACCTGAATAAGGAGCTGACAATCAGCAGGGACAAATCATCACAGAAAAGGTTGTAGGACTGCAAAAAACACCACTTCTAACTGCCCATCTTACTGTGTCACAGATTCCATGTTTCCCTCAGGGCTTCAATGAAAGTTTGCATAATCAACCAGTGCACACTTTATAAAGTTTGAAAAATCAGAAAACTTTCTTCATAAGTGTATTATTAAATGCAGAAATATTCACCATGATCTCATCTAAGCCAAATATTCCAAAATAATATCTTTTACGAGAGTTGCTTTTTGGCTACCAGAAAGGACCTGTTCTGAATATAATACAGTTTAGTCAAAACCCTTCAGACGATGCCAACACAATGCCATGCTCTTTTGGGCATACCGTCGTGTAACTCAGAAGGAATCAGAGATTAAACCAAAGACTAGCATTATCTAAATTCATCAGCCATGTTCATCCTAAGTTTTGTTTAAAATGCAATTACAGTTGACCCTTGACCAACAGAGGTTTGAACTGCATGGGTCAACTTACACATAGCTATCTTTTCAATAAATGCACTGATAGTACTAAACAACCAGAAGTTAGTTCAATCTGAAATGTGGAACCATGGGTAAGGATGATGGACTGTAAAGTAACACACAGAATTGCAATGAGGAGTGTGAGAGGTCTGTTGCCATTCCAACCCAAAATACTGTTCAAGGGTCAACCCTACTCCTAAGGGTCAATTTCAAGAAAACTATTTGCTAACACCTTAAGTCAGCCTGAATATACCAACTTGGGTGAAGGCTGTACTTTCCAAATAGACAAAAACTAAGTCAAGTTTAGCACTAAACTGTCTCAGGAAAGCCTGATGACATGGGAATGTGAGGGGTGGGGGGTGACATGACATGCCAAGGACATTTCATCTAAAGAAATAGCAGTGGCTTCAGATACTACCCAAATAGATCTTACTGGTCTGTCGAGCTGCTAATACTGGTAAGAAACTCTAGTGGCCACACCAATTCTATTGTAGGGCATTAACTACCACATTAGATCCCACAGGATGCTAACTTCACTATTTAATGTGTAACTGCATACAAGTTATACTATTATCTGTGACTCAGACAGAAGGTGACAGAAGAAAATTCTTTGAAACTCAAGAAAGCAGAGTATGATTTGGCAAACAACCACCCTACTTCTACAGTCCTAATGATAAAATTCACATTCCTTAATATCTCATTTTCTCTGAGGATCCCCCTCTTGTGTGTACTCTCCCTACATCTGCAGTTAGTAAATATTGAAATTAAACAAGTGTTTGTTTTAAAAAATTCAGTTTTTTATGCTCCATCCTCCTCCATTGCTCTGATTCAGGGTAATTCAGATGGACTCAGGAACTTACAGCTTTAAAAGCTTCCTAAGTGATTTGAACAGACAGCTCAATTTGGGGTAATCATAATAAACATGTGTTTAGGTTTCCCCTTCCATCAATCCTAAAAATCTCTCAACTACAGAGTTCTGGGTATGAGCAGGGAGCAAGTCAGCACAGTCCTGCAGGCCTCTTCATGCAGCTTTCACTGACCAGGTTCCTCAACTGGCAAGTGAAATAAAAAAATACCTAGGATGCTCCTTCCTAAGGAAGAAGAAAGAATGAAAGAGTAGCCTGAGGCCTGGGGCTGCTGATCTGACTGACACCAACTCCTAATTAGTCACAAGAATAAGAAGAAACCTAATAATTCACTATGTCAGTCTGAACACTCAGCTAAACGCTTTACAAGTGCTTTAGATACCACAATTTTCATTCAACCCCACACCAACGCTCAGGGAGAGGACGCAGAAACACACATTAAGTAATGAGCCTAAAGTCACCACCCCACTACAAGTATCAGTGCCTGGCCTTAAACAACTAACTAAAAAATGACTTCACCCACTGGTTAAGCATGAAAGGTAAATACGCACATTCTCTGAGCACTAACTAAAAGTTCACCTCGTCAGGCCTCTCAGACTGATACTGCCAACACCAAGTATTGAATCCATTGAGAAAATATACTAAAGACAAGTCAAATAAAACCATAAAATGTAACCATTTTTAACAGAAACTCTACAAAGGCTACCTATAGAATAATTCTGGTATTTTATAGCACAAGGAGGAGTCCTACAAAAATTGATAGGATTTGAGGCAATGTCATTTTCCCTCCTCTGCATTTCCTGGTTTTACTATAATAAAATTGTACCAACAAAGAAAAATTTTAGTACAAGCAGCACTAGAGAGTCCAAGGGCCCATTAACTCCAAACTTGCCTTGCATAAACGTCCTATTTCAGAAATCAAGCAGATAAAGTTTTAGAAAAACAGGAATATGTGTCAAGCTAAATATGTCAAGAGTGATCATATTCTCCAGAACTCTGCTGTCCAATTCAGTAGTCACTAACTACATGTGGCAAGTAGGCACAGGAAATGTTAGCTGGTCCCAACTGATATATGCTATAAGCGGAAAACAAGATTTCAACAACTTTGCAAAAAAAACGGGTGTAAAAAAAATCTTTAGTTTTTAAATTATCAAGTATGTGCTGAAATTAATATTTTATATACATTAGGTTAACTTCAACATGGCTACCAGAAATCTCCACAGGTGACTTGCCTTTGTGGCTCACATTTTATTTCCAGTAGGCAGTGTGCTCTAGCACCCTGTTACTCATGTGCAGCCAGCAACATAGGCAACATCTGGGATCTCCTTAAAAAGGCAGAGCCCTGGGGCCCCACCCTAGACTGACGAACTGAAACATGCATTTCAGCAAGATCCCCACATGTTTCATATACACATACAAGTTTAAGAAACACTGTTCCAGAAAACCGCAATTTCATTTCCTTAAATCATAATGACAAACCAAGTACTCTTTCATCTACCCATTTACTAAAATGCTCCATAGTGTGGAGCACTGTTCTAGGCAACTGGGATATTAGGGGATAAAATCATTAAGAAAGTCACTCCCTATTCTGGTGAGTGTGTTCCAGAGAACAAGCAACTGTCAGTTCTGCTATAACACTGCTTTTTTTTTTTTTAAAACGCAAGTTTGTTTGAGTCCTATTATCAGGAAACTATCTGAGCATAATATAAACTTCCCACTTACCTACAAACAATTTCATCTGCTGAGAAAACACCAGCTGCAGCCAGTTGACCAAGCTTCATACTCATTCACAGGATAGACACACACCTCAAATACCTGCCAGTTACCCCAGTTCTTTCAGTTAGGAGTCACATCCACCCACAGTTGGTTACAATTTTCAGAGGGTTACTTCAGATAACCTTCCTTCCATCATTTCACAATAACTCACAAACTGCAACCTTTCCACAAACTAATTTCAGGTCATTAGCAAACTAAAATGCTGTTATTAACTATATTGTTAGTTTACTCCTTAACCATTTAACAAAGTTATATCAAGATATTTGTAAAGTTCCTCTTTTAATATGTCATTGACAATGTTTTTGAATACTGTGCCCCTATCACATTTTCCCTATAAATCCCAGGGTGCAATTTTGCATGGCATGGCAACTTTCAGTAACATGTGCTGTAACAGAATGACTAGAATAACATCAGGTCACTTTAAGTACAAGGAAGGAACAAAGCAGCAGACAGGACAGAGGATGATAGGGAGCTGTTTGAGTCATCAGAAGGGTAAGTAGGCCTCTGGGAGGGGGGGTGCTGAAGCTGACACTCTACTGGAATGAGACCGCATCAGGTGGACATACAGAAAGATGAGCATCCCAGAAACAAGGAGCGGAACTCTTGAGACCAGAACAAACTTCCTGAAGGCCAATGCAGACAGAGCAGCACAAACACCCAGACACCAGATTTTACAAAGAGCCTATTACAGGCATTGGTAAGTAACAGGGTCAAGGGAGGGTCTTGAGCATGAGTGATCTAAGCTGAATGGCATTTTATCTGGACCACTCTGGCTATGTGTTGTGAATAACAGTGTTAAGCAAAAAGGATGCGGGACACCATTCAAGAGGTTCTTGAAGAGTTCAGGTAGGAGAGAAGTTCAGAGAAGGAGAGAATAGCAATTTTAAGTATATACCACAATTCCAACTTAGGATCTGTTGGCCTTACAATGGTGTGGAAGCGAAAGGCACGCAGTGGAAAGCACACTTCTAATTGTGAATTCTGCTCTCTTCCCAGGCTAGAGATATGCAGTATGATATGCACCTGAGGATGGGGCGGCAGCAGCAGGGAGACGGAATTCCCAGTCAGCCACTTAATTAGAAGGGGAAACAACTCCTACACTTACAGTCAATTCTGCTTTTAATTCTCAGTACAGCAGAAAGTTACATGAGATATTCAACACTTTATTATAAAGCAGGCTCCGTGTTAGGTAATTTTGTTCAACTGCAGGCTAATATAAGTGTTTTCAGAACATTTAAAGTAGGTTAGGTGTTTAAAGGCATTCCCAACTTGCGGTATTTTCAACTTTTGATGGGTTTATTGAGATGTAACCAAGTGGTTATAGTTGGAGTACAACTGTAAGGTAGCGATAAGGTTTTATATATAGCAAAAACACTTGCTTTCTACTTTCAGTAGCTAATAGTAGGCTACATAATTGGATTATATGTTCATCATAAAACAAATAATCCTGATCAGCCTAATTCAAAGAGGTGTGGGACCAGATATAAGAGGGCTTTCAAAATTATGATGCATCAAATAAATAATAAAAAGGAGACTCTTCGTAGGATGTATTTTCAAGCCCTAAAAACTTGGTTTTGAAATGATTGACAAACAACAACTCCTGTACTTAGTATAAGATCCCAGAAGCAGAGTCCAGGTACAGATCCCTATGAAGATCCTCCAGCTCTCCGCTAGCTCCACAGTTTTCAGCACCATAACAAAATGATTCACAACTTAACCCAAACCATCCTGCACAAAAGAATAAGACAAAAAGAGGCTTAACAGAAAGGCCATCTAGAATACATATTCTCTGTGAATTACGAACCCCAAATCCCAAGTATGTTCACCAAGAACTTTAAATACATCTTGCACAACTGAATCAGTTCAATTAATACTGCCTTAGGCAATTCTTGCCTGGAAAATCCCAAGGACAGAGGAGCCTGGCAGGCTACAGTCCATGGGGTGGCAAAGAGGTGGACACAACTGAGCAACTTCACTTTCTTTCTTAAAAGATCTTAAAGTAAACCATACCAAAATAGTTTTGACTATGAATTGAAATGCATTATATCATAATAGCCACCTCTTTAAGAGTACCAAAAATGGGTTGCCATGCCCTCCTCCAGGGGATCTTCCCAACCCAGGGATTGAACCCATGTCTCTCATGTCTCCTGTATTGGCAGGCAGGGTCTTTACCACTAGTGCCATCTGGGAAGCCCGTTTCTAGACGAATCTTACTATTGGTTCCTTTCACACAAGTAAATCTTCCCTCATCCATAAACTATAAAACAGGGATACTATTTGCTCTACCCACCTTCCAAGGTCAGTGCAAGGATCAAATGAGACTGTTCATTTTTATAGTACTTTCTAACATTACAAATGCAAAGCATATTTCATTCTACCCCAGTGTAAAGTTATTCAAAGAACCACAAGTCATACTATGCAATTATCAGTCTATTTAATGTGAGAATACTAAAATATTACTAAATTATATTTTAAAAACTATAAAAACAAGTATCCCCAAATACTTCCTACTTAATAACAATTCCTTCAATTGTTACAGTAACTGTCATTTGAAAATTGGATTAAATTTCCCAATTTCTCCAAATATGGGTAAATGACCAGAAAAATAAATAAAAAGGTTACTTTCATTATGCAGTGAAAAACTTTAAAAAAAGTTAGAAATGCAAGCACTAAGGCAATTTTTCCTTTGTACTCCAGAATATTTGAATGCTAACTTAAAAAGCTATAGAAAATCACTTAATTCCCACAATTCGGGGAACCAGTAAAGAATAATTTTTTTCGATTAACTAACTAAGCTAAGCTATCTCCCTCTAAAATATGTTTCTAACAGTTAATTCTCAGAGGGAAGAGAAGAAAAATGGGACAACCCTCAAGAGGCTGAACTTTTATGGAACAGCTTTACATAATTCCTATAAAGCTACCCTTCATTCCCAAACTCACTGGTACTAGCATCATCCTGAAAGTTACTTGGTAAAATTATCATTAGAACTAGTCAAGAAAAACATACTTTAATGAAATGGAAAGAGCTTAAAAATTCCATTAAGTACGAATACAACCTAAGCTATAAAAAAAATCAAATGATTGTACCTTAGGTTCTTGCTTTTGGTTATTTTTAAACAGAAGATTATATTTTGCAGGTTGATCACAATATATGTAAAAATAATTTTCCACCAAGTAATGAACCTTTAGGTAATGCTATGTCACAAAATTTCCCTTAGTTATAATAATCTAAACTCCCTTTCATAAATCCTAAGGGATAAAAATCTCTAATTCCTTTAACTGTACAAACTTAGTTGGAATAAATCCTTTTAAACTGTAGACTTCAATCTTCTGCAGGGAGTGACAATCCTTCTCAATCCCTGCTTTCTGATTTCTTAAGAGTATTAGTATGTCTTAAATTCTTTTTATATATTACTCTGAATCGGCACTTTAAGGAAATCCAAGGTGTCATGAAGAACTAAAAAAAAAAACACTGTGGACAGATGCCAGCAAAGTCCAATGGGACAGTGTGGGGTAGGGTAGTGGGTATATAGACACTTCAGTTAGGCACTTATTAAAATTATTAGTTTTTTTAAATCCTAAAATAAAAATCAATTTTATATTAGTTCGATAATATAGTAACCTGTTCCTATATTGTTACTTACACATGCTGTGTGCACAGAAAATCTAGCTCACTTGCATTTGACTTTGAATAATGGTTTTGATCTTTAAGTGAAAATTTATCTAAATATACAATTGAGTTTATAAAGATGAAAATATTAGGGAATACAAATACCTATAATGAAATCACACATATTCACTTTAAAATGTTAGTTTCAAACTCTTATTGTTAAGAAAAAAATACCTGGAGTCAAAGTACAATGACTTAAACAGCTAAGAATTAATTGAGGGAAGAATCACCACTTCACATCTTTAAAACACAAAGTAACATCAAAGATGCTCTCTGCACTCAAGAACACAGTACTCATTTTATAGTATTTGTTATTACTCCTCCGTGGTGTAAAGTAATACGGCAGTCAAGTATCTGAGAGATAATAGAGACCAGGGATGAAGTCAGTATTAGTTAAGGCTCCAGAGGAAAACAAGCAAGTTGCTAAAAAGCAAATCAGAAAAGGGGCTTAACTTAGCAAATGACTAGATCAGAAAGATAAGTTTCTTACAAATGGAACTAAAGTAAAGAAACATCAGCAAGCAGATGCACATAAAAAGGAAACTAAAACCCAATAAGAGGTATATAAACTACACACAGGAAGGAAAATGAAAATCAAAGTGAAGGAAAAAAAAAAGTACAGAAAAAATCAAGCAGCTAAAACAAGTAGCTCTCCAGAATCAGAGCTTGTAGAAACAGCTTCAAGGACAGGACCACATCTCAGCATTATTTCCAGGCACACCACACAACTGCTGACACACAGGGGACGCCCAGTGTTTGCTCAATAATTAAGCAACAGAATGTTCTTGCAAATATTTCACCTGTAAAAGAACTTAATCAGACACAGTTCAGTGTAAATGCCTGAAAGCATTTACAGAAGTCAAGTCTCCTAGAGTACCTAAAATGACCCTTTTCTGGATTTGGGGGTAGATGACAGATTAACCAGATCATAATCACTAAAAGAGAACCTGAGATACTTATTATCTTTAAGATGAGGTGCCACATCCTATTTAGTCACAATCAGCAAAATTTTAAAGACAAAGCACATTACAGTACAAACAATACTGCCTTCTAAGATCTAACATTTGAAATGAAATCCACTATAATAGAGTGACTGGTAATACAATCTCAGGCTAAACCTAACACTACACAAAACTTACCCCCAAGACTAAAAATAATAATTTTGCCCCCAAAATTCTAACACTTATTAACCAAATCCACCTGCTGTTATTTACAAACATATATAAGTTTATGTGTGTAAGTAGCATACAGCTATGCTATATTTAACAGAGAACTATACTCCCCTCCCATTCAATAACCATCCCAATATTCCATCTCCATGCAATCTTTTTTTCCCATGCAATCTTCTGACCACTATTAACTTCCTCAACCCACCAATTATATACAGAGGCGGCCAATGTTTTCCAATATCTCATCATACTGAATACAGCTGATTTCTATCCTAGAGGCAAAAAGAGAACCAGAAGCAGGATTTGAAGATAGTTGAAAATCAGAGACAGAAAGCCATGAGGGACTGAGTTTCCTTATAAGCTTATAGAAGCACAATCAAAATGGTGTATTTATTTCAAACAGATTATCTATTATGTAATTTAAGATCTTATAGCAGGAATAATAGAGATGATTAATTGACTTAGCAAAATTGGTTTGTCTCTCAATGAATGACATATGTAGATAGGAAATCTTGATAATTTTGGTAAATTTTGGATACATTAAGTCTGAAAACAATTTATTTTCAGACTCCTACCACAAAGAACTTGAGGCAAAGTAATAGATGAAGGAAGGGTAAAACCACTGAACTTTTAAAAAGGTGAGTATCTGAGTAGATACAGAAGTTACATTAATAAGACCCTGGAAAATATGAAAAATAGTATTTTCCTTAAAAAAAAAAAAAACCTAACAAAAATTTCCAGTATCACAAATGACTTTCTTAACCCATGAACTGTCTCAAAAAACCTTCTAAATTTTTAAATTCATACTTTACCACAAGAACACACATCCGAACTCCTTAAAAAATAAATTCAGGTAGAAACAAGGCTCTCAAAATGAACCAAGTCAAACTGCAGTCTTGGAAAGTTGAAAAGGTGAAAGTTCCTTTCTTGGAG
Source organism: Muntiacus reevesi (assembly GCF_963930625.1). Taxonomy (NCBI): domain Eukaryota; kingdom Metazoa; phylum Chordata; class Mammalia; order Artiodactyla; family Cervidae; genus Muntiacus; species Muntiacus reevesi. Next base: position 35,277,290 of record NC_089250.1, read on the forward strand.
AAATGTCCTGCATGTCACTCACTATTAATAAAGCACTGGTAGGCTACATTCATAAATGCATCCTCTAATTATCACCCACTGGGGTCCAGCTGTGGATGCTCAGGTCAGCATCTTATTTCTACAACATTTGTTTAGGCGTCAAATAAAATATTCTGATGACATAACCATTTAGTAACATTTGCAAGCTGGAAATATGACTAAAACTTTTTGTCTTACATAGAATTATTATTAATAAATTTAAGTTTCAATAAAAAAAGCTACTCACCACCATCCCTCTCTCTAACTCTGTGAATATGCACATTTTTGGCCTTACTGTGACCTGTGCTGTCACTGTATTTGTTTTCAGGACTATCAGATCTCCGCAACATTTTGTTTGGTGGTGAAGGATCTGCGGCGTCTCGCATTTTTTCATGTCTGTGATCACCACTACTGGGGTGACTCTTCGATGAATACTTAAGTGCCTGTAAAACATCACCCCCCCAAAATAAAAAAGAAATCAAACTTTTAATTTCTTCAGTTAATTCTATCATAAAATTTGCTATATTAACTACATTCAGTTTTATGAATTTATATCTGTAAAATTAAAATTTCTTTTAATTCTGCCTTTAAGTTATTCACACAAGACCTAACCACGAGTTAAGGCTCCTCACACATATCAAAATACTTTTTAAAAAAATCCTTCCATTAATCATCTTGTAAACACAATAAATCAAAACACTTTAGCAAATTAACTCAAGCTTTTCTAGGAGTTAAAAAGTTTAATCTGAAGTATTCACTGAGTACTACTCTACTATTTTTGCTCTGCAACTATGCTAGACACAAATACAAATAAGCATAAACACGTTTCTTCAATCTGACCCTAAAAAAGCATCAGAATTCAGAGAATTCTTATCAGAATTTCTCCAATTCTTGGATTCAAATAAGTAAGGCATTTCAGATCTAGCTTAACTACTCTTGCAGACATGGGAAACAATTTTAAGGTATAGAAATGTTGGCTCTTATTTCTGACCTATCCTAATGGAACGTAACGGAACTCCCCCCCAAAAAAATTTAACATATTTAAGACAACCATGATATAGCTGTCTTTTTAAATGCATAATTAACCATGTTTCAGAGTGTGATTCAACAATTTAATCGTTGACTTAACCAAATGTAATGCACAATGTTTTACTCGTCAAGGAACCTAGATTTTTAACTGGAACTTTAACTCATGCTACCCAGAAACACAACTGCTTCTTTGGAAACCGGCTCTCCTATCCTTTAAGTGGTCAGATGCAAGAAGTATTTACTTCTAGGGTCACCCCGGAGTTACAAATTAATGAATTTCCCTCCCCCGGAAAACAAGAGGCCAACTCTTTGAAAAAATTTTTTACAATGTTACACGAGGCTGTCACAAGAAGAAAACTATGTACTTGGAACTCCTTTCATGAGAATGAATTACCCAAGTACTCAAAGATCTCAATTTCTACAGAAACAAAAGCGCCATCTTTCACTAGTTAAGACAATTAATTATGTGCACCCAAAACAAACTGGGAAGGGGTAATGATTTACAACACACTTCAAGAGTTGAAACCCATTAGTGGCTTCTTCCCTGCCCTTCCGTCTAATTCTGATACCTCTGCGTTAACTTTTAGTTCCCCCAAAACAACAAATGAAGGCGATTCCAGAGTTACTAACCACCTCGCCCCACCGAGTCCCGCACACCCAAATAACCAAGTCAGGTCCTTCCTGGACGAGAATCAATTTTTATTCCCTTCCCCCCATCTCCCCCTCCCCCCCCCCCCCCCAGCAAAAAGAACTTGAACTTCCTCCCGTCACCTGTCAAAATAAGCCCCCACCCCTAGCCAGCAGGCGCCCCGTGAGCCGAGCGCAGGGTTTCCGGCCCCGCCGAGCGGGTTTCGCGTCTGTGGCCCCGAAGGGCCTGCAGCGACCTATGAAGCCTGCGCTCGAGTAGCGGCTCCTCCCTCCCCCGCCGGCCCCGCCAGCCCCGCAGCCCGCGCCCGCACCGTGGTACCTGGTAAGGCTGCGCGTCCCCCCGCCGGTCGTGACAGCTGGAAAACAGAAAAAAAGGGAACCTGAGGCCGGGGAACGGGCCCCCCGCACGGAGCCCGCAGAAACCCCCCCGCCCCGAATCCCAGCGGCGCTCCGGCCCCCGGCAGCCAGCCCTCCCGCCGCGCGCACACGCTCTCGCTCTCACACCCGCTCACACACACTCACACGGACTCCCGCCGGCGAGGGGCCGCCGCCGCCCGCGGCCGTCCACTCCCGACTACCCCCCGCCCGCCGCCGCCCGCGCGGCCGCTCCCCCTCCCGGCCGCTCCGGATCAGGGTTAACAACAAAAATGGCGGCGCGGCCGGCCCAGATGAGGAGGAGCGCCCCCCCGCCGCCCGCCCAGCCGCCTCGAAACGAAAAGACGATTTACCCATCACTGAGCCTCTGCTGTTTCCTCGCATACATTACCATCAATGCCCGGCCTGTGAGCGTGTGTCGGGGAGGGGGGAGCGGCCGCGGGAGACGGCGGCGGCGGGCGGGCGCGCAGGCGGCGGGCGGCGCAGGCCCGGCGCGCCCTCGGCGACGCTCAGCACCTCCCCGTCACTGGCGCCGGCGCTCCCGGGCCATCTCCTCCGTCCGCACCACGCTCACGCTCAGCTCAGGCCGGGCAGCGGCGAACCGGGGGGTAGGGGGGAGGGGGCAACACGACGCGTCCTGCTCGCCCTGCGGACAGCGCGACTGCCTCCTCCACCTTCTCCTCCTCCTGCTCCGCCGCCTCCTCCCCTCCTCCCCCCGCCGCCGCCGCCGCTGGGTCCTTCGCCGCCTCCTCCTCCTGCCGCCGCCGCCGCCGCCGCTGGTGCCGCCGCTGCCGCTCCACCAACTACATCCGGGCAACTCGGCCGCTGCGGCCTTCGGAAACCCTCGGCAGTTTCCGCCTCGCCCCTCCTCTCCCACCCTCGCGCGCGCCGGAACGCCGCCTTCGGCAAACCTCGGCTCGTCCCGGCCTTCCTCTTCCTCCGAGGCCTGGCTCGCCTCCTCGCAACCCGTCCGCTCTTTCCGGTCGCCGCTACCGGTCCGCACGCGCTCGTTCGGCCGCCGCCGTTCCAGTTTAGGGGTAGTCGGGCTCGGGGAGCCGCCTGAGGCTGGTCCCGGGGGCCCCGAGGCGCGCGGGGCGGGCAGCGTCTGTGGGAGGAGGCCGGTGGGGCGCGCGAGGAGCCATCGCGGACTAAATAAGGGCGGCTACGCTGCTGCGCGTGCGCCCGGCGGCGCGGGGGGCGGGGGGCGCGCTGGGGAGCGCGCCGGCCGCCGCCCCCACCCCCGCCCCTGCCCCTGCGGGCTCAGGCCGGGAAGCCCGTTGTTGGGCGGCTGGCGGACGGTGGGTCCAGGTGCTCGCTCTGTGCGTGGCGGCGCGAGCTCCCGCGATGCCTGCTTCTCGGAACCGGAATCGGAGCCTCGCGCCCGCCTCAGACCGGCGGGCAGACCCGGAGCTAGGCCTTCGGCCTCACAGAAGTAAGTCACCCCGGAAGCGCGGGGAAAGGGCCGGTGGCGTTCAGGGTCACCGGGCTTTGTGCCCGAAGCCCGTGCGCCTTCGAAGACCAAGGTGAGAAGGGCCAGCACCGCTGCTTTAAAACACCCGATGAGCCTGCTGATGTAGGGGGACACTCAGAAAAAGTGTCGTTTTTAATAGTTTCCACCCCAGCCGCGCCCTCCCCGCCGTCTCCTTTATTTCTCGTTTTTCTCTCTTTTAGTTCCTCCGCGCTCAGATCCAGTCATCTGGCGTTTTTCGCAGGTGAACTAACTAAGGCCTGGTGGTGGTGGCGGTTTAGTCGCAGAGTCGTGGGCGACTCTTTGCGACCCCTTGGACTGTAGCCCACCAGGCTCCTCTCTGTCCATGGGATTTTCCAGGCAAGAATACAGAAGTGAGTTGCCATTTCCTTCTCTAGACCCAGGGATTGAATTTGGGTCTCCTGCATCGCAGGCGGATTCTTTACCAACTGAGTCATCAGAGAAGCTCCAATAAGACCTGGGAAGTGCTAATGAGTTGCTTCAAATTGAATTTTATACACTGCTACAGACACAGTGGCATAGTTAGAGGGGGAAAATCCAAGTATACGCCCTAATAAAGCTTTACGTGTGTGTGTTGGGTGATGGTTTAGTCACTAATAAAGGGTGTGTGTGTGTGTGTGTGTGTGTGTTTAGAGGGGGAAAATCCAAGTATACTCCCTAATAAAGCCTTACGTGTGTGTGTGTGTTGGTGATGGTTTAGTCACTAATAAAGGGGTGTGTGTGTGTGTGTTTGTGTTGGTGATGGTTTAGTCACTAAGTCGTGTCCGGCTCTTTGTGACCTAATGGACTGTAGCCTAGCAGACTCCCCTGTCCATGGGGTTTCTACTAGAGTGGGTTGTCATTTTCTTCTCCAGGGGATCTTCCTAACCGAGGGATGGAGCTCAGGTCTCCTGCTTCGCAGGTTGATTCTTTACCACCTGAGCCACCAGGGAAGCACAAATAAAGGCTCTGGGTAGGGCGGGCAGGGCGCTAAATGATTTGCTGCAAATTGAATTTTATAGACTGCTACAGACTCAGTGGCAACATAGGCATATTTGGAGGAGAAAAATCCAAGTATACCCCACCAGTTAAGGAGTGTATCTGTGTGTGTGTGTGTGTATTGGTCGCTCTGTCATGTGAGACTCTTTGCCACTACACAGCGGCAAATAGGCATATTGGAAGAGTGAAAAAATCCAAGCTCACCTCCCAGGGTGGGGGCGGGGGTGTCTGTGTGTGTGTTGGTGGCTCAGTCGTGTCAGACTCCTTGCCACCCCATGGCCTGTAGCCTGCTAGGTTCTTCTGTCCATGGGATTCTCCAGGCAAGAATACTGGAGTGGCTTGCCATGCCCTTCTTCAGGGGATCTTTCTGACCCAGGGATGGAAGCATAAGTTTTTTCTGTCTCCTGCATTGGCAGGCAGGTTCTTTACCACTGTCACCACCATAAGAAGCTCAACCTTTACCTGAGGGTGATGGTATTCAGGTGGTTTTATTTCTTCTGCTCTAAACTCCTTATAAGGCAGCATTAACTACAAAGGATAGTAATAAACGTAAACTAAATATACAGCCATTTACAGGGAAGAAAAAGGCAAGGTAGGAAATAAATCAGAAGAAACAAGATCCCTTCAAAAAGAAGTATCAAAAAACTGGTTTAAATGGTATCTAACCAGTTACATTATTGCTGACCTAATCAAGAGATGGGACGATGGGGGAAAGGGCCAGAGATCACAACTGGTGGGAAAAAAATTTTTTAAATCAGGTAGCCATATTTGTCGAAAGGTCAGATTATTGCTGTTTGGGAGGACCGGTAAAGACCTACTTAGTGCCGTCCGATGCTGTCAGTAACTAAGAAGAAAACTGCCAGTGACTGAAATGGAAGAAAAAAGAAAAACTGGAGCTTTTTAAGTGCAATTTCTAGGACTTTTGTAACAAGACATCACATTGGAACACCACAGAAAATAGTACGGAAGTCTCATGCACAAACATTTTGAAAACTGGCAGCAAAATTTATTACTAATTTCTTGTTTAATGATTGAATGTCTGCTGAACCTGTTATACACTCTTTGATCAAAACAGCAAACTGGGCTGAGCTACAGAGAGAAACAGCGCTAGCAGTGTACAGTCCATACTGGTTAATCACAGATACTGCATTGGCGAGTTCACTTTCTCTCACTAAAATTTATCTGTGATCCCCAGATCAATAGCCACAGTATTTCTGGACATGCGTGGTAGAGAATGTGACTTGCCTGATAGGCACTGATGAGAGTAAAGGCAACACTCAGTGTTATTATTTCAGTTCTCATACTGTAAACAGATGTGCTTTTCACGATACAAACAGTCATGTTTGTAGCATTTTTTTGTTGCTTTTTACTGGTGATTGTCCTGTTTTAAGTGCCCCTCCACTCCCACCCCAAACACAATGCTAAACTCTTATCTAGTACTCCTAAGCACAAGACGGCTGTGATGTTCTTTGTAGAGAAAATGTGTACTTCGTCGGGTTGATTTAGGTACATCGTTAGTGCTTTTGCCCATGAAGAGGTGAGTGCTGATGAATCAACAATATATTAGATAAGATGTCTAAACAGACATCTGCTTCCCTGGTGGTTAGCAATAAAGAATCCACCTGCAGTGCAGGAGATGCAGGTTCGATCCCTGGGTCTCAAAGATCCCCTGGAGGAGGAAATGGCCATCCACTCCAGTATTCTTGCCTGGGAAAGTTCCATAGACAGAGACTGGTGGGCTACAGTCTATGAGGAAGCAAAAGAGTCAGACACGGAAGTGACTAAACCACCACCACCACATGTCTAAACAGAAACACACATAAAGTTGAATCATTTGATGAAACTGTGGTCAGAGTGTCTCAGGACCCCATCCATGTGTTTATTTCCCCAGGAGCAGTTCAGCGTTCCCAGTGACTATAGAACCTAGCTGCCTCAGATAATGAGAAGCGACTATTTACTAAAGTACGTATCTAAACGTTAAACCCATTTTTTTTTAAATTTCACCTCTGTAAGGGAATCTAATTCCATTATCTGTTGTTATGACTCCTCTCTTCCTCTACTTTACCTACCTGACGTGTATACCCTGCTCAATTCACTGCATGCTTGAGGAAAATGAGCTGCCAGTATTCCTTACCCCCTATGTTACTGAAAGCTCAGCCTCTGCACAGGTGCCATATCAAATCCTAGAGACAGAGTTTAGGGTGAAGAAGAAAATATCGTTATTACTTCACCAAGCAAAGGGAGACACACCAGGTTTCTGCCTAGAAAAACTGTGTCCCAACCCCAGAGGACTTGATGGGGTTTTATACCAGTGGTTTAAAGGTGGGGTCTCTAACAAGGTTAGGATGTGAGCGGAAAAAGTTGAGGGTGTGAGCCCACAAGGTTCCTCTGTCCGTGGGGCCTGCCAAGCAAGAATACCGGATAATCTTCCCAACCCAGGAATAGAACCCACATTTCCTATATCTCCTTGTATTAGCAGGCGGGTTCTTTACCACCTGGGAAGCCCGTCATCTCAGGTGGACGATCTCCTAATCTTGATGGTCCCTTTAATCTTGCCTCAGATTGTTTCTTGTATGCTCCTCCCTTGATCTGCCCTTTGGAGCTCGGGGAAGGTCGTGGAGGCTGGAGTCTCTCCTACAAGAAATAGGGAACAGAAAGGCCTCTATGCCCAAGAGCCTCACTGGGCCCTGCTCAATTTCACCTCTCACTAATTTCTCTTAACCATGTACACTACCCATCTGTTTAACATCTTCCAAACCTGACATTACATCCCAACATTACATTACATTTGCTGTGTTGCTTCTTGTTTCTGTAAGAAAATAGAAGGAATCAGAAATGTGTAACAGCTCCGGCCCATTCCCACCCTTGCATCTAGCAACGTTCCTCCATCTAAATACACTACTAGCCTCCATAACTGGATGGACAGTCCAAATTACTACCCAAGACCAAAATGGCTACTTTTACATCAAGTTCCATTTTACTCTTGGAATTGTCCTCTTTTAGAAGTTTCCCCGTTCAACTTAATCATTTTATAAACATTTTAATAACTGCCCTCTGGGGAAAAAAAATCTCGATTGTATCTCCCTCCAAATACTACCCCATTGCTCTGATCCACTCCTATACAGAAAAACTTCATCTCTCATGTCTGCTACTCATTCTTAAACCTGAAAGTTAGACTTGATCCCCAAACTCCACTTAAACTTATCCTCTGGATTCTCAGGAGCCTCCATGTTCTCAAATCCACTTTTCATTTCTCAGTCTTCATCTTACTTCACCTGTGAGCAGCATTTGATAACTTATAGCTGATGACTTACTCTCTTCTTCGTGAAGCTGCTTTTCTTGCCTACTGGAATTCCGCTCTGTTATGTTTCTCTCCTGTTTTCTAAATGATTCCTTAGTCTCCTTGCTGGCTCCTCTCCTATCTTAAAACCCACTATTGGCTTCCCATCTCAGAATGAAAGCCGTGGACTTTGCATCTTACCATGGTATACAGCCCTGCGTAAACCACTCCCACCCACGTTATCCCTGGTTTTGCATTCAGGACTTTTTTACTTGCTCAGTCTTCTCCCACCTCTCGACCCTCCACTTTCCACTGCTACACCAAGCATGTCTGGGTCTCAGGACCTCTACTCTAGTATCCTGCCTGAGTGCCCTTCTCCTTGGCATGAACTTTGCTTACACTATGTCTCTCCTCAGATCTCTTTCAGAAAGGTCTGTACTCTGAGAACTATGTAAACCGTACCCCACTTACTCTCCCTTACTCTGCTCAATTTCCCTTGCTCTATTGTCTTGTGTATTTCATTTAATTGTTGACTCTCACTAGAGTGAAGGCTGTATGTGATAGAATGAGATAAATATTTGTTGAGTGAAAGATTTAACTACAAAGATGTGCAAAGAAAGTAGCAAAATATTGTAAGTCTCAAGAGAAAAAAGGTATATGGTTTCATTTCTGCTTGCTCTCTAAAACAAACAGGATTAATTCAGTCCTGCTGTCACAAATTAAATGGGGAAAAACTGGATTATCCCTAATATAAAATACTATAAAAGGTAACATTTGAAAATCTTTATATAAATTTGCCTATGTAGCTAATCTTATGCAGATTACTTGCATGCCTTTCTAATGAGAGATCTCAAATTTGTAAATGAGCAGGAGATCTGTATTTAAGCCAATAAATTAATAGATGTCAGCCACTACAGGGGAGAACTATCAGCAAAAGGCATCAGTGACCCTGATTTTAACACCATCCTCTTGGTGGAGGAAGAATAAAAAACTCATGTCCTCAAGCCTCTACAAGCCTCTTGTAAAAGAGACTTTAAAAGGTTTTGCTAGAATTTTTAAAGGGTCACAAAAGAAATATATTCCCTGAAATTTTTACTGACCTCTTTTCACTTCTCTTTTTTTCTCTTCTTGCCTTTCTGTCCTGTGCCTTGACACAGTGTAGTGATTGAGAGCATGGGTTTTGGAATCAGAATGACAGGATCTAGAACTCGCTACATGGTTGACTGATTAGCAGTGTAATGTTGGGCAGATTATCACAGTCTCCCAAGATTATGCTTCCTTGTCTCCAAAATTGGCTTGATTAGGTATAGGGCTGTCTGTAAACAGTGAATGAGATTCGATAAATAATTTAGCACCACATGGCATATACATGCTGCAGTACAATCTTTCAAAAAAAAACTGCAAGGAATTACCCACAGAACTTAGAATACAGCCTGAGTCATAATACTGTGCATCTCATGTGAAATGGATACTCTGACATGCTGCATGGGTGACCCCAAGTTATGGACCAGTCCCTGCTCACAAAACCACAGTATTCAATGTAATTTGCATGGCACTGTCTGCTTGTACGTAAGCACATATACTCACTGGTGAAAATTGTAGTCTGACAAAAACATTGTTTAAAGTTTCCTGTGTTAGGTTTTAGGAGGTTTTCTTATGGCTTCATCCAGTCATGTGAGATCTTAACTACCCAACCAGGGATCAAACTCACACCCTGTGCAGTAGAAGCACAGTCTTAACCACTGGACCACCAGGGAAGTCCCAGGCTTTACTTCAGATTACAGTAAAGCAGGCTGGATCCAAAAAGGAAGCACTCCATTTTACCAGGAAGTTACCCCCAAACAGCCAGTCATCTAACCAGTTAGGGAGACAGCACCTCTTGGGGAGGAAGTGGAAGTGCTGCGATGATGGTACACAGGCCTTACTGCTCCAGTCGATGGATCCTTGGTTTATCCAGGTTGTTCCTCAGTGTAAACTTTCCTTTGCTGACTTCTTTTTGCAAAGCAATATCAAACCTTAGGAGAAAGGTAAGCAACTTTTCAAATAGGAAAACTGATTCTTTGTTTTGAAAAATGTTCATTGTATCTGCTTTTTACCAATTTTACTCTTTTTGTGAACAAGTGGTTTTTAATTTTTTTTTTTTTAATGCTGCTGCTGCTAAGTCGCTTCAGTCGTGTCCGACTCTGTGCGACCCCATAGACGACAGCCCACCAGGCTCTGCCGTCCCTGGGATTCTCCAGGCAAGAACACTGGAGTGGGTTGCCATTTCCTTCTCCAGTGCATGAAAGTGAAGTCGCTCAGCCATGTCCGACTCTTCACGACCCCATGGACTGCAGCCTACCAGGCTCCTCTGTCCATGGGATTCTCCAGGCAAGAGTACTAGAGTGGGGTGCTATTGCCTTCTCCTTTTTAATGTTAGGAACTATATAAACTAGAAAAATTTCTCCCCCTAAAAAGCTTATCACTGCCCTTAAGGCTTCTTTTTCACCCTTCAGCTGTTTGTCTTTCAAAGCAGAGGGAAAGCCTAAAAGTGGTTTCATGGGACCCTTTTAGTCCGTTAGGTTTTGGAGAAATTACACCACTTCGGTATGTTTGGTAAAGCACAGTTTGCCTATCAGACTGGTGAATTCTAGGCCTTCCCTGGTGGTCCATTAGTGAAGAAGCCACCTGCCAATGCAGGGGACACGGGTTTGACCCCTAATCCAGGTAGATCCCACATGCCTCAAAGCAGCTAAGCCCGTGCACCACAACTGGGCTCAGGAGCCCAAAACCAGAGAAGCCACCACAACGAGAAGCCCATGTACCACAATGAAGACTGGCTTTCCACAGCTAGAGAAAGCCTGCTCAAAGCAACAAAGACCCAGCTCAGCCAAAAATAATAAATAAAATTTTAAAATTAAAAAAAAAAAGACTGGTGGACTCTAGAGGCTCTAATGCAGTTTGCAATGATTTCTTGTTAAAGTAGGGTTTCTCCAGGTCCTGCAGATAGCAGTCTCTACCCCTGTCAACACTATCCCTACAGGATATCATTTCTGCAAAACCTTCCAAACACTCACATACAGATATTTTGTTCCATAAATTCCTGGAATATGGCTGGATTGGGGAAATCATAAGAGGTATAGTGGGCTTCCCTGGTAGCTCAGCTGGTAAAGAATCTGCCTGCACTGCAGGAGACCCTAGTTCAATTCCTGGGTCAGGCAGACCCGCTGGAGAAGGGATAGGCTACCCACTTCAGTTTTCTTGGGCTTCCCTGGTGGCTCAGCTGGTAAAGAATCCACCTGCAATGCAGGAGACCTGGGTTTGATCCCTGGATTGGGAAGATACCCTGAAGAAGGGAACAGCTACCCAGTCTAGTATTCTGGCTTAGAGAATTTGTGGAGTTGGATACAACTCAGCGACTTTCACGTCTCATCAAGAGGTATAGTGTAAGCCAGCTTAGGATAGAATTTAACATGGTAGCCAGTTTTTCATGCAGAATTTGAAGAAATACTATAATATCACTCATGTCAATGTCCAGTATTTCCTAATTAAGCTTCATTTCAAGATGGGATAACTTCAGTAGGGATATTCTTTTAAGCTCACTGTCGGCCTGTATTGTGTGCATTTAGGCCACTGTGTTAAACCCATCGCAGCAGGGAGCACACTTGGGACTTATGAGCAGGTGTCTGTACTTGCAGCCCAGCCCAGCACAGCAGGGACATATGACTCCATCGGCACAGCTTCAAACTTGTATTAGTGTTGACTGCTTGATACAGGTAGTGTGCAACTGTGTGGTACCAAATTCCCTCCTTTTAAAATGTTTTTCATCTGACTTTTCATCCTTTCTTGCATCATGAAGTATACTTTAAGAAAAAGGGATATTCATCATCTATATATTTAAAAAGCCATCTTACATCAACATCTAAAAAATTTCATCTGTAAAATTCTGAAATCCATTTTTGATGTTTTTCTACATGAAAGTTACTTTCCTGTCAGAAGGAATATTAGATGTATATTTTTACTTATTATTTGTTTGGCTTCACCAGGATTTAGCTGGGGCACCCAGGATCTTCCTTGCAGAATGCCATCACTTAGTTGTGGCAAATGGAATCTAGTTCCCTGACCAGGGATGGAACCAAGCCCCCTGCATTGGGAGCACAGAGTCTTAACCATAGGAACACCAGGGAAATACCTTATTTGACAGAATATTGACCTGTTTATATAGTGAGTAGATTTACCTACAGAACACTACAAATATGAAAGCTCTCTGTGGCAAAAAGACCTCCTGCCAGTATCTTTTCATTCTTAGTAGAACGCTTGGTTTTTATTGGGACTATCTGTCCAGAAGACTGTATTTCCTTACTTCCCTGTATCTTGAGGTAGCCATGTGATCAACTTCTGTCTAGCAGGATATAAGCAGAAGTGCTTGGAACTTCTAGGGGATCCTTGAAGAGAAAGGGCTATTCCACCTCTCCCTCTGGCACAACGTGATGTGATGGCTGGAGCTTGACTAGCCATCTTGAGCTGTGAAGTGGAAGCCGTGTGCTAAGGATGGTTTCCTGGCACAGTGGACAGGCGTATCAGCCCCAGAGAGACTACGGACAGCCAGATTTTTTTTTCTGTGAGAGAAAATAATCTGCTATTTTGGTAATCTGCTGTAACACTGGGTTTCTTGTTGCTCGTAGCTAAGTCTAAGTCTGCTCTCAAATATGGAAAGAAATGATCTGAAAGTACATTGTACTGTGCTCTAAGTTGTTTAATTTGGGGTGGGTGATATGGCATCTCCATTTGATGAAGAAATTCAAATCTAAATAGTGAAAGAAAAAAATAACAATACAGCTCACTTCAGTTTTTCTTCCCGAAGATGTCGGTACCTTTACCGTGATGTTCACTTCCTTTGAAAGAATAACATGACTTAACAAGTGAAATAGGTTGTCTAAAGCAAAATACCTTGCTACTTTAAATTTGCTAACAGACTCTGTTGTATTTATTTTCAATTCTTGTGTCTGTTGCATTTGTGGAAAGTTCATGTTCCAATGAATTCAGGAAATTAATGTTGAATTAATAGTAAGTGAAGTTTGTATTGAAGGTGATTGCTTCTAGAAGGCTGGTACCTTATTTCTTGGTCTCATTGGTGGATGCATGTATATTTATTTTTAATCCATTAAAATGTACATATGTTTATGTGCTTTTCTGAATTAATATATTTCATAAAAATAAAGGATTAAAGACGTGAATTTTGTGGTTTCTTTAAAAATACACCTTTCACTTACTTTGAATCAAATATTTTGTTTTTGACAAAAAGAAATGTAAAATATAAAATTCATATTATTGTTAACAAATTCCTCAATAGTATATTGCTTTGATTAACAATTTTTATCAAGTATATGTGTTTTTTTTGTTGTTGTTAAAACCTTTCAGTAATTGAACTAACTACATAGTTCCAGAAAGTTAGCAGACTTTCTCTATATAACATCCACTTTAAGCTAAACCCTTTAATGGGTAGAATCTAGTTTAAACAGAACCACTTCATGTCTTATGTAGAACAAGCCTAGGATGAATGAATTGCTAGATTAGATTTTATTACAGGTGCAGTAACATTCTAAGACATATTTCTGTAAAAGTGTAGCATCGTAAAAGAGTGTTAGTCTCCACGAGTGTGTTTGGACAAGGCACTGTAGATTTTGAGTTTTAGTTTGCCATATCCATAGAAGATGTATACTAATCCCTGCCGTCCTACAGTTGTAAAAATACAGTGAGATATGTGCACATCCATTGAACAAGCACTTCATAAACCTGTTGTTATTAATATACAGATTTAATTTAACAATTTTTTCCTCTGCCCCTTCTAAACCCAACTTATACAACTGGAAGTTTTCAGTTCACATACTGCTGAAGCCTAACTTGAAAGATTTTGAGCATAACCTTACCCTTACTAGCACACAAAATGAGTGCAGTTGTTCGGTAGTTTGAAAATTTCTTTGGCACTACCTTTTTTGGGGGTTGGAATGAACACTGACCATTTCCAGTCCTATGGCCACTGCTGTTTTCCAAATTTGCTGACTTACTGAGTGCACCACTTTAACAGCATCATCTTTTAGGATTTTAAATAGCTCCACTGGAATTCTGTCACCTCCACTAGCTTTGTTGTAACGCTTCCTAAGGCCCACTTGACTTCACACTCCAGGATGGCTAGGTGAGTGCCCCACCATCATGGGTATCCCGGTCATTAAGACCTTTTTTGTATAGTTCTGTGTATCCTTGCCATCTCTTAATCTCTTCTGCTTCTGTTAGGTCCTTATATTTCTGTCCTTTATCATGCCCATCCTTGCATGAAATGTTCTCTTGATATCTCAAATTTTATTGAAGAGATTGCTAGTCTTTCCTATTCTGTTGTTGTTTTCCTCTGTTTCTTTGCACTGTTCATTGAAGAAGGCCTTCTTATCTCTCCTTGCTGTTCTCTGGAACTCTGCTAAAGATGAAGCTCCAATACTCCCACCACTTGATGTGAAGAACCGACTCATTGCAAGAGACCCTGGTGCTGGGAAAGATTGAAGGCAAATGAAGAGGGCGACAGAGCATGAGATGGTTAGATAGCATCTCCATCTCAGTGGATATGAATTTGAGCAAACTCCCGGAGATAGTGAAGGACAGGGAAGCCTGGCATGTTGCAGTCCATGGGGTCGCAGAGAGTCAGACATGACTTAGTGACTGAACAACAACAATTTAACATGGACATGGTCCAGGTTGATCCAAGTTCTCTGAGGCCTTATGTGTCAGCAGAGGGAGTGTATCAGTTGGGTCAAGCAGCACTAGCTGCCTTCCAGGCACTCTGACTTCTCAGGAAATTTGCACAGCACAGATTAATCCCTCCATCCCCTCCTAATCCAGTGTGGGTCAGGTGGGTCTCCTTGGTGGCCCTCCTACCGAGAGGAGAGACATGGAATTGGGGATGTGAGATGCCTACGTTTTGCAACTCTGCCACCTTAAAGTCCTTTATTAATACTCCCAGCTCCCCTGATGGGACGAGAACTCACACCTGCCCATTAAAATCCTATATTCTTCCCATCAAAGCCCTCGGGCCAGAACTGTTTCTAGAGCCCCACCCCACCTTCCGGGAAACATGGATATTTGTAACACTACCAGGCACAGCAACAGGCAGCTTAAAAGAGCTATTTGATTTAAAGCAGGAAATCCTAATATTTAGTCCATGAAATGGCTTTAAGATAGTCTGAGAATCCCACTAGATTTTATACAAAACTCTGGGGTGTGTTGTGATGTTTATTGTTTCAGAAAGAGAATCCATTGTTTTCTTTGGTCTCAAGGGGTTCTCAAAAAAAAAAGTTAAGAATTATGATTTAAGGTGAGATTTTCCTGGTGGTCCAGTAGTAAGACTCCGAGCTCCCAATACAGGGGGCCTGGGTTCAATCCCTGATCAGGGAACTAGATCCCACATGTTGCAACTAAAACCCAGTTACCCAAATTAATATATTAGTTAATTTTTAAAAAAGAACTACTGATTTAAGGCAATAGGTAAGAGGAGAAAAACTATGGAATTGGCTGCTCTCCTTTTATATTTAACACTACCTATAGTTTACAACCTACTTTCTATAGGTGATACATGAACCATAGAGGTTCCACACACAATGACCAGGCATTTTTCATATGTTACCTTTAATATTCACATTCACCTTGAAGTCAGATATTCCCATCCCCTTTTTGCAAATAGAGAAACTAAGAAGCATAAAGATCACATAATATGCCCCAGATTACACACCAAGTAAATGCAAGGAATACCTATGAACCCAGGGCTTCAAAATCAAGCTTCAAAATCCTCATCTCATACTGGGCAATTTAAGTGTTTACCATCCACTATAAATGAGATAAAAGACAATATGGCCTGAACACATTTCTGACTTTTATTTTCCTCCAAATTGAACAAATAAAATACTGGTCTTTAGCAGGAATGTCATAGAAATTTCTGTGGTTCAATTGACAGACTCCAACATTGATGAAGATCTGTTGTATACAGAACTGGCTACAGATAGAAAAAAAGACCAAGTAACAAAGACAAAAAGAGAAAAGAATTTCTACCTTATTCATGCTTAAATAGATGGATAGATATGTAGAAATACGTGCTTTTTTGATTTTGAGATAACTACAAATAATTTTAAGTAGCTGCATTGAACTGGTGACAAAATTTTTTTTCTTTCTATTTTTTTGCTGAATTTTCTAAATTTTCACTTTAAATATCAAAATTCATTTAGAAATGATAAATATGTCCCTGAAGTATCCAGAGTGACTCATGATCTTCAGAGAGCACTATTGAGTTGGTATCCTGGAGCATTTTGGGCAATAGAATCTGGATTTTTTTTTCTTGAGAACATCAAAAACCAACTCTGGCTATAATAAGCAAAATGGAATTTATTGGAAGAGCTTAGAGAATTCCTGGAAAGTTGGGTCCCCCAACTTGGACAAAGAACAGGAACCAAGTTGCTCTCAAGGGTCAGGAAGCAAGTTGTCAGCAAAGTTCTTGCAGCAGTAAGAATGTCTTCTCAGCTGGTAACTGTTTTCATCCCAGTGCTTCAGTGATTCAACATTCAGTCTCAAGAGTGTCTAAATGTCCAGTCCTCGATAACAGGCTCAATACTCCTCTCCCTGCTATTTGCCTGGTCCTATAGCCTTCTGTTCCCATGAAGGAAAGAAGCCACTTCCAAAAATGACTCGCAGTTAAGGGTTCTCAAAACAGAGGCTGAGAGACCAAATCAGGCAGCCAAACAGTGGCTGCCCTACCACAAGCAGCCATCCCACAGGTCACTGACACCAGGCTCTTAGTGTATAACTTTTAGGAAAGGAAATTAAAAGGCGAAATGTCTTAGTCAAATTTCTTTGTTACCTATGCTGAGCAAAAATATAAAAAATGTATTCTATAAAATAGGCTTCCCAGGTGGAGCAGTGGTAAAGAATCTACCTGCCAATGCAGGAGACAAGAAATTCGGGTTCAGTCCCTGGGCCAGGAAGATCCCCTGGAGTAGGAAAAGGAAACCCACTCCGGTATTCTTGCCTGGAAAATCCCAGCAACAGAGGAGCCTCGTGGGCTACAGTCCATGGGGTTTCAAAACAGGCATGACTGAGTGACTGAGCTTACAGCACATTCTATGAAATAATATATTAATTTGGAAATACCATTCATCTCAATTACGGCTCTTTCTATCCCAATACTTACTAGAGGAACAAAAACTAAGTAGAGAGAGGTCTTTTAATAGAATAGGGGGGCGACTTCTCTGGCGGTCCAGTGGTTAAGACTTTGCCTTTCAATGAAGGTGGAACAGGTTCAATCCATGGTCAGGTAGCTAAAATCCCACATGCCTCACAGTCAGAAGATAAAACAAAAACAGAAGCAATATTGTAACAAATTCAATAAAGACTTTAAAAATGGTCCACATCAGAAAAATCTTAAATAAAAGAGTAGGATTGGAATTCCCAGGTGATCCAGTGGTTAGGACTCAGCACCTCCACTGCTGTGCATAGGTTCAATCCCTAGTTGGGGAACTAAGATCCGGTAAGCTGTGTGGTGTGGTCAAACATAAAAATAAAAAAGAACATGATTGATTGTATCAAAGGAGGCTTTCCAGGTGGCACAAATGGTAACAAATCCCCCTACCAATGCAGGAGATGCAAGGGATGCAGGTTTGATCCCTGAGTCAGGAAGATCCCCTGGAGAAGGAAATGGCAACCCACTCCAATAGTCTTGCCTGGAAAATTTCATGGACAGAGGAGCCTGACAGGCTACAGTCCATGGGTTCACAAAGAGCTGGATGTGACTAAGCGTGCACACAAGCAATACCAAAAGAAGTACAATAAGGAAAAGAAGTTGTGAATAGTCAATAATAAAAGTAAGTAAGAAGAAATAGGAAAAAAGGAAAAGGGATGAAGAGACAGACCCTGCAAAGGAAAAGAAAGGGAGGCTGTTGGGAGAAATGGATGCAAGCCTTTGGCAAGCTCCTTCAGGCTTGCTCCATCTGCTACCGTGAATTCCTCGTCACCCTCCCTTCCTGACACCGTTACTTCCATCAGTTCCAGTGAGCTCCCTGCACCTACAGACAAACCTACACTCTGCAGAGATTTAGAGCTCATTGAGATCTCAGGAAGTCAGGAGAAGCGGTCCCTACCAAGTGCAGCTTCCCTGCACCATCAACACAGGAGCTCCAGAAAACCACAGGTGCTGGGCACAGCAGCCCTGGAGGGGCTCCCGCAGAAATCTGATGGATAGCGATAAACTTCAGAACCTGTTCCTCCCTTTTGCTTCTTCAGATCCTTTCCAAACAAAGCTCTTCCAAAGGAGGACAGAACCCTTCATTAGGGGAACCCGATGCAGCAAACCAGGGCTCACTCACATCTGTCTCTGGCCTGAATTTCACCAGGAAATTCACCTAGGCACGCTTTGTTGAGAAGTGCTTTGTGACAAGGCTTCACATTTTCCCTCAAATCAGCTAAAACAAAATCTTAGGTTTACCTCTTTGGTTTTCACATTTTTCTCTGTTGAGCTTAAGTAGAAAGGACTGTTACAGAACCAAACTTGGGTCCACTCACCTACAGGCCATAAAAACAATCTAGTGACCCCAGGTTCTGATGAAGGAAAGTGCAGCATTTTGAAACTGCAACTCAGATTGAAACCTGAACCCAAGCGACTGAGACTTGAACCCAGGCAAAACCCAGACTGGGACTTGAACCAAGTATTTTAACTGAGATCACACACCTGCTCTCAGGACTTAATGGAGTTCAGGTTCTTGATACTTGATTGCAAAAAGAGTTCAGTGTGAGACAAAATGATAGGTAAGAGGTGGATTCATTTAGAGAGAAACACACTCCACAAAGTATGGGCCACCTCAGAAGGCAAGAGCTGCAGCCCGGTAAGAGGGTGTCAGTTTTTATAGGGGTGGGTCATTTCTTAGGCTGGTGAGTGGGAGGGATATTCCAGCTATCTTGGGGAAGGCTATGTGCTAGGTCACTTCAGTCATGTCCAACTCTGTGACCCAATGGACTGTAGCCTGCCAAGCTCCTCTGTCCCTCAGATTCTCCAGGCAAGAATTCTGGAGTGAGTTGCTATATCCTTCTCCAAGGGACCTTCCCAACCCAGGGATCGAACCCCCATCTCTTAGGTCTCCTGCACTGGCAAGTGAATTCTTTACCAGTAGCCCCACCTGGGGAAAGGGTGGGTGTTTTCAGAAACTGGGCCACCACCCACCTTTATGACCTTTATGGACTTGCAACTATCATGATGTCTGTAGGGCTATCACTTAGCTTGCTGATACGTTACAGTGAGTGTACACTGAGACTCAAGGTCTAGTGAAAGTCGATTTGTCTGCCATCTTACATCTGTTTGATGCTAATCAGTCTATGTTATGTCCTCAGGCTATGTCATTCCTTTCAAGATTGTTCCCTAAATTCCCAGCCTCCTGTTTCAGCTTGGACCCAATGTGGGGCCAAGCAAGGAATATGGGCAATTAATTCTCAAAAGGCCCAAATTCCCCAAAGGCTTTCAGGGAAAGGTTTTTAAGGACAGAGTGAAGAAGAGGGCTTCAGGGTGTGTGATCAGCTCATGAACATTCTTCTGATTGGTTGGTGATGAAGTAATCAGGAATGAAAATCAGAAACCTTCCAATTCCAGCTGGTTTGATCACAAGCTGGTGATCAGTATGCATTTAACTTCTACCTGGTGAGGGTTTCAGTACTTGCAAAATAGCTCAAGGATATGGCTCAGAATATTATTTGTAGCCCTTGAAGAGGAGTTGAATGTCCTTGACTTTAATGGCTGAACTATCATTATCATGTCTTGCTGGACTGTTTTCCTTTGTTTCTGCATTCTCTTACTTCTCTGATTAAATGTGTTCTTTGGAACTCAGGAAGGCCTCGGAAACTAAAGTTTTTTCCATAAACAAGAGGCAGACAGAAGACACAGTGGGGGATCTGTCCCTGGAATGCCCCCATAGGATCCTGCTCAGGTACTGGACTGTTCTTAACCAAAAACTTCCAGCAGCATGATCACTGGTTATGGAAATCCTGGAAAGTCCAAACAGCCCCCAAATTATAGTCTACTTTGAAAATGAATACTGTATTAGACAAATACGAAAAGTCTTGAGAGAGGGATACTCCTAGATGTTTGTCTGCAACTCTAAGACTGTGATTAAAGTCCAAAGTAGGAAGAGGTAGAGAGAAAAAAATAGATTGTGATAAAATCTTTCTACTCTGTTTTCTCAAAAGAGCATTTCCTTGTCCCCTTCTTTGGGAGTTACCCTGTTCACTCCCTTTCCATATTAACAGTTTGTCTCAACTTTGGCCAAGTTCTGCTATATTTTGTAAATCAATCTTGTTTTTCTATCAGCAATAGCAAGCACAGAAACTTTTTAAAGAGGAATGACTGTATCAAGACTTAGACTTGAGGAAGAATAAAAAAAAATAGGTCAATTTAGGCTTCATTTTATAGCATACGCTTTTTATAACATGTATTTTTCTTAAATTTAGCATGTATTTTTGTTACAGAGCAGCAAACATGTAGAAGAGATTTTTTATTTGGAGACTTGTTTAATAAACATGTTGGCACTTATTAGGAAAAGTCAAAACCTTAAAAAGGAGAGTTATAGACTTCCCAACTTCTATTAGAAAATAAATATAGATTTGGCAGTCTATCCTGGTGATTGGGTGATAGGCATATGACAATATTTAATGCAGAAGACAATGGTTTCAAAGAAAATCAGAGAACGAGCCTTGTGTCACTGAGATGGGCTGGTAAACACTGAGAAAAGTCAAAATACTTTTAAGTTTTTAGAGCAACCATGCTTTCTGCAAGGATGTAAGAGCCTGAGAGTTACCATTTAAGAGAGAGAAGCCTGACCCTGAATTCTCAGAAAAATGGAACTGGAGTTAAGAACATTTTAGTGTTAAACTGGGTAGGGGTATATTTGGCCATCAAGAGTGCATCTTTTACTTAGACTGGAGGCCAGGCTTTGGGCTCAGATGGAGAGGAATGTGTTTCTCTAATACACAAGAGAACTGAGAACAAGAAATTGAGTAGCTGCTTTAAATCCTCTTAGATACATACAGACCCTGTATGTATTTAAACTCACTAACTATATGGCTCTGGTCTTGGCCTGGTCGTGGAAAGACGTGGGCAAGAATGAAAACTGAAAACAGTCTAAATGACAACTCTGTGCAGGGACATCAGTTAAATGGCTTTAAGCAACACATATGCTTATTCGCCCCTGTTGTACAAAATCCATGCCTAATGATGAGCCAGTTCTGGAGTCAACTGGTTTACACACCCTACATGCCTGAGAGCAAAGCAGACCTGGAGTAAGCGAGCACATGTGACACAACTCCAAGGACCTCAGTCCATCCTGCGGCCTCTCAGTTCTCTCTGGTGTACCTGTGTCTCTTTGCAAAGTGCCTTTGCAGTGCCTTCCTCGGGAGACCGTCTATTTCCAGTCCTTACATCTGGACTTGACCATGGGACTTGCCCTGCAAATGTACTGCAAGTGGAGGCTTGACCAGCACCTGGGCACACAGCCCCTCCCTCTCTTGCTGTTGAAGCCTCTGCCTGTTACCAAGCCTAAGCTCATACTGCTCAATGCGTGACAAGCCAATCAATTGAGAAATAAGCTGCTGGGGCTAGGAATAGTGATTTTATTCAGAAAGTCAGCAGGCAGAGAAGATGGTGGACTAGTGTCCTAAAGATCCATTTTGCTGGGGTTTGAATGCTAGTTTCTTTTATAGAACAAAGAGGGGAAGGTGAGGAAGTAAAGTGGAAAAGGTGATCAGTTCAGTTCAGTTCAGTTCAGTCGCTCAGTCGTGTCCGACTTTTTGCGACCCCATGAATTGCAGCACGCCAGGCCTCCCTGTCCATCACCAACTCCTGGAGTTTACCCAAACTCATGTCCATTGAGTCGGTGATGCCATCCAACCATCTCATCCTCTGTTGTCCCCTTCTTCTCCTGCCCCCAATCCCTCCCAGCATCAGGGTCTTTTCCAGTGAGTCAACTCTTCACATGAGGTGGCCACAGTATTGGAGTTTCAGCTTCAGCATCAGTGATAAGTTGTAGCAAATTATTTTCTGGTTCCAGTCAGACTGGGGGGGGGGGGGTTGGGGGGGGTTGTTAATTTCTTCTTTCCTGCATCCATTCACAGATGGGCTTCATCTGGATGTTTCCCATAAGCTAAACAAAGGTATTTTCAACCTTAACTCTCAGGCATGGGAAGCAGGATTCCCAGAGATAGACCATTATGTACATTTTAAGCTATAGACCACATCCCTTTAGTGATGAACTTGTAACAAAAGCATAGAGCACAAAGGTTAATGGAAAAGAAACAGATCCAATAGGAATTCACATTTATTCTTCCCTATCACATACCCACTTTTCAGAAAAAGCTCAGGCTAGTCTTGTAAAGGATGAAAGAGTACATGGAGAGAGGACCCAGCCATGCCAGTCAATCCAGCTTCTTCAGGTGAGAACTACACTGGCAGGGAACTGAGAGCTGCTGACCCCACATGGAGCAAAGACAGACGCAAAGGACTGACCTACAGAACTGTGAGCAAGTACTGGTACTCTGCTTTTTAAGTCATTACATTTGGGGGATGATTGGTTATACAGTAAAAATTAACACCATTACTAAAAAGTAGATGCTAATTATTATTGTTCAAACAGAAAATGTTGCTTTAAATCTTTAGCAAACATGCATGATACAGTGATAATTTTTTAAGACTAAAATAAATCTAATATACCTTTATTTATATACTGAAAGTATTAGTTGCTCAGTCATGTCCGACTCTTTGCAACCCCCTGGATTGTAGCCCACCAGACTCCTCTGTCCATGGAATTCTCTAGGCAAGAATACTGGAGTGAATTGCTATTCCCTTCTCCAGGGGATCTTCCCAACCCAGGGATCAAACCCAGGTCTCCTGCATTGCAAGAGGATTCTTCACTGTCTGAACCAGCATATATTTTAAAGAATAATGGAATTTAAAGCAGGAGTTAAAGAAATACAACACTTAACTACAATAAAGTAATTCACTGGAATTCAAATATCCTCAATTATTTAATCCAGGGGCCAGCAAATTACAGCCCTCAGGCCAAATCTGAACCCTGACCTATAAAGTTTTGACTGACCTATAAAGTAAATAAAGTTTTATTGGAACACAGCTTTGCTCATTTAATTACATATTGTCCAAAGTGCTTTCAAACTGTGGTGCTGGAGAAGACTCTTGAGAGTCCCTTGGACAGCAAGGAGATCCAGCCAGTCCATCCTAAAGGAAATCAGTCCTGAATATTCATTGGAAGGACTGATGCTGAAGTTGAACTCCAATACTTTGGCCACCTGATGTGAAGAGCTGACCCAGTGAAATGGGATGGTGGGGAAAGATTTCTGATGCCAGGAAAGATTGAGGACAGGAAGAGAATGGGGCAGCAGAGAATGAGATGGTTGGATGGTATCACCAACTCAATGGACATGAATTTGAACAAACCCCAGGAGATAGTGAAGGACAGGGAAGTCTGGAGCACTGCAGTCCATGGGGTTGAAAAGAGTTGGATACAACTTAGTGACTGAACAATAGCTTCTTTAATACTATGATACCAGAGCTGAGTAATTGAGACTAAGACTGTGGCTTGCAAAGTCTAAATTATTTCCTATCTGCCCCTTTACAGAAAAATTTGCTGACTCCTGTTTTAATGATTATATTTCAATAAATGTTAACTACTGTCATTGTCATTATCATACATTGTCATCATCCTTATTATTGTAGCCAGTGGGATGCATGTGGAAAATAATCTTCCCTTCATCAAAGAGCAGCCACCTAATCCTACAAATCCTAGTATTCCTGATCTTTACATGAACACTGTAGTCAGCAATGAAGAGAAACACATACCCTTCTCCTTATTTGAGTAAGTGCTAATAGAGAAACTTGCCTTCTATTAGAATGTATTTATTTGCCATTTAAGTCTACACATATAATTTTTACTTAATTTCAAAGATAACAATACATTTAAAAATCTCTATAGATAACCATTAACCAAAATTGGTTTAAAATATAATATGGACAAAAAGCAAAAATTAGATTCACTTTATTATGTGAAACTAGTTATTAGTGGTGTTTAGGGACCATATGAGCTGTTACTAAAAATCTTAAATCTGTATTTCTACAGAAGAGTACAGTAGTCTATGTTTAAAGAATGTTCTTGACCAGAAAGTTAAGTTTAAAAGTCATTTCCAAAAAAAAATAAATAAATAAAAATAAATAAATAAAAGTCATTTCCAGTTTTCCAGTTGAGACAATAAGCAATACATATGAGAAAACACAGGAGTTTGATGAGTGACAAGATTTGAGAAGATAGACCCAAGAACTAAAATGTATATGACAATAAATACAATAAGAATTGGAAAAAATTTAAAATTTGGAAGCATGGGTCCTGTGCCTTATTATGTAACTTTTAGAAACATTTATGTATTTATTTGACCGTCTCTTAGTTGTGGCACGCAGGCTCAGTGGTTGCAGCATGTGGACTGTTGCCCTGCGGCATGTGGGATCTTAGTTCCGCAACCAGGGTTGAACCTGCATCTCCTGCGTTGGAAGGTAGATGCTTAACCACTGGACAAGGGAAATCCCTGGATCCTTGGTCTTAGAACTCATTGTTTATTTTTTTTTCTTTACGTAATAAAGCTTGTAAGAGTTTTTTGTCATTCTTGTAAAATTGTAGGAGGATGTGGCTAAATGTCAGTCTCTTAAAATGTAATCTGCTTGGCACATGATGGTTGCATCAAACATATTTTTCTCTGTTGTTGCTTTGGTTACTATCTATATTCTCTTTCTGAAATTGTGTCTGTCCTCCTTGATAGATCCTACATCTCTCTCCATCTGTCTGTCAAATTTTCTTTAATTTCTTTTTTTATCTGTCTGGAAATTTATGTTGACTTAGCTTCTTAATTCATGAATGTGATCTAAATAAAAAGAAGTCAGCTTCAGATATATCTAAATTCTCAATATGTTATATTTCTCTTGTCACAGTTAAGATATATTAGTGAAATAGAGCCTCAAACATTAATAAATGCTTAATAATTTTCCTAGATTTTATAAAAGTTTT
Source organism: Muntiacus reevesi (assembly GCF_963930625.1). NCBI lineage: Eukaryota > Metazoa > Chordata > Mammalia > Artiodactyla > Cervidae > Muntiacus > Muntiacus reevesi. The sequence goes on from NC_089250.1 coordinate 35,302,221, forward strand.
CTTATCAGAAACATACCCAGTGATCTAAAGAGGTTGACTAATAATGAATATTCATTTCATAAATGACTCATAAATAGCAAAAGTAACTTGTGGCAGGGTAGGAGTAAAATATATGGATTCTGAATTGAGTCTGAATGAATCCACAATGGGTAAGTACTCTTATCAGCCTACTCCAAAATGAAAATATCCACTTCTAACAAATACGTTTTACTTCTCCTTACAGTAGTGGCAATTAATGAATCTTTTAATTACACTTACACACGATTCTCATCAGCCCAGCTCCCAATGGAAATATCAACCTTGAACAAATACCTGTAAAGGGTAACTGTTTTGTTTTTTTTTAAGATATAATTGGCTTTATTAAACAATTCATGAACTGGGCAGCATATCATCTCACAAAAAGAAAGGAGTCTCAAAAAGCTGCAGAAAAGCAAAGGCACAGGAAGGGAGGGACAGGAAGTCATAAATGAAAAAAAATGAATTATTTCAGGCTAGGTCGCCTACTTTGGGGGGACAAAAGAGTCCATCAGGTGAATTATCTCACTGGCACTGACCAAGGAATTCCAGACTGATTGGTCAAGGGTAACGGTTAAATATATAGTGCTGTGCTAAGTCGCTTCAGTCAGGTCCGACCTGTGCGACCCTATGAACTGTAGCTGGCCAGGTTCCTCTGTCCATAGGGATTCTCCAAGCAAGAATACCGAAGTGGATTGCCATTCCCTTCTCCAGGGTTAAAGATATAGACAAACACTTAAAGCTGAAAGATGCCTAGTCCAACCACTTCATTTCAACAACAAGGAATCAGAATAAAAGGATTAAATGGTTTGTCTAAGATAACGCAGCTAGAAACACAGTTTCTTGATTCCTACCTCATTAATAAACAATCCATTGTCTTAACAATCAGCGTGACAGAGAGATGTGCCTTGGGAACAAGTCAGACTTATTAGAGAAGAACCTGCTGTGCACAGAGCCACTTCTGGGTAAAACACACCAAAACGGTCATCGGAGAGCCCAGGCATTAGAGACACCAGGCACCAAACTCAAGAAGGCAGTGAATTAGAGAAAGGGATGTATCATAGTAAGCTGATGGGCTTCCCTCATTGTTCAGTTGGTAAAGAATCCGCCTGCGATGCAGGAGATCCCGGTTCGATTCCTGGGTCGGGAAGATCCCTTGGAGAAGGGATAGGCTACCCACTCCAGTATTCTGGTCTGGAGAACTCCATGGACTGCGGAGTCACAGAGTCGGACACAACTGAGCCACATTCACTTTCATAGTGAGCTAAAACAAGGACCCTGCTAAACAAGGACCCTGGATACTACCAGACACACATACATGAAATGAGTCTATACAGTATCTTCCCAGTCTCTGGGCCAAACCCACACTACTTTTCTCTTATTTGTTTCTCTCTCAAAGCCTCTGCTTTTCTCTGTCTCTTTTCCCCACCTCTATTCCCCTCAAAATCTAATTTTAACTACATTATATCGCATTAGTATTTTTTTACAGGCAGGGAAGAAGGCACAAAGTACAAAGCACAGTGTAATTTCCCCTAAGTCCCAAATTCCTTAAACTTGATCTTAGCTATGTGATTTAGTAATTTTCCCTGTGTATTTAAGAGTAAGTTAAATATAAGTCTTTATTTTTTCCCTTTAAAAACCCTATAAGGTTGCTGCATTATGCACTTCATGATCCATATTTTGGGGGGAAAAAAGAAAGCTTAAAGAAAAATAAAGATTGTTAAACTTACCAAGCATTCCCAAGACTGGAAGTATCTCTGTTAATCTTGCTAATTAGAGGATTGCTGCTGCTGCTGCTGCTAAGCCACTTCAGTCAACTGTGTGCAACCCCATAGACGGCAGCCCACCAGGCTCCCCCGTCCCTGGGATTCTCCAGGAAAGAACACTGGAGTTGGGTTACCATTTCCTTCTCCAATGTGTGAAAGTGAAGTTGCTCAGTCGTGTCCGACTCTTAGCGACCTCATGGACCACAGCCTACCAGGTTGCTCCGTCCATAGGATTTTCCAGGCAAAAGAGTACTGGAGTAGGGTGCCATTGCCTTCCCAAATTAGAGGATTAAGTACCTTTAAAGAAATAATCTTTAAGGAAGTGCCTCTACTGTGAAATTTGTCAGATAGAGGTTAAGTTCCTATAAAGGCACAGGAATATAGCAGAAGCCTACTGTCTTCTGAATGTCACAGAAACCTACACTCAGCCTTGATGAAGCATTAACTTAGCACTTATACTGTGCCTGGAGATGGCAGCCAACACATTAATGATATGAAAGGACTATTTACTCGCCTCACATTATCAAAAGGTGATGAAAACTTGAGAATTTCTCAGTGGTTTTGATGACACATGAGTATAGGCCAATTTACAGTTATTCTATGATCCTATTTTAGTCTCTTGTTGATAATGGAGTCCCTACTGTGTGTTTTATTTTTTTAATCTCTTACTTTTTAGTAAATTGATACTCAGTGTGTGAAATGTCTATTTCTATCATGTAGTGTTATTAGGGAAATTTTCATCTGAAATTGTGAGTCCATGAAACTATACTTCTAGCTTCTTGAGGTTATGATGTTCTAAACCCTAGGAGTTTGCTTCCAGGCCTGCTTAGCAACACTGTCTGCAAAGCAGGAAAGTTCCCAACTCTGGAATAAGTCAGATGCTCTGTAAATTAGACAAAGAAGAGCCCTAAGTCCACAGACCACCAGTCCAACATTAAATCAGACTCTCAACTACTGTAGTCTCTGACCCTTTACCCCAGTATTTCTGGGAGATTGGCTCCCCATTTACAGTCTGCACCTGAGTGCTCACGTTTTCCTTAAGAAAGTGGGGAACTTGTTGCTGCTTTTCTCCCTGCGCTTCTCTACCCCCAGCCCCCACAAACTGGGCATTTCTGCCTCCCCCGCCCATCCAGGAGAGTACATGGCTTGTGCCTTTGAATATCACTGATTAGTGACCATGTATCCAGTACCTACTCCTAAGCCCTCCTGAGAATACTGGCTTCCTAAACCATCACCTTATGGACAAAATCAGCTCTATTTGTCCAACTGGTGGCAGAGATCCTGAGAATCATGGATCATGGAGGCAAAGGTGGCCCTTCAGAAGGTGACATTCTCATATATCATGTGTGCTAAGTCGGAGAAGGCAATGGCACCCACTCCAGTACTCTTGCCTGAAAAATTCCATTGACAGAGGAGCCTGGTAGGCTGCGGTCCATTGGGTCGCTAAGAGTCAGACATGGCTGAGCGACTTCACTTTCACTTTTCACTTTCACACGTTGGAGAAGGAAATGGCAACTCACTCCAGTGTTCTTTCCTGGAGAATCCCCGGGACGGGGGAACCTGGTGGGCTGCCATCTATGAGATCACACAGAGTCAGACACGACTGAAGTGACTTAGCAGCAGCAAGTCGCTTCAGTCATGTCCGAGTCTTTGGGACCCCATGGACTGTAGCCTGCCAGGTTCCTCTGTCCATGGGTCTCTCCAGGGAAGAATACTGAAGTGGGTTGCCATTGCCTCCTCCAGGGGTCCTTCCCAACCCAGGGATCAAACCGGCCTCTCCTACATTGCAGGTGGATACTTTACCGCTGAGCCACAGGGAAAACCCCTTCTCATATGGCAGCAAAGGCGAATTTGAATCTCTCTTGGTCTATACATCAGTCTATAAAAATAATTAAGTAAGCCTTCAACGTGACAGCCACTAGTTTTGGAGAGTCAAACGGGCATCCAACACCCAACATCCTGAATTGCTGTCTTTCTGAGACTGGAGGGAAGTGATGAACCTACCACATTTTGAAATGAAAGCAGAAGTCACTTTGCATCAGGGCTATAGCTTAACGTTTTCAGCAAGACATGGATCCTTTATTCGCTTTCCACTTACAGTGCTCTAACTGCAAGTCTTGTTCACAGTCAAGTGGGACTGAGACCAGGGTCCAGGAAGATTAAGGCCTAAGTCCCAAACTTTCCTTGGATCAAACCACCATTTCAGGTGAAATCTGAGGGTTTCGAAGTCTGAATAATGCAAATTACCGGGGCTTCCCTGGTGGTTCAGTGGCTAAGAATCTGCCTTGCAATGCAGAGAGGACACTGGTTCCATCCCTGGTCTGGGAAGATCTTACATGCTGCAGAGCAGCTAAGCCGGTACACCACATCTACTGAAGCCCCTGCCATCGCAACTCCTGAAGCCCGCATGCCTGCATGCACCACGAGATAAGCCACTGCAATGAGAAGCCCGTGCACCACAAGGAAGAGCAGCCTGCACTCGCTGCAACTAGAGAAAGCCCGTGTGCGGCACCGAAGACCCAGTGCAGCCAATAAACAAATAATGATTTTAAAAATAATTTTTTTAAGTCATGCAAATTACTGTCTGTCCTGGCCGGAAGAATGTGACCCTCAGATTTTCTAGGGCACGAGGTATATAATTGGCTTCTAGTCGTGGCTGCTGACATGCTGGCAGACAGGTTAATCTTCCTACAGGCTGCACTGGCCAGTGACCAGGCACGTTAGGGATATTACTCCTGGGAGGCAGGGGCTCCTCTGATGGATGACTTTGGCTCAAAAGACCCTTCCAGACTGACTGAAATTTTCTTTTTTTAATTTTTTTATTTTTTTTATTAACTGGAGGCTAATTACTTCACAACATTTCAGTGGGTTTTGTCATACATTGATATGAATCAGCCTGAAATTTTCTTAGAACCACAGAGCAGTCCATAGCATTCCTCGGCACTTTTATTCCTCCTCCCACTCCATCTCCCTTCCTTCTCTCCTTCATGGGTGCCAGACCTGCCTCAGGGTCTGCTGGCTCTCCTGCCTCCTTCTATTCCTTCCCAATCATCCCTCACCGGTGTTTCCCCACTACATCTCTTATCCATCTCATCCCTGCTTGGCGTCTGCTTCTCAGGGGACCTGCACGAAATCACTCTTTAACTATTCTGTTTTGCATGTGCAATTTAGGACCAAATGTATTTCCTGAATTCAGGTCCAAATGTCATTCATTAGAAGAAGGAAGACTTAGTCATGAAAGAATATGCATGTGAACTACCTGTATTGACTAATGAACTCTGTTGACCTAAATATGCAGGAAAGCATTTCAGTTCTGGCTAACTTAAAATCTCTAGAGCAAGGCCTTGTAGATTGGAAGAGTTATTGGAGGAGCTACAAGGAAAGAGGTGAGGCCAGAAGGTCTCCTCATCCTCCGTGCAGTGGATGAACTTGGAGACGAGGTGATGCCAAATGGAGGAGCTATAGCACCGCCTCGAAGCTTGCCTGGGGGTGGACAGGGCTCTGAGGGGCAAGCTGTGCTCTCATAACCCCGTCACTCATCCGCACAACAAAGCCCACAGAGCACCTGCTCCACAGCGAGCTCGCCCGCAAGGATGACTGAGACAGTCCTTTCCAAGTCATCACTTTGCAAGCTCCCTTTTGTTGATGTAAAAAAAAAAAAAAAAATCAACAATCAGATTATCGGAGGTGGCCTCCTTATGACAGAAAGCCACAAAATTCTGTAAAGCAATTATCGTTCAATTAAAACATTTTTTTAAAAACATAAAGTTTAATGAAATTTAAAAAATCAATCAGAAACCCCAATTAAATAGAATTGAGACCAGCAGGGGGCGCTCTCATTGTCTGTGATGACAGCAGAACCCCACAGGAAGAAGACAGACTCCCCGTTTCCTCCTGGGGACTCAGCGAATGACAAGCCCTGAACTCCTTGTTCACTTTGGCCCATCCTCCCGACTTCCCGTTCCCTCCATAAAATCGGGCTCATCCCCTTTTGTGCAGGGATTTGCATGTAGTCCCCCATGGTTGCATACCTCAAATTACAATTCTCTGCTGATCTCAAATAAACTATTCTTTGCAGGAGAAATATTTGGCTATCTGTTTCTGGTCAATATTAGGAACACAGGCGTCCATCAATGTTTCTACCTTCCCAGTTACTAAGTTTTCAGACCGTATCCAAGAATCAGCTTGACCTTTATCTGTTGTTAAATTTTCTTTGTAAAAAGTACATATACGGGATTTGGTTAAAGTTTCCTTTATGTTTTTCTATGTATTTGAAATCTGTAATATTAAAATAGGTAAAAGTGAAAGATGACTTCATAGACTAAAAGTCTTCCTTTTTTTTTTTAATGTGGTAATAATTTCACCCATACAGAAAAGTTTTGTTTTGAAAG